>NC_053394.1:237338022-237677593 GCF_905171765.1 Bufo bufo
GACAGGGATCAACTGGGCCTAACAAAGATAAATACGTGCAAATAGATGTGGTGCAAATACATGTAGAATTCCAATATATAAATACAAAAAAAAAAAATCTGTACCTTTGTTATTCTTCTAAACACATTTTACTTATTCCAAGTACATCATTGCATAGCTTTAAACACAAATTATAATGTGCAATAGCTAGTACAGGGCCTGAGGAAGAGATGTATGTCTAATCTCTTTGTGTGTTTTTGGATCAAGCCCTCTTCCATGAAGCCCTACACTAGACTTGAAAGGGTTGTTCATGATTAGAAAAAAACATGGCTTACAGAAAGAATAGGTTACATACAGGGGAGATTTGCCAATGTTTTTATGCCACAACAGTAGCACAAAAGTTAAAAATTATGTTGCATGTCATATTTTTTCAATTAAATTGAGAAAAGGGGCTTAGCAGGGGTGACATGGTTTTCCACTGCCTGCCTTATTTAATATGATTTTTGCAAGAAGCAGAAGTAAATTTTAAACAAAGTTGCCAGAGATTTCAGTTTCTGTTACTTGGAAGTCATAAGGGGCACCAAATTTATTAAGAGTGCACTTTTCACTAAGACTGGTATTTTAAACCCCCCCCCCTCTTAAACTTCACATGTAAGAAAAACTGAATATGAAATATCTTACCTACGCATTGCTCAGGTTCAGGGTTGACATTTTTGGCATGGGTCGACTGGCCCGCAAGCTGGAATTTAAGAGATAAGTATGTTTAGATGAATACACGTTCAGGGCTAAGAATGTCTTTGGAGTAAAGGTCATCTAAAGGCCAAATAATTTTTTTTGTATTATCATATTTATAACATTTTAATTTGTACGAGTACATTTAACATTCTTTCTTGCAAAATAAAAGTCATTGGGGAAGATTTATCAAACTGGCGTAAAGTAGAACTGGCTTAGTTGCCCGAAGCAACCAATCAGCTTCCACGTTTGATTTTTAAAGGAGCTGTGGGAAATGAAATGTGGAATCTGATTGGTTGCTGTGGGCAACTAAACAGTTCTACTTTACACCAGTTTGATAAATCTCCACCAATGACTTTAATTTTGCAAGAAAGAATGTTAAATGTATTCATACAAATTAAAATGTTTAAATCCGATAATACAAAAAAATTATTTGGCCTTTAGATGACCTTTCTCCAAAGACCTAAGATAGTTTTGGTTACTCATTAAAAAACATACAAGCATAAATGTGTAATATTTTAAACAAACAACAAATAATCAATAGGTTTTATGCTATACTTACGGTCTTGGCAGATCTCAATCTTGCCACCGCCACCACACTGTTTATTTGGTCCGCCACCACCTTTAACTCCAGACATGATTGTTTTGCTTCAGCTGAAGGGAATATATTTTATGTTCTTGCTGAGAATCTTTTTATACCCAACTCTGTGATGTTTTATTGATGAGGTGTAAATTCTTTAATGATTGCTTGTCACAAAGGCCCAATCAGATTTCCACCGATACCTCATGAATCAGATTTGTGTTTGCTTCAGTTGGGGCTGGGTGCATCTCATTAGCAAGAATTCTCTTTATTCTAACAATGCTAACACAGTTATCATGGTTTCTTACGAAATATCCCATGAGTCATTTCAAGAATAATAAGTTACTACTAAGTTGACATTTTGACATATGCTTGGCTGGTATTTGCTATGATTCTACATACCCAACTGTATTGAAAAGCTCAATGCATTTTTAATTACGCAGCATAATATATTTTGATACACTTTTTCATAGATAAATATACGGTACATAATAAAAAGGGAAATTAATACATATATCAGAGGACCCCATGCACCTCAGAAGCTGATCTGAGAGCACCCATTATAATTCTAACAATCCATCAGAAATATTGAACTATGAAATGCATTAGCTCAGTCTTTTATATGCAGTCTAATAAAGTATAGGAAGCTACTCACTATTGTTAAAGGGGTTCTCCGGGTTCAGAGCTGAACCCAGACATACCCATAATTTGACCCAGGTAGCCCCCCTCCTGACATGTAAATCGTAGCAGTTCATGCGCAGGGCAAGGGCAATTTTATTTACTATAAGACACTGCCGGGCGGAGGCTTCCACCCAGCAGTGTGTTCGGTGACGTCACCAGTAGAGTTGAGATGACACCTGGATGTTCGGGTTCGGCCGAACTTGAAAAAAAAAAATCGGGTTCGGAACCCGAATTTGACCCGAACTTGCCCCCTGAACCCAAACCCCATTGAAGTCAATAGGGACCCGAACTTTTGAGCACTAAAATGGCTGTAAAAATGTCATGGAAAGAGCTAGAGGGCTGCAAAAGGCAGCAAAATGTGCTTAAGAGCATGGCAAATGCTCTGCAAACGAATGTGGATAAGGAAATGAATAAAAAAAACATAAAAGACCTTCAAAAATAAAAATTTAAATTAGGAATGATGTAGGAGGAAGAGGTTGAGGAGGCGGTGAATGGGTGGATGTGGCAGTGTAGGCTCACATGGCGGTCTAGGTGGAATCGGTGGCGAAGGAGGAATAGGTAGCCAACAGAGATGTGTGTTATTTTGCATTTTTACATAGGGGTATCCCCAAAAATATTGGGACATATAAAGAAAAAAAAAAAAAAGGAACAAGTGCACTTGAGTACAAGGATGGATGGTTGAGGTTGTTAGAACTGTCTATTCTGCACAAGGTACAGACAAGTCCTGAGGGATCCAAGCCTGGTTCATTTTAATCAATAATGAACGTGAGCTTGTCCACGTTGGCTGTGGACAGGCGGGCTGCATCTGTCTGTTATGACACCTCCAAGGCATACAGGGCAAGCTGTCCTCTGTGGGAGGCGTATCGTCTGCGTCCTCCGTATCCCCCCAGCCACGGACCAGTGATGAGCCCGAGCTGCGTTGGATGCAACCCCGCCGCTGTGAACATGCTTCATCCCCATCCTCCTCCTCCTCGTCCTCCAGTAGTGGGCCCTGGCTGGCCAAATTTGTACCTGGCCTCTGCTGTTGCAAAAATCCTCTTTCTGAGCCACTTCTAAAAGACTGGCCTGAAAGTGTTAGAGATGACCCCTCTTCCTGCTCCTCGTCCTGGGCCACATCCACTTCCATCATCGCCCTAAGTGTTTTCTCAAGGAGACATAGAAGTGGTATTGTAACGCTGATAACTGCGTCATCGCCACTGGCCATGTTGGTGGAGTACTCGAAACAGCGCAACAGGGCACACAGGTCTCGCATGGAGGCCCAGTCATTGGTGGTAAAGTGGTGCTGTTCCGCAGTGCAACTCACCCGTGCGTGCTGCAGCGGAAACTCCACTATGGCCTGCTCCTACTCACACAGTCTCTCCAGCATGCGCAAGGTGGAGTTCCACCTGGTGGGCACGTCGCATATGAGGCGGTGAGCGGGAAGGCCGAAGTTACGCTGTAGAGCAGACAGCCGAGCGGCGGCAGGATGAGAACGCCAGAAGCGCACACAGACGGCCCACACTTTACGCAGCAGCTCTGACATGTCGGGGTAGTTGTGAATGAATTTCTGCACCACCAAATTCAGCACATGCGCCAGGCAAGGGATGTGCGTCAAACCGGCTAGTCCCAGAGCTGCAATGAGATTTTGCCCATTATCGCACACCACCAGGCTGGGCTTGAGGCTCACTGGCGGAAAACACTCGTTGGTCTGTTGTTCTATACCCCGCCACAACTCCTGCGCGGTGTGGGGCCTGTCCCCCAAACACATTAGTTTCAGAACGGCCTGCTGACGTTTACCCCTGGCTGTGCTGAAGTTAGTGGTGAAGGTCTGTCACTGACCGGATGAGGAGGTGGTAGAAGAGGAGGAGGAAGCCGAGTAGGAAGAGGAGGCAACAGGAGGCAAAGAATGATGCCCTGCGATCCTTGGCGGCAGAAGGACGTGCGCCAAACAGCTCTCCGCCTGGGGCCCAGCCGCCACTACATTTACACAGTGTGCAGTTAGGGAGATATAGCGTCCCTGGCCGTGCTTACTGGTCCACGTATCTGTGGTTAGGTGGACCTTGCCACAGATGGCGTTGCGCAGTGCACACTTGATTTTATCCGATACTTGGTTGTGCAGGGAAGGCACGGCTCTCTTGGAGAAGTAGTGGCGGCTGGGAACAACATACTGTGGGACAGCAAGCAACATGAGCTGTTTGAAGCTGTCCGTCTCCACCAGCCTGGATGACAGCATTTCAAAGGCCAGAAGTTTAGAAATGCTGGCATTCAGGGCCAGGGATCGAGGGTGGCTAGGTGGGAATTTACGCTTTCTATCAAAGGTTTGTGAGATGGAGAGCTGAATGCTTCCGTGTGACATGGTGGAGATGCTTGGTGACGGAGGTGGTGTTGTTGGTGGCACATTAACTGTTTGCTTAGCGGCAGGTGCCAACGTTCCTCCAGAGGCGGAGGAAGAGGCCGAGGCAGCAGCAGAAGAGGGAGCAGGAGGGGCCTGAGCCCTTTCTTGGTTTTGAAGGTGCTTACTCCACTGCAGCCCGTGTCTCGCATGTAGATGCCTGGTCAGGCAGGTTGTGCTAAGGTTCAGAACGTTAATGCCTCGCTTCAGGCTCCACTTTCTCCACTTAGCCACGTACAACACCAAGGGTCCCGGAAAGGTGAATTGAATTGATTTTTCGAACGGGGAGATGGTTAATAAAACGCTGGCTCCCTCCCCTTTGTTTGAATCCACGGTCACTGCGTCTGTGCCGTGCAATTTACTGTCCCACCCGATATGAGTGGTATTTTCTGTAGTTCTCTCTTCTCATCCCTGTTACGTCCCCAATCTGGGGTCAATTTATTAAATAGATTTTTCAAATGGGGAGATGGTTAAAAAAATGCTGGCTCCCTCCCCTTTGTTTGAATCCACGCCACGGCCACTGCGTCTGCACCGAGCAATTTACTGCCCCACTGGATATGAGTGGTATTTTCTGTAGTACTATTCTCATCAGTTTAATCCCTGTTACGTCCCCAATCTGGGGTCAAATTATTAAATAGATTTTTCAAATGGGGAGATGGTTAAAAAAATGCTGGCTCCCTCCCCTTTGTTTGAATCCACACCACGGTCACTGCGTCTGCGCCGTGCAATTTACTGCCCCACCGGATATGAGTGGTATTTTCTGTAGTACTATTCTCATCAGTTTAATCCCTGTTACGTCCCATATCAGGGTGGGATTGCCTTTTGTGAAAAAAAAATTAGGCCGGGTACCTTCGACTGCCTTCACAGTGACAGACCAAACTCTGATACACCAAAATGAATTGATTTTAGGAACCGGGATATGGAAAAAGCGGCTTGGTCGGTCCTCTTACTCAGTCTTAAGTTGGGGCACTGTGCGTGCACGGAGCAATGTGCTGTGACACCCTATATGAGTGGTGTCTTAACTAGGACTATTCCTATCAGTTTAATCCCTGTTACGTCCCCTATTCGGGGACGTGTGTCGAATTGATTAATCATTGTCGAATTAACGAATCATTACGACATCCTGGAATAATTTAGTTCTGAGCTTTGTACTTGCTTTGTATTGGAATTGATGGGGATTTTTTAAATTGTCTGCATTATTTCTATTAAACTATTAAGAGACTTTATTATGATTTTTTTATTTTATGTATTAAAAACCCACCCATACAACTTAAAAAATATATATAAAAAAATTTGTTTTTTTCTATGAAAAATTATCCAGCCGATCGCTTTTGGTCTGATCATAATGAAGCAACGGCCTTATCATCTGGGGTGTGGCAACATTGCCAACACACTCATAGAGGTGATGATCGCTTCATTGTGATATGCAAGCCCCTTCACCACAACAAGGTAACGATCACGAAGAGGAATTGACACTTGTATGTGCCTTTTTCTTTTGTTTTGTTTTTGCAGCCACAGTGCTGCACCAGAGGCCAGAAAAATTAGGCATGTACACATGCCTGAAAAATAATGTTATTGTTGCAGCCGCTGTTGTAGCAGCGGCCGGAAAAATGGATGTTTTCAAGGCAGAAAGGTGACTAAAACATTGCGGCTTGAACCATAGTTGGTGGCGGAGAATTCACGAAAGTCATCCGGTATGCAGACATTAAATACAGCAGCGTGGGGACCATTTTGAGGCCAAGGCATGTCATCAGGCCCTTTGTTAGTCAAACGTATCCCCCACTGTCAGTCCCTTCGGGATCCATGCCTCATTCATCTTAATGAAGGTGAGGTAATAAACACTTTTTTGACCGAGGCGACTTCTTTTGTCAGTGACAATGCCTCCTGCTGCACTGAAGGTCCTTTCTGACAGGACACTTGAAGCGGGGCAGGCCAGAAGCTCTATCGCAAACTGGGATAGCTCAGGCCACAGGTCAAGCCTGAACACCCAGTAGTCAAGGGGTTCATCGCTCCTCAGAGTGTCGATATCTGCAGTTAAGGCGAGGTAGTCTGCTACCTGTCGGTCGAGTCGTTCTCTAAGGCTGGATCCCGAAGGGCTGTGGCGATGTGTAGGACTGAAAAAGCTCTGCATGTCCTCCATCAACAACACATCTGTAAAGCGTCCTATCCTTGCCGCCGTGGTCGTGGTAGGAGGAGGATTACTTTCACCCCTTCCCCTGTTAGATTCCCGTTGTGCTGTGACATCCCCCTTATAAGCTGTGTAAAGCATATTTTTTAGTTTTGTTTTGAACTGCTGCATCCTTTCTAACTTTCGGTAAGTTGGTAACATTTCCGCCACTTTCTGCTTATACCGGGGGTCTAGTAACGTGGCCACCCAGTACAGGTCGTTCTCCTTCTTCCTTTTTATACGAGGGTCCCTCAACAGACATGACAGCATGAAAGACCCCATTTGCACAAGGTTGGATGCCGAGCTACTAATTTCCCGTTCCTCGTCCTCACTGATGTCATTGACGGTCTGCTCTTCACCCCAGCCACGTACAACACCACGGGTCCCAGATAGGTGACAAAAACGAGCACCCTGGGATGCCTGCTGTGGTTGGTCTTCCTCCTCCTCAAAGCCACATTCCTCCTCTGACTCCTCTTCCTCACACTCCTCTTCCAGCGTTGCCGCAGGTCCAGCAAGCAATGATGACAAGGCTGTTTCTGGTGGTGATGGTGACCACAACTCTTCCTCTTCACGCTCATCTACAGCCTGAACCAGCACTCTTCGCAGGGTACGCTCCAGGAAGAAAACAATTGGGATGAGGTCGCTGATGGTGCCTTCGGTGCGACTGACTAGGTTTGTCACCTCCTCAAAGGGACGCATGAGTCTACAAGCATTGCGCATGAGCATCCAGTAACGTGGCAAAAAAATTCCCAGCTCCGCAGAGGCTGTCCTAGCACCCCGGTCATACAAATACTCGTTGACGGCTTTTTCTTGTTGGAGCAGGTGGTCGAACATTAGGAGTGTTGAATTCCAACGTGTCGGGCTGTCGCAAATCAAGCGCCTCACTGGCATGTTGTTTCGGCGCTGAATGTCTGAAAAGTGCGCCATGGTCGTGTAGGAACGCCTGAAATGGCCACACACCTTCCTGGCCTGCTTGAGGACGTCCTGTAAACCTGGGTACTTAGACACAAAGCGTTGTACGATGAGATTCAACACGTGTGCCATGCACGGCACATGTGACAACTTGCCCAAATTCAATGCCGCCAACAAATTGCTTCCATTGTCACACACCACTTTGCCGATCTCCAGTTGGTGCGGGGTCAGCCACTAATCCACCTGTACGTTCAGGGTGGACAGGAGTGCTGGTCCGGTGTGGCTCTCTGCTTTCAGGCAAGTCAATTAGTAATTAAAGCAAAAGGTGGCTACTTTGAAGAACCTAGAATATGACATATTTTCAGTTGTTTCACACTTGTTTGTTATGTATATAATTCCACATGTGTTAATTCATAGTTTGATGCCTTCATAGTCATAAAAATAAAGAAAACTCTTTGAATGAGAAGGTGTGTCCAAACGTTTGGTCTGTACTGTACCTGCTTCCACCATATATTGATTGAGACCTGCGATACACCGGCTTCCTCAAAAAATACTGATTGAGGGGTGCGATATATACCTGCTTCCACCAAATATTGATTGAGGCCTGTGATACACCGGCTTCCACAAAATACTAATTGAGGGGTGCGATATACCTGCTTCCAACAAATATTGATTCAGGCATTCTATATACCTGTTTCCACAAAATACTGATTAACTGTTATATTTTGTGTTCACAGAAGTAGAAAAGATAGTATGCCTTTAACATTCATTATATAATGTAAGGTAAGCTCAATGACACAGCAGAGACAACAGAAAACATAGAGTTAAACTATTACTGGGCAGGAGTATTGACCAATCCTAGCTAGCCGCACACAGCTCAGGAGTTTTGATCAATTACAACCAGCCTCACACATAGCTTGTGTGCGAAATTCCCCTAGCAGGAGCTGCTGGAATCATTATTCACCAGAGAGAGGAGCTGAACAGACAAAACACACCACTAAGAGCTGTGTTTTATGGAAGCAAGAGGCCAAAATAGGTATTTAGAAAGAGTTATATAATGTTCCTATTGTTAATGTAGTGATTATAACTGTATACAGAACTTGTTATGTATGTTTAAATACAGTTCCACCAAACCACAAATTCAATTGCATACAAACGAACTACTGAGCCATACAATCATAGAATCCAAACAAATTGCATACAAATAGAGCAAACTGCAAAACAAGTAGAGCAAGTAAACTATTGGTAAACCTCTTATATAACTCTCAGAGAGATCATAAAGTGCTTAAATTACTTAAAGTGAGAGTACAGATACTCAAGAGAGAAATATATCTACCATTTTATGTTGAATGACAAGATTAAACAGTTGAACCACCATCTTATGCATACCGCCATTCAGAGATATCAAAATTCTTTTTTTTTTTAATTAACAATTTTTATTGTTTTTCAGTTTCAAAAATTAAACATTGACTAGTACATAGCATAAAAGATTTCATACAAAAAAGATGACATGCAGTAGGATAACATAACTACATATGGCCGTTCCGTTAAGTAGTGTTATGAAATAAAAAGGAAGGCTTGTTAGGCCACATACATCTTGAATAAATTAGTCTGCATCTTCAAATGAAAAAAACAAATAAACAAATAAATCCAAACATTAAAGTGAGGAACAAAGAGATGACAAGTATATTGCGACATAAATAAGATGTAAGGTGAAGGGGATCCAGTTTCAATTAGACCAGGGATTGAGAACCCTGAACCGCTGGGAAAAGGGGGGGATGGAAGACAGTCAGGAGAAGTTCCTATAAGCTCTCCAAGGGGACCAAATACGAAGGAAAGTGGGTCTGGATCGCAACTCCCAGTGTGAAATCTCCTCTAATCTGTAAATCTGGTCTACCCTATTAATCCAATGGTCAATGCTTGGTACTTCCGAGGACAGCCAGAGGGTAGGAAGCAGTAGTCTAGCCGCTGCCACTAGGAGAGAAAAGAGCGAGGATTTTGATGAACCTACTCCCTCTAAGCCCAGTGTTAATAGAGTAAGATCCGGAGTACAGGAAAGAGAAGTCTGACAGATCTGGTTGCACTTAGAGATTATATTATGCCACCACGAATTGATTGGCTCACATGACCACCAGATGTGCAAGAAGGAGCCTCTAGCTCTATTACACCTCCAGCAGGTATCTGAGGCGGTGGAGCCATAAAGACACGTCTTATCTGGAGTCCTGTACCATCTTATAAGGATCTTGTAACTGTTCTCCTGGATGCATACACATCTCGATATTCTATGTGGAGAAATCAAGGATTTAGATATCTCGGAAGGTGACAAAGTCCTTTGAAGATCTTTTTCCCAGAGACCAATTATAGCAGGTTTAAGAGTTGGAGGGGGGGATATTAGGCGTTTGTATATTGTGGAGATGGTTTTGCGTGGATATGTCTTGCTACTTATCATTTCTTCAAACCAGCTGGAGACACCGGGTGGGGGTGTTTTCTTATTGAGAAGGAGGGATTCTGTTTTAAGAAAGTGTAAGAGGATGGGGTTGAGAGCCTTTATGTCCAATACTTTAAAGAGTTCAGGGTCAGATAGTATACAACCGTCTTGATCCAAGATCTGTATGATCGCGATCTCAGAGGATCTCAGAGCAAGGGGGCAGCTATCTCTCAGATCTTTAGGAGCCAGATTGATTATATCTTTTATCTGTAGTAGGGGGGAGGGCAGAGTTAAGATCCCAGTGGTGGACAAGAAATTCTTCCAGACTTTTAAGGTGTTTCTAACAAGGGGATTGGGGATAGTGCTTAGTATAGGAGGTGATCTGTCAGCCAGCAGAAGCACTCTAGTAGAGGAGGTTAAAAGGGCATTCTCCAGAATAAGCCAAGATTTGTGAGATGGATTTCTAATCCAGTCTATGACTCTAGAGAGTTGAATGGCTTTCATGTATGTCTCTGGATCTGGGAGTCCAATTCCCCCTTTGGCTTTAGGCCTAGTTAGGGTATTGAAAGCGATACGGGGATGCTTGCCTTGCCAGATAAATTTGCGTATTAGTTTATTTAAGGAGGTGAGGTAAGATTTAGGGATTTCAATGGGTAGCACCTGCATCAGGTAAGTAAGTCTGGGCAATATTAGGGACATTAGTATATTTTTCCTCCCAAACCAAGAGAGGTACGGAAAGTCTAATGACTCCAATTGAGTCTGAATAGAAGCTAGAAGAGGTTTATAATTTAGATGGAACAGGTTTGACAAGTGGGGGGAGATCTTTATTCCTAAATATGTTAATTGTTGAGTTTGCCAATTGAATGGGGAATTTGCCTGAAGGGATAAGAGATTTGGAGAAGATAGGCCAATATGCAGAATTTGGGACTTTGAGGGGTTAACTTTGAAGTTAGATAATGAGCCAAACAGGGTGAGTTTCGAGACTATTTTGGACATGGATTTAAGGGGGTTTGTAGTTAGAATCAGCAGATCATCTGCGAAAGCAGCCAACTTAAATTCGTGATTACCTATCCTCAAACCATCAATCTCCTTGTCCTGTCTGAGAGATTGCAGCAGTGACTCCATCACAAGGACAAATACAAGAGGCGACAGTGGGCAGCCCTGTCTTGTGCCGTTTCTAATTGGGAAGTGGGAGGACATAAGGCCATTGACTGACACGGATGCCGAAGAGTGCGTATACATAGAGAACATTGCATTTATGAACTGGTCAGGAATCTGAAATTTTGAAAGGGCTTTCTTAATATATGTCCAGTCCACCCTATCAAATGCTTTTTCGGCATCCGTGCCAATCATGACTAGGGGGGTATTTTTATGGGTGGCATAGTAAAGAGCGTCCAATATCTTAGTAGTATTGTCTTTCCCTTCACGCCCTTTAACAAAGCCTACCTGATCGGTGTGGATCAATTCAGGAAGAAGGTTCTGCAATCTTGTGGCCAGCATTTTCGCTAGTAGCTTGAGGTCTACATTAAGCAGGGAAATGGGTCTATAATTAGAGCAGGAAGTGGGGTCTTTACCGTCTTTAGGGATAATTGTAATCGAGGCTTTCGTCATTTCTGCAGAGAGTGAATGACCAGTTAGTGAACTATTTCAGATAGGGAGAAGGAATGGCAAAAGTAAGTCTTGGAAGGTCGCATAATAAGAGATAGGTAGGCCATCAGGGCCAGGGCTCTTTCCTTTGGGGGTCGATTTAATAGCAGTCCTCAGTTCTAAGGAGGTGAAAGGTTTAGACAGCAGTTCCTGTTGTGATGGTGTTAGTGAAGGGAGGGAGGTTAAGAGTGTCTAGGAAGGATTCAATATTGGCCTCTCTGTCTAGGGAAGGTTTTGGAAGATTGGAGAGTGGGAGATTGTATAGGGACTCATAAAAAGCCCTAAATTGTTCCGCAATTTCCTCCGCTTTAAACAGATGGATGCCCTGGGGAGATTTGATGCATTGCACATAACGGGAGTCTCTTCTTTGTTTTATTCTGCGCATCATGTATTTCGAGGCTTTATTACCATGTGCGAAAGTTTTTTGTTGAGCAGACAGAAAGAACTTAGCTGAACATTCGTTCAGAAGGTTTTTTAGTTGTGATCTAAGGGAGGAGAGTTCCGAAAGATGGCTCTCAAGTAGGGATTTTTTATGGATTTTTTCTACGTCATGTATTTTTGTTAATAAGATGTTGAGCTGTTTTTCTGACTCCTTTTTAAGGAAAGAGCATAAACTAATCAATCTGCCTCTGATGTACGGTTTGTGGGCATCCCAGAGAATCTGGGGGGAAACCTCAGGGGTATTATTAATTAAGAAATATTCCTCTATAAAGGAAGCTATTTGAGGTTTATATTTAGTGTTGCTCAAAAGGGATTCATTAAGTCTCCAAGTAAAATGTCTGTCAGACCTGAGGTCCGGACGCATGGTGCAGTAAACGGGGGAATGATCGGACAAAGTAATGTCACCTATAATGGAGGATGAGCAGAATTGGAGTTTTTCTTTTGGTAGGAAGAAGTAGTCTATCCTACTATAAGAAACATTTGCTAAAGAATAGAAGGAATAGTCTACTGTCTCGGGATTTAGGCAGCGCCAAATATCTACCATCCCCAGGCTATAGAGCTTATTGTGAAACAACCTAAGGGCTTTCATTGATACAGGGGATTTCCCTGATGAAGTGTCCACAAGAGGGTTAGGAGCCAGATTAAAGTCCCCAGCTATAATCAAGAAGCCCTCTCTATGGGACTCCACCAAAGAAAGCGTGTCAATGAGCCAGTTAACCTGTTCTGAGTTGGGGGCGTAAATGTTCACTAACGTGTATAATGTTTGTCCCAACAAACCCTTTACTATTAGGAATCTTCCCTCTGGGTCCTGCAGGTGGGATTTGTATTGAAAAGGAAGGTTCCTGTGAAAGCCAATACTAACGCCCCTCAAGGCAGCACCTCCCGCTCCACAGTGATACCAGTTAGGGAATTTAAAGTGGGTGAGGTTAGGATATTTGTCATGCTTAAAGTGGGTTTCCTGAAGAAAAACCACTGAGCATTTTTCCTTATTTAGCATAGATAGGATCTGACATCTCTTAGAGGGGGATCTCAGTCCTTTAACGTTATAAGAGACGAGTTTAATGTCAGCCATTTAAAGGTCTATGTGAGGGAGAAGCGCAATTTTCGGAAAAAATTTCGGAGAAGGGCTGGATCACCTGCAGTGGGATAAAGAGAAAGGTGCTACCTCGAGGGGGGTCATCCCACGTCCAGTTCCCCCACACAATATAGAGAAACCTCACATTCTGCGTCAGCACCAGGCCGTGTATTGAAAGAGTCACCTTTGAAGCTTTTAAGTACCTGTCAAAACAGAAAAGGTAAAAAACAAAGAACATAACAGATAACAGTAACCAAATATAATTACTTAGTTGTAAAGTATACTGGAGCTTAATAAATGTAGTACCTCGATTGGGTAACATAAAGAAGGGGGGAGAAGGTAAAATTACCTATTTGGAGCGATACCCTCTGAGGAGTGGATGATACCGGAGGAAGATGATAATTAAGGACAACCCTGGGAAATGAGATTGAATAAGGGAGATACCTCTGTCAAGGGACATGGTAGCATAGAGAAAGGGGGAGGGGGAGGGTGGAATAGGGATAAGATAGTGGATGGAGGATCATATAAACTACTATATGTCTAAATTACTATTTTAGCTTACATACAGATGGGAGAAAAATCCCTACTGTCTCTTCTATCAATACTGAGTGGAGAAAAGGCATGTTAAGATATGGCAAGGGAGTGTGCAGTCTTAACCCCACTCAGCATGGAGATCTAATATTCATATGGAAAACCAGGTAAATATAGTAGATTATTACAGAATTTACTTGTTAAGACCTATAAGCCATCAATATCTTGAGAGGATAATCAGGGATGCTTATTTATTTATCAGGGATAGGCGCTTAGGGGTAGTTGAAAAGTTCCCTTTTCTGGATCTTTGGAGCCTTGGGGTATGAGGAGGTTCCCAGGGTATCACTTGAGGTAGGTCAGGTAAGGTGGTCATGTTCTGGGCAGCGTCCCAATTTTCTATGGGCAATGGTGAAATCTGGAGGAGGTCGTAGGCCTTATCCAAGTCGCTGAAGGAGGCAATATGAAGACGGCGACCGTCGTGAAGAAAGGAGACACCAAAAGGGAATATCCATCTATATATAATCTTGCACTGGCGTAGACAATCTGTAAGTGGCTTCAGCATTTTCCTTTTCCTGAGGGTGAATTGGGCCAGGTCTTGGAAGATGGTAATTGAGTTGTTTTCCCATTCAACTGAGTTGGAATTTCTGGAGCAAGATAATATAGCTTCTTTTACTGGGAAGTGTAAGAACTTGCATATCACATCTCTATGTGGTTCGGTCGCCTGTGGCTTCGGCCGAAGAGCTCTGTGTGCCCTTTCACTGGAGACACCTCAGCGGAGCTACCATAGAGGCCATAGAACGTGTGCATTAGTCAAACTGCAGCCAACTTTTAAAGTGGCAGAACGGCAAAGGCAAGATAGTCAGAGATAGAGAGCCAACCCTCCTGCGATCCCTAGAGAGAGAAGAAGATGCATGTTGGGAGGCAAAAGTCCAAAGCTAGAGTGCCCTCACCGCTGTCCATGAAGAGGCCATGTACTGCAGCCAGCTAGTTTCCCGCCACTAGGCCCAAAGCCTGTAGAAGCGTATCCAAGCCAATGCGTCGCAAGTCATCACAAAGCATCGCAAGTCTGCACAGAGCATAGTAAGTAATCGCAGAGCATCGCAACACAGCAAGAAAAGACACGTCTCCTTTAAGACTGACATTTGTTCCTGCTCTTCAGAATAAGGTCAGAGCTTTCCTTTTAATACTTATTATTGCACATAGGTTTTGGTATAAACAGACATTTTCATGTTCAGGAATAAAAGACAAAGGACAGTTTGTAATACTAGGATTCTATTGCATTTAAAGTAAAAGTCATTTATTTCCTGCATTTATTGCTGTTACATTTAAAGTGAAAGTCATTTATTTCTGTATTTGTCAATATTGCATTTAAAGTGAAAGGCATCTTATTATTCGTATTGATTGTCAGTATAGCTGTTACTGTTAGAGGATAGATAGAGTAGAAGTTGAAGAGCAAGGGAACCTGTCTGAGGTAGAAGAGTCTGATGCAGCATTAATCTTGCCTCAAACAAATATAGCCCAAATAGATTAATTAAGACGTTCATTATGTGCCAGAAAACCAACCTCAAAGATGCTGGAAAATATGGAGCAAGAAGCAGCTTTAAAAGATAAAAAGTTTGCCAGGAGCCTTACAGGGGGGTGATCAATGACAGGGGGTGATCAGGGAGTCTATATGGGGTGATCGATATATCTAGGAAAGGGAGGGTATCTGTACTGGATTCATGCGTAAATCTGAGCCCAATACTGTTATTATTCAGACTGTTTGCAAATTCTGAAAAGGTGGATTTTGTGCCAGTCCAGACTATGAAAATGTCGTCGATATACCTTGCCCACATAATTATGGGGGAGGGGTCCGACGACACATTGTCTGCGAAGACCATAGTTGATTCCCACCAGCCCAGGAGCAAATTTGCGTAGGTTGGCGCACAAGAACAACCCATCGCTCTGCCCCTGAGCTGGTGGTAGAGCCTATTACAGTTATGTAAGTAGATACTCCAAAAGTTTTAAGATTAACTGGTTGTGCGCGGTATACTGACGTCCCCTCATGCTCAGATAGTGCTGAACGGAGCCTGACAGCCCAAATAGATTAATTAAGACGTTCATTATGTGCCAGAAAACCAACCTCAAAGATGCTGGAAAATATGGAGCAAGAAGCAGCTTTAAAAGATAAAAGGTTTGCCCGGAGCCTGACAGGGGGTGATCAATGACAGGGGGGTGATCACCCCATATAGACTCCCTGATCACCCCCTGTCATTGATCACCCCCCTGTAAGGCTCCGGGCAAACTTTTTATCTTTTAAAGCTGCTTCTTGCTCCATATTTTCCAGCATCTTTGAGGTTGGTTAAAAAAGGGATCCCGGGTGGCCAATATCTGCGCCTTCGACGTAACTGCTCAGATGCAGCCGAGTTTAAAAAACAAGCAGACATCCTCAGGATTAGGTTCTCGGAGAGAGGATATCCTGACGATGTCCTGAGGAAGGCGTATCGTAGGGCTATCTCAACTGTACGTACAGAACTACTGGTGCCTAGGGAGAAAAAAGTGGAAGACCGTAAAATCCGCCTAATTGCAACTTTTGATGGTACTGTTGACCGTACGAGAAAGATCCTTGAGAAACACTGGCCCATCTTACTCATGGACCCAGATATCAGTGAGGTAATACATGATTATCCACAGATCACTTTTAGGAGGGGCAGTAGTCTCAGGGATCTTTTGGTACACAGCCACTACGTACCACCTGCCCAACCAGGAACATTGTTGGATCGCAGACCTATTGGCAGCTTCAAATGTAGTGGCTGTGTAGCCTGTAACATCATCCAACCAGGGAAGTCTTTCTTTAGCAACAACCTACAACGTGCATTCCCAATTAAAGACTTCATCAATTGCCGCACAAAGGGGGTGATTTATAAAATCACCTGCGAATGCGGCAAGGAGTATATTGGGAAGACAAAACGGGAATTGCGTAGACGCCTGGGGGAACACCTCGGTGACATCACCAATAAAAGGGACACGGCTATGTCAATTCATGTTCAAGAATGTCACGGGGGTGATCCTAGATGTATTAAGGCCATGGGCATTGAACATGTGAGGGCCCCAACAAGAGGGGGAGACTGGGATAGAGTGTTGCTGCAGCGTGAAGCGCGCTGGACATTTATATTGCGAACGGTCTCACCTCTGGGCCTTAATGAACAGCTCAATTTTAGTTGTTTCATTTAACATCTCCACAGTACCATATCTGGCCCCTGAATAGTAAGGGACCTTTGAATCAATGTTAAACCCCGCCACAATATACTTGCTACTATCCTTCTGTTACCCCCCTACTGTTTGTGTTTGTTTTTGTTATTGCTTAAAAGTCTCGATTTTAAGATCACCGACTATCAATGAGCAGACTTAGCTCTCTGGTGCCTGTTTAAGCTCCTTTCCAGGCATGTGCTCTGCATGTATGTTGAGGGCACCATATTCAAGTAATCCTTTCCCTGTGTGGAATTCATGCTATAAATCTCACATTAAACATACGTTACTTCATATCCGAAGATGCGCATCCGATCGGAGCCGGGATGCGTCCCCGTCGCCCGGCAACCAGGTCTGATTAGCATCTCGCATCTATCTGCGAGATGCAGCGCACAGACGTCATCCTACGTCCGTGCGCTCCAAGTTAACAAACCGGCCCCCCACAGCGCATGCGCGAGTACGTTCAGCGCTGCACTCCGGAGGCGTGGCTTTAGAGCCAGGCCTCGTTCTCAAGGCTGGCTCCGGAGATCCACTGTGCGCATGCGCGGTCTAATTAAGCGCCGCACAATCAAGGTATATCCGGAAGCCAAGCCTCGGTTTGGGGTCAGGTACTAGATTTAAACTCGAACAGGCACCGATGTCATTGCTGAACACATCGGGCCCAGAGCAGGGTGGATATTATCTATTTTTTCACCATGTGCAGCAGCTTGTCAGGCTTTTCCTTTTTGAGCATTATCAGTCCTCAAAGACTGCAACCTGTGCAATAAGGAAGCACATGACACATTATCTGTGAATCCTTCCATTTTTTACCGCCCAGCTCCCTGCTGTTTCCCCTGATGAGTCTTACGCTCACTCGTAAGTGAAACATGCATGTAGGGATCTTCCAGGAGAGGGCTATTTAGGGTCTCCAATTCCAGGGTAAGGTTCCGGATGGGATACCCTTGTTCTAGTGGGTGTACCGTAGTTAACTTTAGGGCTAGTGTAGGACCCCATCAGGGCAACACTAGGGACTTATAGGCCGGACCCCTTCTCGTGTGCAGCACCATTAATACCAAGGACCTTTCATTAATCCGAGAGGTTACTGCGGCATAATTGGAGTTGCCCAACTACTCGGTAGGACAAACTGGTATTACTATACGGGTGCTGCCGTGCACCACTCCATTTCTCTTTTTGTTCTATCTAAGTCCATGATGTGTGAGCTTTAATTTTGTTTGGAGTCACCTATACTCTAATGTCATATGTGATGTGACACGATTGAGGCTACACATCTAATTGTTTGAGATTCTATCTATATCTATTTATGTAAAGGTCTATTTTTCTAATAAGCTACAATTAAAAGTTAAGTTTTAATATCCTAAAAATTAGATCACTCATACCAGATATTCCCGATGTATGATAGGTGGAAATTATACATTAAAGACATTCGTAGAAAGCTAAATCAAGAAAGTATAAAAAGGAACTTGAGTGATATGGTAGAGATGGTAGAAGAATCTGAGTCAGAGCTTATGGCAGCATATGTCAACCTGCGGTCGTTTACAACACCTTCCCAGGATATTGTAAGGAACATGGACACATGTACTGCAGTCACTAAAGATTTGGTAAAGCTCATGAGAGAACTATCATCTGCAGAAAACTTTGATGAAGTTAAAGCAAGAAGTAGAATGAATAAGATTTTTATGAGAGACTACAATGCTAGGTCCTTAGGTGGAACCACAATCTCAAATGTGACTTCCTTCGCTAGCAGAAGTGCCATCCACATATCAGAGTCCTCAAATACTTCAGCCAAAAGAAAGGAATTAGCTGAACAACTTGCTGTTAAGAGAGCAGAAATTGAAATGGAAGCTGCCATCAAGGCGCAGCGCCAACTGATGGCTGAAAAGGATGCACAACACCATCAGATGGAAGCTCAAATGGAAGCACAGTGCCAACAGATGAAAAGTCTGGAAAGGCAGAAAGAAGTTAAGATTATAGAAGCCAGACTCAGACTACACGAGGAGGATATGAGTCACAGTAGTCATAGGTTCAATTCTGTACTAAGTGAAGAGGCATACTCCTACTTTCCTACAGACACCCAGGAGAATGGAAGGAAATCTCCAGCTTTTAGTGAGGAAATAAGTCATTATCCTTCCATCCCTGCTCATAAAAACAAAGAAAGGCCTAGTCCATTGTTAGGGAAATAGATTTACCCTCTATCTCTACCGGAAAAGATGAAGAAAGAGACTCACCTAATTCAGAACTAAGTGAGAAAATAGAACCGGATGATTCTATTCCTAGATCCCACGGCAATGCTCAGGAGAATGTTGCAACCATTGTCCCAGCAAGACCACAGAGAACAGTCCTAGCTAGACTTCGTGTTCCAGAACCTACTGTATTTTCAGGAGACGTACTGAAGTTCATAGAGTGGAAGGCAAGTTTTGAGATGATCATTGAGCATCATTGCTTCAGTCCAGTTGACAAGTTATTCTACCTTTAGAGATATGTTGATGGAGAAGCCAAGGAAGTTCTTGAAGGTAACTTCTATAGAAAAGACGAAGAAGCCTACAAGCAAGCTTGGGAAAAAATGAATGCAAGATATGGTCATCCTTTCTTAGTACAAAGAGCCTTTAGAGAGAAACTTAATAACTGGCCTAAAATAAGTCCTAAAGAACACTTCAAACTCCAAAAGTATGGTGACTTCCTGCAAGCATGCAGCAATGCCATCCCACATGTTCAATGACTGGAAGTACTGAACGACTATCTAGAAAACCACAGGATGCTAGCCAAGCTACCTGAAGAAGTGGCTTCTAGATGGAATCACTATGTGACTGAACAGTTAGATCTAGGCAAGAACTTCCTGTTTTAAAGAGGTCTCTGAGTTTGTCAATAAGATAGCACAGATAGAATGTAATCCAGTAACATAAACTTAAGTCTTAAAATCCTTAGAAGAAAGGCCTTCAAGAGAGATAAGACGCGCAAGAGCAACTAGCTTTGCCACCAACGCAGCAGCTAAAGGTCTAGACACCTATGAGAGTAAGTTCAGAGTCATTACTGGGATCAGTAGAGAGACAGAACCAACAAATCTTCAGACTACCTTCAAATGTATGTTCTGTGGAGAAAACCACTCCATACACAAGTGCCAACAATTAAAGGAGAAGTCCCCAGAAGAAAAGAAGAAATTTGTACTTGATAACCAATTTTGTTTTGGATGTCCAAGGAAAGGCCATGTTACTAAGGGGTGTAAGAAAAAGGCCACATGCAGCATTTGCAAAGGACGCCATCCTACACCACTACATGAAGAATGTCCAAAGAAAGATAAATCTTCAATACCTAAAGATACTGAGGAAGGAAAGAAAGTATCGGTATTCTCTTGCAGAGTGAGGCAAGGAGAAAGCAACAACACATCAATGGTTGTACCAGTGTGCATTTCAAATCCTAAAAGGAGGAACAAGAAAGTAAACGCCTATGCGCTACTGGATGCCCAGAGTGACATCACCTTCATTGTTCAAGAAATCTGCAAGATATTACAAGTGGCTACAAAACCAGTGAAGCTCAAACTCTTTACATTGATGGGGAGAGACACATTAGTGAACAGTCAAAGGGTAAAAGGACTGAGAGTAAATGGACTTCATTCAAACTTCACATTAGATTTACCTCCAGCTTATACAAAAGACGATATACAGTACAGACCAAAAGTTTGGACACACCTTTTCATTCAATGAGTTTTCTTTATTTTCATGACTATGAAAATTGTAGATTCACACTGAAGGCATCAAAACTATGAATTAACACATGTGGAATTATATACATAACAAACAAGTGTGAAACAACTGAAAATATGTCATATTCTAGGTTCTTCAAAGTAGCCACCTTTTGCTTTGATTACTGCTTTGCACACTCTTCGGCATTCTCTTGATGAGCTTCAAGAGGTAGTCCCTTGAAATGGTTTTCACTTCACAGGTGTGCCCTGGCAGGTTTAATAAGTGGGATTTCTTGCCTTATAAATGGGGTTGGGACCATCAGTTGCGTTGAGGAGAAGTCAGGTGGATACACAGCTGATAGTCCTACTGAATAGACTGTTAGAATTTGTATTATGGCAAGAAAAAAGCAGCTAAGTAAAGAAAAAACGAGTGGCCATCATTACTTTAAGACATGAAGGTCAGTCAGTCAGCCGAAAAATTAGGAAAACTTTGAAAGTAAGGGCTATTTGACCATGAAGGAGAGTGATGGGGTGCTGCGCCAGATGACCTGGCCTCCACAGTCACCGGACCTGAACCCAATCGAGATGGTTTGGGGTGAGCTGGACCGCAGAGTGAAGGCAAAAGGGCCAACAAGTGCTAAGCATCTCTGGGAACTCCTTCAAGACTGTTGGAAGACCATTTCAGGGGACTACCTCTTGAAGCTCATCAAGAGAATGCCAAGAGTGTGCAAAGCAGTAATCAAAGCAAAAGGTGGCTACTTTGAAGAACCTAGAATATGACATATTTTCAGTTGTTTCACACTTGTTTGTTATGTATATAATTCCACATGTGTTAATTCATAGTTTTGATGCCTTCATAGTCATGAAAATAAAGAAAACTCTTTGAATGAGAAGGTGTGTCCAAACTTTTGGTCTGTACTGTACCTCTAGATCAAGATCGCATGCCTACCTGTGAAACAGCCAATAAATGGGAGCACCTATCTGTCATATCTCATGAAATGTCCCCGCTGAAGGAGTTTGGTGTTGGACTGTTGATAGGCTACGATTGTCCCGAAGCCTTGGTACCACAAAATGTAATCACATGAGGAAAGGGTGAACCCTAAGCTGTTCAAACTGATCTAGGATGGGGTGTTGTTGGAGCAAAACAGCAGATCGTAAGCTTAAGACAGGTGACAGGATTGTGTCATCGAATATCTGTCCAAGAGTTACCAACTGTAAGTCCAGCAAAAGTAATCAAGATCCTTGAATCTGACTTTGCAGACATAAGTTCTAAAGAAAAGAGTGTATCCCAAGACATAAAGTTCGTACACACTCTAGAAGAAAGTATTCAGCAGAATCAACAAGTTCATCTTGAAATGCCCTTACCTTTTAGAGAACGACCTCTTCTGCCTAATAAAAGAAATCTTGCCCTAGCAAGATTGAAATGTTTGAAGAAAAGGATGGGAAGAGATCCCAAACTCAAGAATGATTATTTGAAATTCATGGAAGGCATCCTTGAAGAAGGACATGCAGAGAAAGTTAATAACCAACCTAAAGAAGGAGAAGTGTGGTACATCCCACATCAAGGTGTTTACCACTCAAAGAAACCAGATAAGATTAGAGTAGTATTTGATTGCTCAGCAAAGTATGATGGTGTTGCATTGAACGATCATCTACTAAAAGGACCAGATCTAACAAACACTCTGCCTTGAGTACTCTGTAGATTCAGAAAGTATCCCATAGCGGTATTGTGTGATGTTAAAAAGATGTTCCACCAGTTTCATGTGAAGAATGAAGATAGAGACTTCCTGAGGTTTCTATGGTGGGAGGACGGAGATACAGATTCAGAGCCAGCAGAATACAGAAAGAAAGTACACTTGTTTGGAGCAGCATCATCTCCAGGTTGCACCAATTATGGTATGAAGTACCTGGCCAATCAGAATGAAAAGGATTACCCATCAGCAGCAAATAGGAAAAACTTTTATGTAGATGATGGTCTCATAAGTCTAAAGTCCACAGAATCTGCAATCAAACCAGTGAAAGAAAGCCAATACCCAAGAGAAAACCTGCTCCTTCACAAATTCATCTCAAGCAACAGAGAGGTACTGGAATGCATCAGTGACTCTGAACGTGCATCAACAATGAAGAATGTAGTTCTCAATAATGATCATCTTAGTTCAAAACGTACTTGGATTGGGATGGAATGTAGAGAATGACGAGTTCTTCTTTAAAGTATCTATTGAAGAATAGGTTGCTACCAGACGTACCATTCTTTCCACAGTGGTTTTTATATATATGATCCATTTGGATTCTTGGCCCCAGTAATCATCAGAGCAAAAGAAATACTACAAGAATAATGCAGACAGAAGTTAGGATGTTACCTGAAAATTTGAGGCCAAGGTCGGAGAGTTGGATAAGAGACTTGCAAAACTTGAGATAAGTTCAGATACCCAGATGTTTTGTACCTCATTATTTCGGAAAGTACAAGAAAATAGAACTTCATCACTTTTCAGATGCCAGTAGTTATGGTTATGTTCAGTGCTGCTACATCAGAGTGATAGGAGTAGAAAAGATGCACTGTGCCCTGGTTATGGGAAAGGCCAGAGTTGCACCTACCAGTATTCAGACAATACCAAGACTTGAACTGACAGCAGCCATAGTTTCAGCATCAGTAAGCAAGTTTCTGAAAGAAGAATTTGAATTGAAAATAGATGAAGAATATTTTTGGACAGACTCACAAGTTGTCCTAGGATACATAAACAACGAAGCTCGCCAACAGAGTTGAGAAAATTCGGGAAATAACAAATCCAGAACATTGGCATCACATTGACACAAAGCATAACCCAGCAGATCAGGCTTCAAGAGGCCTGAATGTAACAGAATTGAAAAACTCAAACTGGTTCACCGGTCTAGAGTTCTTTTGGGAAAAGTAAATCACGCCCAGTAAAGGTTACACAGAATTGTCTATGGGTGATCCAGAATTAAAAGTTGTACAAACATTGAGCACTGCTGCCAAGTGTCAAGATGACATACTTGAAACACTAGCCAGATGTTCAAAATGGAATACAGTCATAAATGTAGTAGCTCTAATTCAACTTTTGGCAAAGGGAATCAGAAAGAAGGAATTGATCGATAAAGAAAAAGTGACTGAGTATTTGTTAGAGAAACAGTGTGATTTTCATATGAATGCTCCACATGCAAGCCATACAGGAGGAGTTTGAGAAAGACAAATCAGAACTGTAAGAAATGTGTTAAGTTCAGTGTTGAAAAGGAACGCCGGAAGAATGAATGATACTTCACTTAGGACCCCGTTCTATGAAGTAATGTCTATTGTTAAGTCGTCCACTTACAGTTGATAACATCAACGATCCAGTAAGTTTGGACCCTTTAACTCCCAACCATCTACTTCACTTTAAGTCTGATTATATACAGCCACTACCTGGCAAGTTCACCAAAGAGGATTTATATACTAAAAGGAGATGGTGAAGAGTTCAATATCTATCAGAACAGTTTTGGAATAGATGGAGGAAAGAGTACTTAGCCAATCTGATAATAAGAAATAAATGGCAAACACCCAGAAGAAATGTCCAAGTTGGTGACATAGTGTTGGTAAAAGAAGAAGATTTATCTAGAGGTCAATGTAAATTGGTTCAAAGTTCTAGAGGTTAAAAGGGATGAAGACAAACTAGTAAGAAGAGTGTTGTTACAAATGGGAGATTCAAAACTTGACAAAAAAAGAAAAACGTCTCACTACTCTACTTAAGTTGGAACATCCTATACAGAAGTTAGTTGTTCTACTTGAGAGTGATAAAAGTCACTTGGAAGTTGAGAACCTGATGGAAAATTCCTCAAATTCATGTTCAAGTCCTACCACTAAGTACATAGAATTATAGTTAATTTTGGTGGGAGTGTAGCTGGCCAGCTAAGACCTGTCCTAGGTAGTTAATATAGCTTGTGTGTTTATAAAGCTAGACCTGCCAATAACCTTAATACAGTTCCTATGTTAAAAACAAAAGCAGAGTTATTTACAATGACTTCATGTTTGGATGTCATATAACTTTGTGTTCACAGAAGCAGAAAAGATAGTATGCCTTTAAGATTCATTATATAATGTAAGGTAAGCTCAATGACACAGCAGAGACAACAGAAAACATAGAGTTAAACTGTTGTTGCTGGGCAGGAGTCTTGACCAATCCTAGCTAGCCGCACACAGCTCAGGAGATTTGACCAATTACAGCCAGCCTCACACATAGCTTGTGTGGGAAATTTCCCTAGCAGGAGCTGCTGGAATCATTATTCGTCAGAGAGAGGAGCTAAACAGACACACACTCCACTAAAAGCTGTGTTTTATGGAAGCAAGAGGCCAAAATTGGTATTTAGAACAGTTATATAATGTTCCTATTGTTAATGTAGTGATTATAACTGTATACAGATATGGTTATATAGGTTTAAATACAGTTCCACCAAGCCACAAATTCAATTGCATACAAAAGAACTACTGAGCCATACAATCATACAATCCAAACAAATTACGTACAAATGCGAACTGCTCATACCAGACCATAAGCAATTGTATAGAGGAAACTGCAAACCAAGTAGAGCAAGTGATATACCTCTCAGAGAAATCATAAAGTGCTTAAACAACTTAAAGTAAGCGTACAGATACTCAAGAGAGAAATATATCTACCATTTTATGTTGAATGACAAGATTGAACAGTTGAACCACCATCTTATGCATACCGCCATTTTTTGAATCTTTATGCAACACGTGTTTTGTACATGGAATATCTGCTGCAGAGACAGCAGTGTTATATTTGAAGAAGTTAATAAAGAAGTTGTTTCAAGCATTTGGTGTGCTCTTTAAACCTACTGTTTCCATAGAACGGCGCTTTAGCAATTACAGAGTAATAGACAGTCTGGTTAGACCAAAAAGTCAGAGATATCAAAATTCTTCTAATGCCACAGCGCAAAAGGCACTTCATAGTGCTACGCCTGCCACAAGGGGTGTGATATACCTGCTTTCACCAAAAATTGATTGAGGCCTACAATACACCAGCTTACACAAAATACTGATTGAGGGGTGAAATATACCTGCTTCCACCAAATATTTATTATGGGGTTCTATATACCTGTTTCCACAAAATACTGATTGAGGGGTGGGATAAACCTGCTTCTACAAAATATTGATTAAGGGGTTCTATATACCTGCTTCCACAAAATACTTATTGAGAGGTGCGATATACCTGATTCCACCAAATATTGATTGAGGCCTGCAATACACCGGCTTCCACAAAATACTGATTGAAGGGTGCGATATACCTGTTTTCACTAAATATTGATTTAGGTGTTCTATATACCTGTTTCCACAAGATACTGATTGAGGGGTGCGATATACCTGCTTCTACAAAATACTGATTAAGGGGTTCTATATACTTGCTTCCACAAAATACTAATTGAGGCCTGCGATACACCAGTTTCCATAAAATACTGATTGAGGGGTGCAATATACCTGCTTCCCAAAAATACTGATTATGGGGTTTGATATACCTGTTTCCACAAAATACAGATTGAGGGGTGCGATATACCTGCTTCCACAAAATAATGATTAAAGGGTTTGATATACCTGCTTGCACAAAATACTGATTGAGGGGTGCAATATAACTGCTTCCACCAAATATTGATTCAGGTGTTCTATATACCTGTTTCCACAAAATAGTGATTGAGGGGTAGGATATACCTGCTTCTACAAAATAATGATTAAGGGGTTCTATATACCTGCTACCACAAAATACTGATTGAGGGGTGCAATATACCAGCTTCCACCAAATACTGTTTGAGGCCTGCGATATACCTTCTTCCACAAATACTGCTCTTCTCTAAGGACTTTGGCACAGGGTCATTTTGAAAGTAACAGGCAGAGGAAGAGGCAGGCCGTTCTGCAGGGGTGGTAGAGGTCGGGCAGGTGCACCAGGCCGGAGTCTAATTGGGAAGTTGGAGAAGGTGCGTGCGATTACGTTAAATAACGCACCAGAGTTGGTTAAGTGGCTCACTCAGCTTTCTGCTTCTGCACCCTCCTCATCCTTTGTATCTGCACCCTCCTCACTCTCTGCTATGTGCACCCCCAAAGAAGCCACTACCACCACCATCATCATTGCCCCTCCCTTCGAGTCATAGGAATTATTTTCCCATCCATTCCAAGACCTTACCGATGCACAGCCATTCTTGGCATCAGATGAGGAAGAGGAGGTAGCAATGGCCGCCACCCAGCAGTCTGATGACAGTACAAAGATCAGCCCAAGGAGGGTGGTCCCTGCTGTGGCTGCCTACTCCAAGATTTCTAATGTCAGTGATGGTGAAGGTGACGATCATGACGTGTCGATGGACGTCACGTGGGTGCCCACAAGAGAGGAAGAGGAGGGGAGTTCAGAGGGAGAGATGGAGCAGCAGATAGGGAGGAGATGGAGGAGACGGAGGAGAAGCAGGCAGAACTTACAGTGCATAAGAGGCAAAAAGCAGACTGCAAATGCATCTGGAACGAGCCATCCACCATGCACGGTCACATCTTGCGCTCCCAGGACGCCGGCACATGGCTCCGCAGTGTGGGCTTTTTTAACGTGTCAGCTGCTGACAATAGTGTTGCCATCTGCAGCGTGTGCTGTCAGCAAATAAGTTGCGGTAAGCCGAACACTCAACTAGGGACGACCGCCTTAAGAAGGCAACTGGCCTCCCATCACAGAGAACAGTAGGAGCATCGCCGTCAGAACCCACAAAGTCACACTCCCGGCGCTCCACGTCCTTCCTCTTCTCCTCTCTCCTCCCATTTGTCCTCCTCTCCATCTTCCACCGTGCCTTCGTCGTGTTCATCTGGCACAAGGCAGGCTTCCGTGGCCCAAATGTTCGAGCGTAAAAAGTTGATGACATCAGATAACCCTCTTGCCCAACAGCTGAACGCTGGCCTGTAGTAACTGCTAGCCCAACAACTACTGCCATATAGACTGGTGGACTCGGAGGCCTTTAGAAAATTTGTGGCTATTTGCACAACACAATGGAAGGTCCCTGGAAGAAAATATTTCTCCCAGAAGGGCCTCCCAGAGCTATATGGCCACATTCTGTGGCCATTGAATATAACTCTTGCACACAATGTCGGTGGCAAAAAACATCTGATCACAGACACGTGGTCTAGCAAACACAGGCAGGGAAGGTACATAACTTTTACTGCTCACTGGGTGAACCTTCTGAAGGCCATCAAGCATGTAACCCGTGGCACCCGTGTGGATTTGGTGTTAGCGCCACGATTTGCATGCATGCCTGCCTCTTCTCCTCCTCCTACTCCATCCTCCCTCTACTTCTCGGATGACTCCTCCTTTCCACTGCTACCGCCTCTTTCGCTGCAACCCCCCAAGCTCCCCAGAACCTATTCGACGTGCCAGGTGAGACATTGCCATTCTGTGCTGCGACTGTTGTGCATCGAAGCCAAGAGCCACACAGGTCCTGCACTGCTTTTATCTCTGCGGTCACAGGCCGATCAGTGGCTAACCCCGCTCAATTTGACAGTTGGTAAAGTGGTGTGCAACAACGGTGCCCATCATCTGAGCACGCTGAAACAGAGCAAAATGACACACGTGCTGTGGATGGCACACGTCCTGAACTTAGTCGTGCAGCGATTCGTTGCCAAATACCCCAAGGTCCAGGACATCTTATTTTAGAAGATCTTACACGGCCGTGGCTCGCCTTGCTGACGTTCATCGGCGACACCACCTGCCCGTCAGACGTCTGATTTGTGACAGCCCAACACACTGGAACTTCACCTTGTATATGCTTGGTTGGCTGCTCCTGCAGCAACTTGCCGTTATCGACTACCTGTACAAACTCTGCAGCAGGACAGGTTCTGGGGAGCTTTGTTTCTTTTCACCACGCCAGTGGACTGCTCATGCGCGACGCATGCAGACTTCTGCGGCCATTTGATGAGATCACCAAACTGGTCAGTGGCAGCCAGGCAGCCATCAGTGACATCATACCTTCCGCCTTCTTTTTGGAGCAATGCTCAATGAATTCCCAAGGGGGATACTCCATCAGGAGTCTGAAGAGGAGTCAGAGGAGGATGGTGGCTGTGGGGAAGAAGGAGGAGGAGGAGCAAGAAGAGCAGCCTTTGAGGGGGACTTTAAACTTTTTGGGGATCCCTGATGTTGTCCTGGGCGATGAGCAGGAGCCAGGGCGCTCCACTGCTTCCAATTGCAATGGTGCAAATGGGGGCATTCATTCTCCAGTGTTTGAAGAGGGACCCCCGTATAAAAAGCATAATGGGCAAGGACCAGTACTGGGGGGCAACGTACTTAGACCCCGGTACAAACACAAAATGGCGGACATATTGCCAGCATCACAAAGAGCTGTCAGAATGAAGCATTTCCAGGCCTTGCTGCGAGAGATGCTGCATTCTGCTGTTGTGGGCGCTGGCAGAGGAATTTCCACCCACAGCAAAACAGGTGCGGGTAACAATCCTATCACACCTGCAAGAAGAAGGAAGGTTTGAAGATGTGTTGGTCACTTCTGATATGAGATCATTCTTGCAGCCAACCAATCGACAGCTGTACTCCGGATACAGCCTCAGGGAACGCCTAGTCTGAAAGGTTTCCGACTACATCGTATTAACGGCTGATGTGGACGCTCTGAGAAGTGAAGAACCCCTGGACTACTGGGTGTGCAGGCTTGATCTGTGGCCAGAGCTGGCACAATTTTCCATGGAACTCTTGGCTTGCCCCTCGTCAAGTGTCCTGTCCGAAAGGACGTTCAGCGCAGCAGGGGGGATTGTGACCGATAAGCGCACTCGTATAGCTCTCGACAGTGTGGACTACCTCACATTTCTAAAAATGAATGAGGCATGAATCTCGGAGGAATTCAACACCTGTGATGACCACGTGTATATGAATTTCCTCATGCCAGCCCACACATATCCGCCACTACCCAAAACAAAGAATGGTCCTTGTCTTATGTATGTACAGCGGCATAAAAGGCCTTTTCTATCAGGTGAATGCCGAATTTTTGGGGCCTATACTCCACTGGCCTACAGTAAAATTGTTATCTGCTGATTGCCTAATATACCTCCAGCCACATAATCACTTGTTATTTTCTGTTAGGTAAATGCATACATTTTGGGGCCTGTACTCCACTGGCCTACAGTAAAATTGTTATCCACTGACCGCCTAATATACCTCTAGCCACATAACCACAAGTTCTTTTCTGTTAGGTGAATGCATAATTTTTTGGGGCCTGTACTCCACTGGCCTGCAGTAAAAATGGTAATCAGTGACCTCCTAATGTACCTCCAGCCACATAATCACTTGTTCTTTTCTGTCAGGTGAATACCAAATTTTTGGGGCCTGTACTCCACTGGCTTACAGTAAAATAATTATCCAGTCACCGCCTAATATAACTCCAGCCACATAATCACTTGTTCTTTTCTGTCAGATAAATGTATAATTTTTGGGTCCTGTACTCCACTGGCCCACAGTAAAATTGTTATCCACTGACCGTCTAATATACCTCCAGCCACATAACCACTTGTTCTTTTCTGTCAGGTAAATGCCTAATTTTTCGGGCCTGTACTGGCCTACAGTAAAATTGTTATCCACTGACCGTCTAATATACCTCCAGCCACATAATCACTTGTTCTTTTCTGTCAGGTGAAATCCTAATTTTTGGGACCTATACTTTACTGGCCTACAGTAAAATTGTTATTCAGTGACCGCCTAATGTACCTCCAGCCACATAATCACTTGTTATTTTCTGTCCGGTAAATGCCTAATGTTTGGGGCCTGTGCTCCACTGGCCTGCAGTAAAATTGTTAACCACTTCACATCCGCCCATAGGATATAAACGTCCTATGGGTGGATGTTCTAAAATGTCCATTCAGAGATGGGAGCTGCACGCAATTTATTTTTTTTTTGTTATAAAGTTTTTATTATTTTTATAAGTAGACATAAAACATGACTACCAGAACAGAGTTACTTGGTACAGGTTAATACGACAGTGTACATATATCAGCATCATTAGGGTGACCACAATATGTCATAACAAATTGCACAAGATGAGGTAAGAAGTAAAATGCAAGTTATTAAATCTCGAAGAACCATATATATCAGAGAGTTGAAGCAATGGAACATTATGTATGGGGAATGGATTAGTCTAAACCTCCGTCACGGGCAAAGATAGCACTCAGTGAGAAGTCTCTTTATATGTCTAGTACAATTATGCGATTATAGAAACAGGACAATTGGGAGCAGTATTAGGGAAGGGCATAAGGATATATCGAGATATGGAATGCAAGAAAGGAGAGTAAACCCACCTGATTAGACTTGACCCAGATGTGATGTTGCAAACCTGTGGACAGTCCAAAGGTACAATTTTTTCTCGAAATGAGCATGGTTCCCAGATTCCCAAGAGGAAATTTCCTCGAAATGGTATATCTGATCGACCTTCTGCTTCCATTGCACAATAGATGGAAGAGAGGTTTGCAGCCAGAATTTGGGTATAAGAAGTCTTGCGGCTATCAAAAGTTGTTTAAAAAGGAAAGCGGAGAAGGGGGGGTCCTTCTCATCAAACCAGGCAAGTAAGGCTTTACAGGGAGAGACCTGCACATCTGTGTGACAGATCTCATTACTGATATCAAATATGGTTCTCCACCAATCCTGTATCATGGATCAGTCCCACCAAATGTGGAAGAAGGAATCTCTGTCACTCTCGCACCTCCAACAGACATCTGTAGATCCATCAGAGAATAAGCTTGATTTCTCTGGGGTTATATACCATCTAGATAGCAGTTTGTAGCTGAGGTTTTAGGATCTCAATAATTTCGTTAGTGCTTATTATTTCTCCCGAAGACTTCAGGAAAGATGTAATTAGTGTAGGCGAGCATCTTAGTTCTCTAGGTGTGGATGACAATCTGTCTGTGGAGATTGTTCCAATCACGTCTCCAACTTGTAGGAGAGGAGAGGGGAACGGTATAGAACAATGAGTGGAAAGTAACCATTTCCAAGCATTAAGTGTTGCTTTTAAAATTGGGTAAGAAGAGGGGGTTGTAAAAGATGGGTTTTGGCAACCTAGAAGGAGAGCGCGAAAGGATCTGCCTATCAGTTGTTGTTCTAGAGAAACCCATGATTTATCAGAGTTAACCCGTAGCCACTTGATTGCCCTAGAAAGCAGAATTGCATTACCATAAATCTCAGGGTCAGGGAGGCCTATACTGCCCAGGGCCACAGGTTTTGAAAGCTGGGAGAAAGTTAATCTCGGCTTCTTTCCATTCCATATAAATGACCTGAATTTTTTCCTCACCTGATTTAGGTATGGGGATGGGCAGAACTTGTTGAAGGTATGTAAGACGGGGCATAATCAAGGATGTTAGGAGGTTCTTACGCCCAAACCAAGATAAATAAGGGGTACGGTGATTTAGGTTATCTATAGCCTGAATCATGGATTGGAGCTGGGGGGATAGTTAAGCGAGAAAAGGTCCGAGATGGATGGACTTATCCTAACTCCCAGGTAGGTCAGGAAAGGGGAGGACCAATCAAAGGGCGAGTCAGTTTTTTAGGGTCTGTTTGTTTGTTGGGGAAATGCCTAGACTTATAATTTGGGATTTCTTTTTGTTCATTTTGAAATTAGAGATTGTGCTATAATTTTTTTTAATGTTTTTGAATGATAGCAAGGGAAACCATGGGGTTAGTGGTCATGATCATTATGTCATCTGCAAAGGCCGCTAATTTGTGTTCTTGATCACCCAGTCTAATACCACTAATAAGTGAGTCACTTCTCACTGAGACCAGTAAGGGCTCTAATGCTACAACGAAGAGTAAGGGCGACAGGGGGCAGCCCTGTCTAGTGCCATTACAGATATTAAAGTGGGCAGAGAGGGTGCCATTAATCATTACCTTAGCGGTTGCAGATGAGTGCATTGCAAATACAGGTTGTACATAAAGATCAGGGAGGCCAAAACACAAACGAGTTTCTCTAAGGTACAGCCAATTAATCCTATCAAACGCTTTTTCTGCGTCAGTACTCAAAAAAAGTAAAGGTTTTGAGAGTGCTGAAGTATGACATAGCACATTAATGACTCTAGACGTATTATCCCTACCTTCCCTGTTGCGAACAAACCCCACCTGGTCCCTATGAATCAAGATGGGGAGAAAGTTGGCTAAGCGGTTGGCTAACATCTTTGCCAAAAGCTTCAAATCTATGTTGAGAAGAGAAATAGGCCTGTAGCTGGCACATTGTTTGGGGTCTTTCCCTTCTTTAGCAATAAAAGTAATGTGTGCAACCGTCATGTCCCTAGACAGAATGCCTCCCTTTAACGTAAGATTGCATACCTCTAGAAGGTGGGGTAGTAGTAGGCTCTGGAAAGTTTTATAGTATGAGGCCGGTAGACTGTCTGCGCCAGGACATTTACCTATTGGGATCTGGGTCAAGGCAGTTGTTAATTTGTCCAGAGTAAAGCAGGAAATCAAGGCCTTCTTTTTAGAATCTGTCAAAGATGGGAGGGTGACTGAATCTAAAAATCAAGATATTAGGGATTTGTGGGAATCAGGGTCTTTTGAGGGTAACAAATTATAGAGGGCTTCATAGAAATCTCGAAACTGGTCTGCAATTTGGGGAGTGGTGAATATCGGCTCTCCTAACGGCGAGGTAAGCTGATGTATAAAGTTATTGGCTCTCCTGTTTTTTATTTTGTGCATCATGAATTTGGAGGCTCTGTCTCCATGGGCAAAATATTTGTGTTGAGAATTAAAATAATATTTGGCTACCTTAGTTTGTAAAAGAGCTTTTATTTCAGCCCTAAGTCTCGATAGTTCTTCGAGTTGGAGGTCTGAAAAAGAACTCTTATGGAGCGTCTCTATTGTTTTAATTTTTTGTTGAATGGATTCTATTTTTTCTCCTCTGACTTTCTTCAGGAATGTACCTATGCTAATGAAGTGTCTTCTAATGTAAGGTTTGTGAGCGTCCCAGAGAGATTGAGAAGAGGTAGAGGGTTGTTTGTTTAGGAGAAAATATTCCTTCAGAAGGGCCTCAATTTTACTTCTAGATTCCGCGTCTCCCAGTAGGGATTCGTTGAGGAACCAACTGAAGGTTCTCAGATTCTGTGAAAGCACAAGGATGGATAGAAAGACAGGGGCATGGTCAGATAAGTGGATGGAACCAATGCTGGCTTCTGAGCACATCTGAAGGTGTTCTTTGGACACAAAAAGGTAATCTAGGCGATGGTTGGTGTTATGGGGATGTGAGAAAAAAGTAAAATCTTTGGAGTCGGGGTGGAAAGCACGCCAATAATCTACTAAATGCAGGTTCCACAAACCCTCCCTCATAGTACGTAAGGAACGTAAGGATAGGGCAGATTTGTGCGAAGAAGCATCTATTTGAGGATTCAGGGTTGCATTAAGATCCCCTCCCAGGACCACCAATCCTTCCTTGAAGGATTCAACAATTGGGATAATTGAGGTTAATCATTGAGGTTGTTTAGTATTTGGAGCATATAAATTGATGGAAGTGTATATCTGATAGCCAATGTGGCCTTTGACTAGAATATACCTTCCCTCCGGGTCTTGAAGGTGACTATTATACTTAAAGGGTAATCTTTTCTGAAATCCTATGCTCACTCCACCCGAGGCAGCGGAAACCCCTCCACAATGGAACCATTGAGGAAAATATGAAAATGTCAGATTGGGGTAATGGTTAAACCTAAAGTGCGTCTCCTGGAGAAAAAGGACATTTACACCTGACTTACGCATCATGGAAAAGATCTGACTACGCTTAGAGGGGGAATTGAAACCCTTCACATTATAGGAAGCTATATGTATGTCAGCCATGTTGGTTAGGGTGTCTAAAGCTGCTTTTGCGAAACTTACGATTTCTCCAGAAAGACGCACTGCTCCACAGGATCAAGGACCGCTGCCTCAGATGGGGCGCAAGGGAATCAAATACTACCCACCAATTCAGAGTTGTAGAGTGGACATAGTACCTGTACCTGTACCTGGGGTAAAACCAAAAACAATGGGAATAGAACAGGAGAGGGATTAAAACATTAAGTGGACAGAATTCACATTGCCCTACAATCTTGTAGGTCAAGCAATTAGGCATGAGGGGGAAAAGGTCTACAGACCTGAGAAAAGATCTCTATCGTCAGGAAGCTGAGACCTGAACAATTATAAACAATTTCTAACCAAAAATAAAAGGTAAGGGTATGGGGAACGGTGTTGTTCCTATCTTTATAGAGCAAGGTTAGGACGGACAGGAAAGCTAGGATATATGGTAAGGTAGAAAACATCACATTTCAGAGCGGATTTTAGGTTAATCACTATAACAAGTAAACAGCATTATGAGAATATGGAGAATAAAGCAGGAGGCTACTAAATAGGTTACACATTAGACTTGGGAGAGTCTTTTTGGAGTAAGCTGACGACCTCTTTTCCCGGTTCTTTGTGCTTTGGGGGTCCATTGCAGGGCGAACGGAGTGATTGTAGGAACAGCAGGGAGCACGGCAAGATCTTGAAAAAGTTCCCAGTTTTCCACTTTCAAAGGGGGAATTTGTAGCTGTTCGTAAAGATCATCCAAATCAGTGTAAGTGGAGATATTGAAGCGTCGACCATCCTTGGAAAAGGATATTCCAAAAGGAAAGTTCCACTTGTATTGGATTTTATGAGAGCGCAACGACTGTCAGGGGCTTCATAGCTCTGCGCTTTCTGAGTGTGGAGGGAGCTAAGTCTTGATAGACTGTGATCTGGGATCCCTCGTAGGAAAAATCGGTGCGATTCCTTGCTGCCTCTTGGACCGCCGCTTTAACTTGAAAGTTCAAGAATTTACAAATTATATCCCTCGGGGGTTCTTCTGGTTTAGGCCTGGGACGCAGTGCTCTGTGAGCACACTCTAATATTATCTCGTGCTCAAAATCAGGGCCCACAAGCTGGAAGTATATAGATTTAACTATGGAGGGTACGTCACCTGGTTGAACAGCTTCAGGGATCCCACGGAAGCGCAAATTGTCTCGGCGTCCTCTGTTCTCCTGGTCTTCCAGGGCCTTGTGCAGGTCGTTGAAATAAGCACTGCACTTTTGGAGGGAGTTAGTGGTGGCCGTCTGGTGCTCCAAGATTAAGGCCTGGTGCGATTCGAGTGTCTCTACTCTGTCCCCCACTTGGCTCATTTCTTGACGTAGAGCGGAGATTTCGTCAAGCACAGGTTCCATAGCCTTGCAGAGGGCATGTTTCAAGTAGTGCCTGGTGATAGGGAGTGAACCTTCGCTCTGCGGTTTCTCCGTGTCACTTTCTTCCTCCGATCTTTCCAGCGATCGCTCCGAAGTTTTCTGAGAGTGGGCCGGCGCCATCTTTGATTCCCGCGCTACAAACGAGGAGGCAGCCTTCTTTATGAATTTATCCATATCTCCTGATGTGGCTTGTATTTTGTTGGAGGTAGGATGTTCTCCAGCTTTAGCGTTCCCGATCTTCACCATTATTTGCTGTGTTCAGGCAGTTTTAATGGCTATATCAAGTGCTTTTAGAGATCAGTGTTACAGAGCTCATGGAAGTGCGGCGATCTCAGACCGGCGCAAGCTCCGCCCACCAGCTCCATGCTAACTTTTCAGCTGCCGAGCGGGGGGCCTGCTGTCAGTGACAGCAGGGCAACCCAGGGTGTTCCTGCCTTCTAGATCCCTGGTGTTCCTGCCTTCTAGATTGCTGGTGTTCCTGCCTTCTAGATCGCTGTATACATGTGACTGCTGGGGCCGGGATCCGGGAGAGTGCATGAGCTGTCGGATCTTCTACAGACCTCGATCAGCCCTGCACTGAGGCTGTACAGCATTGTATTCTGCTGTACAGCCTCTCTGGGGGCTGTATTTCCCCTACTATGTCAGCCCCAGTTACAGGAGAAATACATTTTTTTTTTAAATAAAAAAAGTGAAGGTAAATGTCCCCCAGAGGTCTTGTATGACCTTATCGTGGACGCAAAGTGTAATATAAAATAAATAAATAAAACAATAAAGTTTAAAAAAAAAAAGTTTCATATGTCCAAAAAAAAAAATTCCTCAATTAAGTAATAAAAAAAAAGAAATAAAATAGACATATTTGGTATTGCCGCATCTGTAACAACCTGCTCTATAAATTTATGATCCACCCCATCGATAAACACCATAAAAAAGAAAATAAAAACTGTGTCAAAAAAGCTAATTTTGTCACCTTACATCACAAAAAGTGTAACTCCAAGTGATCAAAAAAGCATATGTCCCACAAAATAGTACCAATAAAACTGTCATCTCATCCCGCAAAAAATTTTCCCCTACATAAGAAAATCGCTTAAAAAATAAAAAAATCTATTGCTCTCAGAACATGAAGACATTAAAACATCATTTTTTTGTTTAAAAAATGCTGATATTGTGTTAAAGTGAAGTAAATAAAAAAAAGTATACATATTAGGTATCGCCGCATCCTTAACAACCAGCTCTATAAATATATAACAACATGACCTAACCCCTCAGGTGAACACCGTAAAAAATAAAAATAAAAACCTATACACCCCACAATAGTACCAATCAGTCACCTCATCCTGCAAAAAATTAGACCCTAACTAACCCTTAAATTCAAAACTGCTTTTATTGTGATAAAGTGTGTTAAATTGAAAGAAATAAAAAAAAGTAGACATATTAGATATCAACGCATCTGTAAAAAACAGCTCTATAAAAATATCACATGACCTAACTCATCAGGTGAATACCGTAAAAATAAAATAAAAACAGTGCCCAAAAAAACCATTTTTTTTTACCTAATATCACAAAAAGTGCAACACCAAGCGATCAAAAAGGCGTATGCCCCCCACAATAGCAGCAATCAAACCATCACCTCATCCTGAAAAATTGAGATCCTAATTAAGACAATCGGTCAAAAAAAAAACTATGACTTTCAGACAATGGGGACACTAAAATATGTTTTTTTTTTCTTCAAACTGCTTTTATTGTGTTAAAATGAAATAAATAAAAAAGTAGACATATTAGGTAACTCCGCATCCGTAAAAACCAGCTCTATAAAAATATCACATGACTTAAAAAATAAATAAACTGTGCCAAAAAAAAAATGTCACCTGACATCACATAAAGTGCAATACCAAGCGATCGAAAAGGCATATGCCCCCCAAAATAGTAGCAATCAAACCTTTAACTCATCCTGCAAAAAATTAGACAAATGGTCAAAAAAAAAAAGCTATGGCTCTCAGACTATGGAGACACTAAAACATATTTTGGGGGATTTCAAAAATGCTATTATTGTGTAAAACTTAAATAAATAAGAAATATTATATATATTAGGTATTTCCACGTCCGTAACTATCTGCTCTATAAGAATATCACATGACCTAATCCCTCAGGGAAACGCTGTAAGAATAAATAAATAAAAACTGTGCTAAAACAACAAATTTTTTGGTCACTTTGCCCCATAAAGTGAAATTATGAATGATCAAAAAAATCATATATACCCAATAATGGTACCAATAAAAACGTCAAATTTTCCTGCAACAAAACAAGCCCCTGCACAAGAAGATCGGCCGAAAAATAAAAAAAATATGGCGTTCAGAATATGGAGACACAAAAACATAATTTTTTTCTCAAAAAAAGTTTATTATGTAAAACTGAAACAAACAAACAAAGTAGACATATTTGATATCATTGCGTCCATAACTACTTGGTCTATAAAAATAGCACATGATCTAACCTGTCAGATGGATGTTGTAAAATATAAAAAAATATAAACAGTGCCAAAACAGCCATTTTTGGTTACCTTGCCTCACAAAAAATGTAATATAGAGCAATAAAAAATTATATGTACCCCACAATAGTACCAATAAAACTAGCACCTTATCCCCTAGTTTCCAAAATGGGGAGTTTCTACTGTAAGGGTGCATCAGGGGGTCTTTAAATGGGACATGGCATCTAAAAACCAGTTCAGGTAAATCTGCCTTCCAAAAACCATACGGCGCTCCTTTTCTTCTGCTCCCTGCCGTTTGCCCTTACATCAGTTTACGACCATATGTGGGGTGTTTCTGTAAACCGCAGAATCAGGGTAATAAAGGCTGAGTTTTGCTTGGCTGTTAACCCTCAATGTGTTAAAGAAAAAAATGGATTAAAATGGAAAATCTGCCAAAAAAGTGAAATTTAGAAATGTCATCTTTATTTTTCTTTAATTATTGTGGAACACCTAAAGGGTTAGCAAAGTTTGTAAAATCAATTTTGCGTAACTTGAGGGGTGTAGTTTCTACAATGGGGTCATTTATGAGAGATTTTCACTATGTAAGCCCCACAAAGTGACTTCAGACCTGAACTGGTCTTAAAAAGTGGGTTTTGGAAATTTTCTAAAGAATTTAAAGAATTGCTTCTAAAATTCTAAGCCTTCTAACGTCCTAAGAAAATAAAATGACATTTCCAATTTCCAAAATGATGCCAACATAAAGTAGACATATGAATAGGAGTGTTAAGTAATAAATATTTTAGCACTTTCTGTTTTAAAAGCAGAGAAATAGAAATTTAGAAAATTGCAATTTTTTCAATTTTTTTGGGTAAATTTGGGATTATTTTATAAATAAAGGTGAAATATATTGACTCAAGTTTACCACTGTCATGAAGTACAATGTGTCTTGAGAAAACAATCTCTGAATGGCTTGGATAAGTAAAAGCTTTCCAAAGTTATTACCACATAATGTGACACATATCAGATTTGCAAATTTAGGCTCTGTCAGGAAGGGGGAAATGGCCCGGATGTTAAGTGGTTAATCAGTGACCACCTAATGTACATAAAGTCACATAATCACTCTTTGTTTTCTGTCAGGTAAATGCCTAATGTTTGGGGCCTGTACTCCACTGGCCTACAGTAAAATTGTTATCCACTGACAGCCTAATATACTTCCAGCCACATAATCACTTGCTCTTTTCTGTCAGGTGAATGCCTAATGTTTGCGGCCTGTACTCCACTGGCCTGCAGTAAAATTGTTATCCACTGACCGCCTAATATGCCTCCAGCCACATAATCACTTGTTCTTTTCTGTCCAGTGAATGTATAATTTTTGGGGCCTGTACTCCACTGGCCTACAGTAAAATTGTTATCCACTGACTGTCAGGTGAATGCCTAATTTTTGGGGCCCATATTCCCGTGGCCTAAAATATAAATTTTCTAGGCTCCAGCAGGGCACATTTTTGAGAGTTTCCCTTTAATACGCATAAAAATGGCCTCTGATTAAAATACATATTTTTTGTGGGAATTTTTGCCATTGATCCCCATTTGCATGTCACTATCCATTGTGGGACAATTTTGCACTTCTAGTAAGTATTTCGTGGCTGCAAATATGACCTGAAGGATTTTCAGGCTCGTCTGCCATTAAAGTGAATGGGGCCCGCCGCAAACGCGCGGTTCGCAAACATTTGATCGTCCATCATTATCCATTAATTGACATAGGTAAGCTAGTGCGGATCCCGTATTTCCTGTCCCTTGCTTGTGACATCAAGCCGTCAGAGCCAGGTACTGTAATAGGATCGGAAGGTGGTAGGAGCTATGGATTGCTTCACCAGGTTCAACAATTTTCTGAAACTATGTTTCATAAGCAGTATGGCACTCCAGTTGATGACTGCTCCGTGTGTGGAGACAGACTGCGGAACTTGGTCATCTGGAAGCGGGACAGAGAGTCTGCTATATCATTGCGCACCCCGGGAACTTGTTTTGCCTTAAACCAGAGATTTAGCTCTATTCAACGAAAGACAAACTGATGCAGCAGGGCGAGGACTGGGAGAAAAGATGAGGTAGACCTATTTAGGACGTATACCATGCTAAGATTTTTCTGTCCAGAATACTATGCGTCTATTTCTCATCTCCTTAACCCAAACCTCGAACGCTGCAACTATGGGATAGAGCATTTCAGATTATGGAGCAACGGTGACCCTTTCCATGACTGTGAACGTGCTGTAGCAGAACATTTACCCTAAAAGTAGCCCCCCATGCCTGTGCTGCCCGCTGCATCTCTAAAGGGTTCCAAACGGGTATTTAAGATATCAGGCTCCTTCCAGCAAGAGGAGCCATTAAATTCTGATAGAAAGGAGTGCCACACTGAAAAGTCATTATAAATTGGTGCACCTGTTTTAAACCCTTAGTAGCAAGGGACAGCCTGCTGCAAAATGCTCGGCCCATAGGAAGCACCCTGCTTGCAAATGTGAGGTGTCCTAGTAGAGACTGAACCCGTCTAAGGTAGCCAGTTTGGAAGACAGGATTTGGGACAGGAGGCCTTTTAAATCGGCCAATTTTTTTGTTGGGGTAAACGGAATACCATCCTATCTGCATCGATTTTGATGTCTAAGAATGGAAGGACAAATAGTGGACCCTCAGTTTTTTCCTCAGTAATAGGGAAATAATTGAGCATGTGATGGAAGCTGTTAAAGAAATGTAATGTTACATCCATACCTGCTGGGCCTATGAAAAGGAAATTGTGTAATCGAAGTAGTGTCCCTGGAAAAACAACGTAGGAGGCGGAAGTATTCATGGTGAACCGCCAAGAGATGGAAAGCGGACTAGATGACAGACTTTGCCATCAATACTTCTTGACCAGCTTGCCTCTATACGAGTACTGCCCTATCAAAGAAAGTGTAATGAATAGTGTTGATTGCCAATATTATAATCGCAAATTTTTATCGCGAATATTGGCACTTCGAGAATTTGCGAATATCTAGAATTTTTTTTCATTAGTACCCATGATCCCTCACTGCTTCTTGCTTGTGGACCCTCCCAACGAGTTCCTCAATATCCTCCACTAAGGCCAGCCAGTCAAGTTCTAAGGGCACCTCCCACACGCAGACAAAGAAAAGGCCGTCAAGAGGCACAGTGTTGGCAGTGTGGTAATTATGGACACTTCACCAGAGGGTGTCTGAGTGATCCGTCTGGACACCCAGAACCGCCGTTAAACTTCTGGCCCCCACAGTAGTGGGGCATTCTGCAGGGGAGGTGGAGAGCCAAGTTACCCAGCACGGCTCTGAACACCTGGTCGATGGGTGTGCCATCATGCGAGCCGAATTTGAAGGTATTCCTGTCGACTGCTTAGTGGACACCGGGTCACAGGTAACGACTATGTCTGAGTCATACTTCAACCGGTACTTTCAAGCGCTGGCCAAGCCAGAGCGAGAGACATTGGTCCGGGTTACAGCGGCTAATCAACAACAGATTCCTGTCACGGGAGTCGTGTGGATAAATGTACGGCTATGTGGACAAGAAGTGGGTCTCTGAGACATTCAAAGAGGATGTACCGATGATAATGGAAATGAATATTCTGCGAGAATTAGACCAGATCATGTTCATTAAACGGGGCCCAGGTTATTGGAAGCAAGCCACTCCGCACAAACTCACCCAGAAAGCATTTCAACGGTTGATCCGATTCTGTGGAACACAGAATAGTGTCCCAGCGCATCAGTCTTTGGGAACTATCTGAGTGCCGGGAAGGGCTACCCCCACCCTCCCTCCTGGTCGGGAGACTGTACTGACACTGCCCGTAGCAACCTTCCGCAAACTTGAAGGTATGGAGGTGATCATTGAACCGGTAGGCCTAGATGAGCTAGGCATATGAAAATAAGGGGAGCAGTAACGATTTAAAATGTAACTTTTAATATGTCTGTTCTCCCAAGAGGGAGTAAAAGACCCCTTACAAACAAAAAAACACAAAAAAGACAGACAAGGCCCCTGGAGAGAAGTGCCACGTGTGTATTACTACGGACACAACCAGGTGCCGTCCTCGATAGGCCTATGGTGAGTGATACAAGGGCCTAAAATGGAGGACACATGTGATTCCTAGTGTCTAAGGTAAGACGATAGGAAATCAGGTAGTTAAGAAATGGAACGGTCTTACCAGATCTTAAGGAGGCCTCACTTGAATAACCGCATGTATAGGGTTAATGCAGGAGGAGGTCACATGGAGCAGGTAGGTATTCCATCAGATGTCCATAGGTGGAAGAAAACAGACATCCGAGGTGTTCAGACGGCCAGGTACTAGAGTAGCCTCAATGAGAAACTAGCCCTAGTGCCTCCCTACTTGACCTATCCTGGCCCTGGTGACCTAACACGGGGTCCGTGCCCCGCAAGGGGTGGCCCCGTCCGGAACCTGGCCCTGATATGGAAACCCTAGGTAACCCTAACAAGAGGGTGACTAGGTGCAGGATGCTATGTATCAAGGCCGGAAAAGATGCTAGGTAAAACAGGTCTCAAGGACCATATAAATGTAAGCACTGAGGGTGCGTGTCTAATATGTTAGCGTGTCCCGACGCGTTTCTTAATATAACATATCTTACGTGCATGTATTTAAACCAGAGGCCCCAGAAGTCATCAGGGGACACGGGGCTTAAGGCTCCTGTCAGTGTGAGTAATGCCACTGTAATCCGTAACCAGTGTAGCAAACATATGGGGGTATTTATTCAAAAGAAATTACTCCACATAGAAAAAGACTGTTGACAGTATGAGGCATGCGAAGATGAGCTAGGCCAGGATGCCCTGGTGGCCCGGACACTGGCAGTGGTCCAGAATGGATGAGTACCCATAAGAGCTGTGAATCTGGGACATCTAGAAGTCTCTTTCACCCCACGAATGGAACTGGCTTGTGTCTACCTACATAGGGGAGAAGTGACTCTAGCTCCGGTAGGTGAGGCTGTTTGGACCCTGACAGTTAATGCCAGTGCAGAAGAGGTGCCGACCCCAGAATGGAATGGGAGAACCATGGGAGAACCATCTTGGACCAAATGGAGATAGATGAAAAGGCTCTCAGTTCGGACCGCTTGCGAGCAGTTGAAACCATGCTGTGGGAGAATCAGACTGCGTTTTCCTGCCATGCCGATGACTTTGGCTTCACGGATGCTATGACGCATGAGATACCAACGGGGTACACTCCTCCAATTTGGGAGAGATATTGGCAGATTCCGCCCAAGTTGTACCAGGAAGTGAAGACACTGTTGAAACAGATGATAGATTCCGGATTTGTGCGGGGGTAGCCAGAGCCCTTGGGCAGCCCCAGTGATGCTTGTCAATAAGAAGGATGGCACTATTCGATTTCGTGTGGATTACCTGCGTAAAACTCATACCCTCTGCCTCGCATCGAGGAGTCTCTGATAGCTCTAGGACGGGTGAAATACTTCTCCACCCTGGATCTAGCAAGCCGGTACTGGTAGGTACCGTTGGCAGAGCCGGACAGGGCGAAGACAGCATTCATACTCCCCATGGGACTATTTGAATTCAACAGGATGCCATTCGGGCTGTCTAATGACCCGGGCACCTTCCAGCGGCTGATGGAGAGATGTCTTAGAGACCTGAATTTTGAAGCCACTCTGATATACTTGGATGATATCATTGTGTACTCCGCTACTTTTCAAGAACACCTGAATTGACTAGGGCAGGTACTCGATCTACTGCGATCCCATGGCCTGAAGGTAAAGCCAAAGAAGTGTCATCTCTTCAAGAGGGAGATCGAGCACTTGGGTCATACGGTGTCCCAAGATTGAGTGCTGCCGTCCAAAGACAAAGTGGCTGCAATACGAGAATGGCTAGTGCCCAGAACGCTGCGGGAGTTGAAGGCCTTCCTTGGACTGACCGGGTACTACCGGCGGTTCATCAAAGACTATGCAAAGATAGCTGGTTCTCTGAATAAATTGTTGAGAGGAATGGCTGGGAGATCCAAGAGGCAAAGCGTTCCCTGGGGACAGAAGCAAGAGGAGGCCTTCCAGGCCCTGAAAGAAGTCCTGACATCGGCCCCCATCTTGGCTTATGCCGACTTCGACAAACCGTTCGACAAACTCTTATCTACTGATGGAAGTCTCTACGGACTCGGGGCAGTCCTGTCGCAGGTACAAGATGGACACGAAAGAGTTTCTGCCTATGCCAGTAGGTCTCTGCGGGATACAGAGCGAAGCCCCCACAACTTCAGTTCCTTTCGGCTGGAACTCCTTGTTCTGGTGTGGGCCATGACTGAGACGTTTGCGGGATATCTGACAGGGGATAAAATCTTTGTACGGACTGACAACAACCCGATGGCCCATCTGGACTGCCAAGCTGGGATCCCTGAGCAACGTTGGGCAGCTCGCCTTGCAAAGTATGATTTCTCAATTCCATACCGCTCCGATACAGAAAACACTAATGCCAATGGTCTGTTGAGGGTCATTTTTAAACCTCGGTAGGCGATCTCGATGAACAAAAAGAAGAGGATGAAACTCCAGACTTCCGCAAGTTCGCACCTCCAGCAGTCGCGGCACAGAGAAGTGGGGAGGCCCGTGCTCTACCCAAGATATTAGGGAGAACTAATGAAGAATGGGGCTGAATACGAGATGAAGACGTTGGACTCCGACAGATGAAAGGCTGGGTAACCCAGCGAAGAAACCCAACAGAGAAGAAAGGACTGACCTTGACGCCAAGATGAAGTCCATTCTACATCAATGGGAGAGACTGGAAGTTCACTGAGCTGTTTTGTACCGCAAGTGGCAGCAGCCTGCTTATCTAGAGGCAAGATGGCAGGTAGTAATTCCCAGAAGCGCGACACGTGAGATAGTCAAAGAGGCTCATGAATTTGGAGCTCACTTCGGGCCAGTCAAGACCTACCTGTGGCTGCAGCGTTATGTATATTGTCCATTACTGGAGGCCACGGTTGTGGAAGTTTACAGACAGTGTCGAGTGTGCAAACTCACTAAAAGCACGGAACAGAGGGCACCCCTACAGACCAAAGAACTGCTGGAAGCATTAATGATAGACTATCTCCTCGTGGGACAATCAGCCAGAGGCCTACAGTACTTCCTGGTCATGATTGACCACTTCTCCAAGTTTGCAGTGGTCACCCCAACTCGGGACCAGACGGCTGAGTCCACACCTCGGGCTGTCTGTCAAGACTTCATCTGGGTCTACGGGTGTCCGAAGCGGATTCACTCAGATCAAGCAGCGTGTTTTCAAAGGAAAGTGATGGAGGAGCTACACCGACTGTATGTGTCACGACTGTGACTGATCCAGACAGGTCTGGGAGGAGAAGGTCGCAGCGACTTGCTACTCGCGATAGCTTGTGAGTTTGCTCCGTGGTTCAGGGTATGTCATCCGGGTTTTGCCTTGTGAACCTTTTTGTCCTGACTGGGAGTTTGTAGGCATCCTTCTCAGGTGAGTCCTGTCTGCCACTCCCAGCTACTATATTAGTTTCAGTTTCACTTGCAGTCATTGCCAGATACAGTCCTTACTTCCAGTGCTATTCTGACCTTTGAAGGAGATCGTTTGACGGTGTTGCTGTGGAGCTCTTGCTCGGCATGGGCTGTCGTGTTTGGGATCGCCTTCTTTGCTCATGACTGGATAAGTCTATCTCTGCTGTAGATAGTTTGTTTGTTTGTTGCTGTCTTCCCCTGTTGTTCTCCTAGAGGTGAGTGATGGTCACTAGTGCTCCCATCGGCCTTCCCCCAGTCTAGTCTTGTTAGGGTGAGTGAGGGTTTAGGCATACTGCTCGCCGCACGGGTTCACACTCCGTCTAGGCTATCAGGGCAGACAGGTGCCAGCTTAGGGTTAGTCAGGGGTGGCCATTCTATTTCCCATCCGTAGATAAGGGTCCCCCTTCCTCTCCGTCTGGTGCGACACGACTGCTGCTGGGATAGTATGGCATTGAAAAATCCAGGACAACCTCATATCATCCCCAAGGGAATGGGGCTGCGAGCGCTTTAACCAGACACTGCTTAAAATGCTGAGGACGCTAGAGGAAGATAAGAAGACACACTGGTCTGACTACCTGCGTGAATTGGTCTGGGCCTACAATAATCGGGTCCAAACCACCACCGGTTACACCCCATACATGTTACTGTTCGGAACAGCTGGTCGTGAAACCATTGAATTGATCCTAGAACAACCAGAGGACCTAATAGAGCAATTGACCACCTCATGGGTGAAAGAACACAATCAGCGGCTCCAGACCATCTGCCAGTTAGCAGGTCAGCGGTTACAACTCATACTGACCGTCCTCCAATCCAGGAGGTTCTGTTGCAGCGTGGGGACCGGGTACTGGTGCAAGAGAAACGTCCCAGAGGCAAGTTAAGCAAGCGTTGGGAAGTACAGCCATACAAACTGATCAAGAGAGTGTACCCCAATGGTCCGGTCTACTAAGTACGGGTTGAAAATAGGGAGTTTGCCTCAAGGACTCTACATAGGAATATGCTATGGCCATGCCGTTCTGAAGATCCCACACCTGCTCAGAGGACACCTCCTTCTGTCCCGTGTTCAGAACTTATTATCCCCAATGAAAATGATAGTGAAGACTGGTGGACCGTTCATAACACTAAGGAAGGTTCCCAGGCCACAGGTGATGAAGCTCCTGCCACAGAACCAGTACCGGCTTGCAGTGAGGAGCAACCCTCGACCACATCCGAATCTCCTATTTTTGTGGATGACTCCAGGTTGGCAGCTCCCAGTGGGGAGAGTCAGGTCTTAACAAATAGTCAAGACCTCTGGAGATCCAGTAGGCTTACTGCAGGGGTTCCACCAAACAGTTCATACGGTCCACCTGTATGTATTGTGGACAATGTTGTACTGTCGTTTAGAAGTTGTATTAACCATTCCTTTCTCATGGACTATATAGCAAGGCTGAGGATGGCCAACTTTAAGTGGGGAGGCATGTAAGGGTCAGCCCCTAGAAACACCAATTTACATTGCACTGTATTGCTAGAATTACGGTTTCACACAGACTGTGATTCCTTCCTCCAGCCACAAGAGGCCACTATGTCATTGAGTAAGAAAAAATTAAGTTGTTTGTTCCAGAGGATGTAGGAGGAGTTTCAAGTTCCCGGGCTCAGTCTGGTGTGTGTCTTCCTGGCTGGAGTGCGGTTTTCTTGCTGATGTGAACAGAGACTGTAAAGTGGTTCTTCCAGGCTGCTGTGAGACAGAACAACAGAGATTTCCTGGCTGCTGTGGGACACAGCAATGGAGATGGTAAAGTGTGTCTGAGAGGAGTGATATCGTTCAATTCAGGGACCAGTGTTAGGACAGGTACCCCTGTCAGAGCCGAACTATGTGAATACCTGTACCTGCAATCTAGACAGAGAGAGGAAAAGACCACGCTGGGACAAGCAAGCGACCGGATCAGGAGCCAGACTACACCTGCCTCCACGTACCAGACCAAGACAAGCAGCTGCCCATGAACTGTGAGTGTGCACTGGTGCTAATCTGTGATAGGTCATAGAACAGGATACTTTAGTCAGAGCGTTGTAGCAATGTGTCCTGAGTAGCAGGGTTCAGTCAGGAAAATATCAGAGGAGAGTAGCCTGTATTTTTATTTGTTTGCTGGTTGGAGTGCATTTAATATATCATGGAACAGTTACCCTTCCTGTAAAGCTGTGTAAACTTGTTAACATTGTTCCTGTCATTTGTCGGCACAAAACTGTCAAACCGATTTTCCGGATGTTATATTTTGTTGTTTAATAAAGCCGGTATCTGCTTCAATCTCCTCGTCTGCTGCACTGTATTTGAACACTTCTCTGCGGTCTCTTCCTCCCCTGACTGCTACAAGTGTCTGCAACTACTCCAAAACTCTCACCATCCAGTGGGGACTGGTAGGGGGCAGGAATGTGGATGGGATGGAGGGTTCTGTGATGGAGGATGATTGCTGTGAGGAGCAGGCTCTGTCTGCTGGGCTCTGTAAGTGTGAGGAATGTCTGTAACTACTCCAAAACTCTCACTATCCCGTCAGGACTGGTGGGGGGGATACTACACCTGATGTTGAGGGGAGGAGAAGTGCTCCGGTGTGTGCCTGTCCGGAGTCCATTTATCTTTTCTAGCCCTCTTCTTGCCTCTTGACCTCTGAGCCCTGTATACCTGGCCGGGGCTCAAGCTTTGAGGTGGACGAGAGCATCTGGACCTTGCTGGTGACACAGGTGTGATGCAGGGAGTGCAGAGGGTCCCATGCCTTCATTGTTCTTGTCACCTTGAAAGGCTGAAGCTGCAATGCATGTTGTGCTGAAGCAACTAACACTGAAGATATGAGCTAACCCCTCCCTCCAAAGGGGGCTGACCAATAAGGAGAGGGAAATCAAAACTAGGTTTTGACTGGAATATGTGAACCAGACATGACCCCTGCCTTGCTGGATGCTAGGGATAGTCATGACCTCCATGGCCTCCATACAAAGGCCCCAAAAGTCACTTGCCATTGGCACAATGTTCTAATGTGTGAAGTACCAGTGATCTGTGACATAATAGTACATCACAGAGAGGGTGTGGATTAACGAGATATGCATTATTCAGGTATTAAATTGCAACCCTAAGGAATCTACTGTATATGCTAGCACTAGCTTGAATAGATTGATAATAGTCAGATAAATAGGTCACTATAACAAATAAAGATCAGGCCTCAGTGATTCATAAGATAAATCTGTCTGATTAACATGTCACAACTTTTAGCTATTTGAATACCCCGTCATGTCTTCTGACAGATCTCACAACAGCAATGTATCATTTTATAAATTATTCCATAAAGCGCTATGGAATTGTCACAGTGTAGTCGACTATGCCGTATGTACTCACTTTAGTAGTTCTCTGGCATACTGGCTGCGGTGCGGTAGATTCTGTGTAGGTTGGATGTTATGATCTACAGTACATGTAGTTGCAGCGGCTTTTATTGGCCTCCCTGTGCTTCCACTGTACAGTTTCATATTGTCACAGTCTATGGCTGTGTAAGCTGGCTGTCCTTTCACTCGTACTGGTGGATTCTGTGCATGCCAGTTGTGTGCTTGGGTGTGCTGGCTGCAGCATATGTGACCTGTGTGTGAACTGTTACCTGCTGTGGTTCTTGTTACTTCTGGTCTGGTCTGCTAGGTGGTCAGATTACCTTATTAACCTGCTATATTATCCTGTATGCTGTGGGTTTGGGGTCAGTCTGACTCCAGCTTTGCTGGATGCAGGAGAAATACACCTGACCTGGGGATCTGCCATTTGCCCTTTCTGTGTGGTCACCTAGTGAGACATCAAGGTAACTTTGTCTGGTTCTGTGTCTTGTGGTGCAGTTGTCTGTTCGCACATGGACTAATTCCACATGCGGAAAAGGCATCTGCTAGTTAGGTTCTGTGTCTTGTGCTGCAGCCGTCTGTTCGCCCATGGACTAATTCTGCATGGGCGAACAGACATCTGCTAGTCTGGTTCTGTGTCTTATGGTGCAGCTGTCTGTTTGCCCATGGACTAACTGCGCATGGGGAATAGGCATCTGCTAGTCCGAGTCTATGGCTTCGGTAAGAGGACATCTATTCCATGTGTGACGCTCTGCCTGTGACTGCCATGCATTTGTTCCACATGGGTTCCAAACATCTGCTTGTGTTCTGGTTCCCGTTTCTCTTGTCTGAACTGTGTTCTCGCCAAATGCACCTGGACCATTCTGGAGGTGCAACTAGTGAGCCCTCGGCTAAGTTCATTAACACCATCAAGGGTTTCTGTGAACAACGAGGCTAACGGAGTCCTGCCCTCTGGGTTTGGCCGCAAGTCAAAACGGTGCACTTGGTCCAGTAGTATTACCTGCCACTGGTCCCTTAACTGCTGGTCCGGTTTCCTGTCATGTCTAGATCTCTGTGAATAAAGAACTCTTGTTGGTCTTTGCCTTGTCTGATTGCTTGCCTTGTGTTTGCCTGAAATGTTTTAGGGGTCGGTAGGACCCTCGGTAGAACATGACAGGAACACGTTTGTTTTCAGTAGTGTCTCAGGGTCATTGTGTACATCAAACACATATATTTCTCTAAGATATATATACAGTACAGACCAAAAGTTTGGACACACCTTCTCATTCAAAGAGTTTTCTTTATTTTCATGACTATGAAAATTGTAGATTCACACTGAAGGCATCAAAACTATGAATTAACACATGTGAAATCATATAGATAACAAACAAGTTTGAAACAACTGAAAATATGTCATATTCTAGGTTCTTCAAAGTAGCCACCTTTTGCTTTGATTACTGCTTTGCACACTCTTGGCATTCTCTTGATGAGCTTCAAGAGGTAGTCCCCTGAAATGGTTTTCACTTCACAGGTGTGCCCTGTCAGGTTTAATAAGTGGGATTTCTTGCCTTATAAATGGGGTTGGGACCATCAGTTGCGTTGAGGAGAAGTCAGGTGGATACACAGCTGATAGTCCTACTGAATAGACTGTTAGAATTTGTATTATGGCAAGAAAAAAGCAGCTAAGTAAAGAAAAACGAGTGGCCATCATTACTTTAAGAAATGAAGGTCAGTCAGTCAGCCGAAAAATTGGGAAAACTTTGAAAGTAAGGGCTATTTGACCATGAAGGAGAGTGATGGGGTGCTGCGCCAGATGACCTGGCCTCCACAGTCACCGGACCTGAACCCAATCGAGATGGTTTGGGGTGAGCTGGACCGCAGAGTGAAGGCAAAAGGTCCAACAAGTGCTAAGCATCTCTGGGAACTCCTTCAAGACTGTTGGAAGACCATTTCAGGGGACTACCTCTTGAAGCTCATCAAGAGAATGCCAAGAGTGTGCAAAGCAGTAATCAAAGCAAAAGGTGGCTACTTTGAAGAACCTAGAATATTACATATTTTCAGTTGTTTCACACTTGTTTGTTATGTATATAATTCCACATGTGTTAATTCATAGTTTTGATGCCTTCATAGTCATGAAAATAAAGAAAACTCTTTGAATGAGAAGGTGTGTCCAAACTTTTGGTCTGTACTGTATATAGCGTCTTACCTCATATTATATATATATATGTAGTTAAGGCTGCCGTGCAGCCTGTATTTGTGGGAGGGGCATAGGCCCCGCCCCCTTTTGCTATAAGACCCGTGGAGTGCAAGGGACGGGACGTGCAGCCAGTTACCTGGTACTTCCGGTTCGCGTCTGGTTCCTGCACGTCCCGCTCGTTTTTCGTCACGGTGGGTGAGTATCTGTTGGCGTTCGGCTCGTCTCTGGTGTCCTTCAGGTAAGCAGGGGGAATCCGATGCCGGCACGGCGGGTCCGGTCCTCACCCCGGCGGGGGGGCAGCGCGCGGCTGGTCACGATGTTTCCACGGTACTGGGGCGCTGCAAACACGTGGCGGGGTATACCGTCTTCCATGAGGCAGGCCGGGCGATGCAGGTTCATGCGGGCGGGCGTTCCGGGAGCGGCCGCGTGTGCCGGTTGCTAGGCGCGCTGCGGCTCCGCCCCTAGTAACGCTCGCTCCATGTTCCAACTAGTGTCAACCAAGAAATTGCTAACATTCACTTTCTATACTGAATGATCTGCGATTTTCGCATTTTATGACAGCAATATTACACTTTGTACCTATTCTGCTACAATATACGTTATTATAATAGTTCAGAATGATGTTAGGATTCCAAACTGAAGAACATGACACTGACACATGCAGCATTGTACAGTTTATATTATTTGATATGGAAGCTTTCTCCTGGAAGAAGGAGTTTTCAAGATGTCATACAGAGGAATAGGCTGGCCACTCTTAAATGCTGCAGTTAGATTAATCTGTTAATAGAAAGAGGGAAATATACATATATGTGTATATTATGTCCGTCAGTGGGATAGAGCGGCTGCAGCACCAACTGTCCACATACATATGCATATAAATGTCCGTCCATCTAGTGTTACCACCTGTGATTCTCCAGGGGGATAGAGCGGCTGCAGCACAGACTGTCCATATATATATATATATATAGTGTCCGTTCATCTAGTATTACCACCTATGCGCTTCACCATCAATCTAGTACTTATGAGTTATGTCACAAGTGAGGGTGTCAAGTACCGGCTGGTATTTACATATAGGTCGTTTCATAGTTCCTTGTTATGCGGGCCCACGGGTTCCATCAGGCACGTGGCGGATCACCTTTGGGTCTCATCGCCAAAGGCGCATGCACGTCAGCACGGGCGCTTGGGTAAGCACGTGGCTGGCTTCATGAGAACGGTTCCCATTCACCATTTGTTTTCTGTCCTTAAAGGGCCATATTGCATATCTTAAGGTTCTTGAGTCTGTTGCTTTCCTGCGCTAGAAGCGGCTTGTTGCCTCTGCATACGGGAACAGCAGTGCCGGTATTCTGTTTAAAAAAAAAAAAAAAAAAAAAAAAAAAAAAACTTATTGTTTTGTCTTGCGTCATCATGTTGCAGTTCTGCTTCTGGTCGGCTATCTGACGCTCCACTCCGGTTCAAGGATTCTTGACTTTCGGTAGGTGGTACGTCCTGTCTTCTATACGGGTATGGTATGTGTCACAGGGGTTTGGCCGCAGGCACCTTCACACGTTTCATCTGTAATGTCCGCCGCACCCATGTCAGGTTGTCTCTTTGTCTATTGTGGTACGTCTGCTTGAAACGTTCAGGCATTGTTGCGTCCGCCGCTCCGGTGGCATGTGGTCTGGCCTTTATTCCCAGGTTGTCATTTGTTTATTGTGGTGCGTCTGCTTGAAGCGTTCAGGCAAAGTCTCGTCCGCCACTTCGTGGCACGGGGTCCTGGATTTCAGGGTGTCTCGTCATCTCATGTGGTACGTCCGCTTGAAGCGTTCAAGCAGTATTATGTTGTTCACTCCTGGAACGTCCAGGTTGCCATGCTCATCTACTGTTGCACGTCTGCTTGAAACGTTCAGGCAAAGTATGTCTGCCACGCTGGTGGATTGTGGTCCTGCCTGGAACGTCCAGGTTGTCATATTTATCTCCGGTGTACGTCTGCTTGAAACGTTCGGGCAATTATGACGTCCGTCACCCCGGTGACACGTGGTCCTGCCTGGTACGTCCAGGTTGTCTTACTTGTTTTTGTTACATGTTTGTCTGAAGCGTTCAGGCGGTGTCGCGTCAGCCGCCCCGGCGGCATGGTGTCCTGTCTAAGTACGTCCTAGGGGTCTTTCTTTCACCATAGTTGGCACACCTCCGCCCATAGCAGCTGGCTTGACCCTGCAGCACGCACGGGGGGCACGTCATCCTGGTTAGTGGCTCTTCTGTCCTCATCATTGTTGCCTAAAAACATTTAGGCCATGTTGTCATCCACCCGTAGGGGCAGGTTGTACGGCCTGACGCAACCAGGTGGGTTATTCCCAGTGCATTTAGAGGTTCATTTTTTGTTCTTGTTTTTACGGCAGCACGTTGGGTTCTCGGTGCCTTCGGTTTCCCATAAACAAGGCCTCCACCTCGGTCAGTGGTTCGGGCCTCCGGTACGGTATCGTTATCATTGTCGTCAAATTTATTACCAGGTGAGTATCAAGTCAGGTCCGTCAGGCCGGCCATAATCTAGGGGCGGTCTTTCTGGTAGAGGCAAAAAGGGGGAGGGGCCATCGAATGTCCAAAACACGCCTGGTGTCGGCACTAGTAACAAAGGTTTTGTCCTCAGGTGATATCCAGGGCGTAGAGTGTTGCAGCGTGGTCAACATGTCCCAGGCCTCAGACATCGACGATGCCTCGTCCATCTCCGGGTCCGTGGTTTCCGGTCTGGCTGGTCATGGATCCCTGAGGAACTGGATAATTCCAAAATTGGTGGCCGAATTAAATAGAAGGGGCATCAGTCACCCGGCTTCGGCCAGGAAAGCCGAACTGTATAGGCTGCTGGTATCTAGCCCGGGCCCATCCGGCGAGCAACTGGCAGTACCTACTGTCCAGGCATCGCTGGCGCAGTTGAATGCCACTATGGGGAGTCTGGCTGCCTCAGTAGCAGACATCCAGCACAGGGTCATGGAACTGGAGTCCAGGGCTTCCACCTCGTCGCAGTCGGTGCCGCCCGTGACAGCGGTGTCAGGGCCAGTGGCGGTTTCCCCAGGTATGTCGGCTACTCCGCCGGCCATTGTCCCAGCTCAAAAGCAAAAGCCAGATATGCAATAACTTCAACTTCGGGCACTGCATGTTCAGCGGGTGCAGGGCACTTCACGTGTGCACGGTCTGCTTTCGGGCACATCCCAGGTCTACCTGTCCCAAAAAATCGGCCAAACAAGCATGACTGACCGACGTCAACGTGGATCTCCTGGAAACACTCCTGGAAAGTCATGGCGACCGACAGTTCGTACAGCATTTGATCACTGGCCTGTCATTAGGGTTCCACACAGGTTTGGTGGCCCTGCCACATTCGAATTGGGAGTGTGAGAACCTCCTCTCTGCAAGACAAGATCCTGAAGCGGTGCAAGCGGTATTATCCTCAGAATTAGAAAAAGGCTTCATCATCGGCCCTTTTGACTCAATTCCTTTTGAAGTATGGAGGGTCAACCCAATTGGTGTGGTGTCAAAGAGAGGTTCAAATAAAAAAAGGCTGATCTATGATCTCTCGGCTCCTCATTCCTCACATATTCCTAGTATCAACTCGCTCATACCGTCAGAAGAGTTCAGCATGAAGTACTCCTCTATCGATGAGGCCATTCAGTTCATTCTCAAGGCGGGCAGGGGGGCCTGGTTGTCAAAAACTGATATTGCCGATGCCTTTAAATTACTCCCGATTCTCCCGCAACTGTGGCAATATTATGGCATAAAATGGGCGGGAAGATACTACTTTGCCAATCGTCTTACGTTTGGCTCAAAAAGCAGCCCATGGCTGTTTGACCGGCTGGCCCAGGCCCTGCATTGGGTTCTGGTCGAACATGCTATGTGTATCCACTACCTGGATGATTTCCTGCTGGTAGAGCACCCCGCCAGTCAGCCCTCCGGTTTATCCTCTCTGCTGGAGTTGTTCTCGGCGCTCCAGGTTCCTGTCGCCACGGGGAAGACGGTCGGTCCTTCCTCAACTATCACCTTCCTAGGGGTCATTCTGGATTCTGTGAAGTTGGAAGCAAGGCTCCCGGAGGAGAAGTTGCAGCAGATCCGGTTAGCCATCCAGGAGGCTGCCAAATCCTGCTTCCTGACCAAAACAAGTCTCCAATCCTTACTGGGCCGGCTGAATTTCGCCATGAGGGTCATGCCACAGGGGCGCACCTTCGTGTCTCGGCTCTTGCTGCTCCTGCCATCAGCCCCGGAACAAGACAGTATCATTCGTCTAGACCAACAGGCCATGGCGGACCTGTCCATGTGGAGCATGTTCATGTCCTCTTGGAATGGCGTCAGGTTGTTTATTCCCCCCCGGGGCTCATCCTCTCCCACGGTGTATTCCGACGCAGCCGCATCCAAGGGCTTTGCAGCCATTTTTTGCAACCACTGGCTGGCCGGTGCCTGGCCGTCTCAGATTATGCTGGACGGGCAGGCCCTCAGGTCTTCTCCCTTCTTGGAGTTGTATCCAGTGGTGGCAGCGGCCCATGTATGGGGCCACGTTTGGTCTAACTCAAGGGTATCATTCATCACTGATAGTCAGGACGTGGTCGACATCATCCGCAATGGCAGAGCCAGATCCCCAAAAATCATGGTTCTTATGCGTAGGCTGGTATGGTTATCCATGGTACACAATTTCTGCTTTGAGTGCTCCCACATACAGGGATCCAAGAATACGGCGGCTGATGCGCTATCCAGGTTTAACATCGATGTCTTCTTTCAGAACATGCCGCTCGCGGACGCAACGGGGGCAGACGTTCCAGCGTACAGCGACCTGGTGTGGGTCTGACATCTTTAATCTCCAAGGCAAAGGACCTGTTGCACCAGAGCCTGTCTGAGAATACAGTCAGGAACTATCAGACGGGCTGGAATCTGTTTAAAAAATTCGCCGAGAGTCATCAACAGGGCGACGTGGATGACGTGTCGTTCATCATGGCCTTCATCGCACATTGTCATGCCAACCTCGGGCTCGCTCACAATACCATCCGCCTGTATTTAGCAGGGGTGCAACATCAGTTCACGTTGGACAATCCGGCCCGAATCTCTTTTCTATCTTCACAGGCGATCAAGGCCACACTCCGGGGCATTGAAAAAGCCAGTGTAAGCAGGCCGGTGGTCTGGCAACCCATGACCGGCTCCTTATTTAGGCTGTTGTCCTTGGCTCTGGATGGTGATCCTTTTGGGCCCTTCGTTAGCACAATCATTAAGGCCGCCCTTTACCTGGGGTTTTACGGGTTCCTTCGTCCAGGGGAGTTCACTGCCTCCGTCCGCGGCGGTCGTCATCTCCTGAAGCGGCACTTGACCTGGCATCACGACCAGTTTGTTCTGAGCATTCCATCTACCAAGACCGCTCAGACAGGACCTCCAACCTTGGTGTCCTTCTACCCCTCGCACAACGACTGGTGCCCGGTCGAGGTGCTGCAGCGGTTGGCGGTGGCTCTGCGGGCGGCGGCGGCTGATAGTCCCCTACTCCCCTTCAAAGGGGGGCCATTATCCACGCCCCAGTTCATGTCTCATGTACGGTCATTAGTGGCGGGGTTAGGTCAAGACCCAAAGAGCATCTCGGGACACTCTTTTCGTATTGGGGCAGCCTCTGCGGCTTCAAGGCACCAGATTCCTCCTCATGTCATCAGAAGCATGGGGCGCTGGAGGTCGTCATGTTTTGCTAGGTACATTCCTAACCCTCAATCAGAGATCCGGGAGGCTTTCTGTTCTCTTGCCATGTAACCCTGCAATAAAGAATCTGTCCGTATGCTTGTCTCCTTTTTGGCCCCTTTTAGGCCTATCCTCGTTACAGGCTTCCGGCATTTCCAAGCCAGAGGGTGGCGCTAGCTCCTACGTCCAGGGACCGGCGCCCTGACCACAAGTAGTTAAGGCTGCCGTGCAGCCTGTATTTGTGGGAGGGGCATAGGCCCCGCCCCCTTTTGCTATAAGACCCGTGGAGTGCAAGGGACGGGACGTGCAGCCAGTTACCCCCACCCTCCCTTCCCTTTTTCTTAGCTCTTCCTTAAGGGTAGGCCCCCTTTTAGGCCTATCCTCGTTACAGGCTTCCGGCATTTCCAAGCCAGAGGGTGGCGCTAGCTCCTACGTCCAGGGACCGGCGCCCTGACCACAAATATATATATATATATATATGCTCAAAAAAATAAAGGGAACACAAAAATAACACATCCTAGAATCTGAGTTAATTAAATATTCTTCTGAAATACTTATTTCTTTACATAGTTGAATGTGCTGACAACAAAATCACACAAAAATTAAAAAAATGGAAATCAAATTTTTTAACCCATGGAGGTCTGGATTTGGAGTCACACTCAAAATTAAAGTGGAAAAACACACTACAGGATGATCCAACTTTGATGTAATGTCCTTAAAACAAGTCAAAATGAGGCTCAGTAGTGTGTGTGGCCTCCACGTGCCTGTGTGACCTCCCTACAACGCCTGTGCATGCTCCTGATGAGGTGGCGGACGGTCTCCTGAGGGATCTCCTCCCAGACCTGGACTAAAGCATCTGCCAACTCCTGGACAGTCTGTGGTGCAACGTGACGTTGGTGGATAGAGCGAGACATGATGTCCCAGATGTGCTCAATTGGATTCAGGTCTGGGGAATGGGCGGGCCAGTCCGTAGTATCAATGCCTTCATCTTGCAGGAACTGCTGACACACTCCAGCCACATGAGGTCTAGCATTGTCTTGCATTATGAGGAACCCAGAGCCAACCGCACCAGCATATGGTCTCACAAGGGGTCTGAGGATCTCATCTCGGTACCTAATGGCAGTCAGGCTACCTCTGGCGAGCACATGGAGGGCTGTGCGGCCCTCCAAAGAAATGCCACCCCACACCATTACTGACCCAATGCCAAAACGATCATGCTGGAGGATGTTGCAGGCAGCAGAACGTTCTCCACGGCGTCTCCAGACTCTGTCACGTCTGTCACATGTGCTCAGTGTGAACCTGCTTTCCTCTGTGAAGAGCACAGAGGGTGTTCTCTGGCAAATGCCAAACGTCCTGCACGGTGTTGGGCTTTAAGCACAACCCCCACCTGTGGACGTCGGGCCCTCATATCACCCTCATGGAGTCTGTTTCTGACCGTTTGAGCAGACACATGCACATTTGTGGCCTGCTGGAGGTCATTTTGCAGGGCTCTAGCAGTGCTCCTCCTGTTCCTCCTTGCACAAAGGCGGAGGTAGCGGTCCTGCTGCTGGGTTGTTGCCCTCCTACGGCCTCCTCCACGTCTCCTGATGTACTGGCCTGTCTCCTGGTAGCGCCTCCATGCTCTGGACACTACTCTGACAGACACAGCAAACCTTCTTGCCACAGCTCGCATTGATGTGCCATCCTGGATAAGCTGCACTACCTGAGCCACTTGTGTTGGTTGTAGACTCCGTCTCATGCTACCACTAGAGTGAAAGCACCGCCAGCATTCAAAAGTGACCAAAACATCAGCCAGGAAGAATAGGAACTGAGAAGTGGTCTGTGATCACCACCTGCAGAACCACTCCTTTATTGGGGGTGTCTTGCTAATTGCCTATAATTTCCACCTGTTATCTATCCCATTTGCACAACAGCATGTGAAATTGATTGTCACTCAGTGTTGCTTCCTAAGTGGACAGTTTGATTTCACAGAAGTGTGATTGACTTGGAGTTACATTGTGTTGTTTAAGTGTTCCCTTTATTTTTTTGAGCAGTGTATATAATATGAGGTAAGACGCTCGACAATTATGCAAGTTTCTATATAAACTTGAAATGTCAGCAATTAATATAAAAGAAATGGGTGCTGTAACTTAAGTTGATTTTCCACATGCATTGTATGATATAACTATATGTAAACTGTTTATGGTAGGTGTCAAGACGTACAACCCTAGTACATGATACAGGTGTGACTGCAAGGGGTTCATTTACTCCACTGACTCAATCTTGAACACACCTTTCACTGAGGCTGCAATTTCAGCACAAATTGCACCCCAACAAAGTTCACGCACACCCAAGATCCACAATGCCATCACCTTCTGAATTCTGAGCCAGTAGGTTCTTCACAGCACACACGCTGCTGTCCAGCAGTCAGACGGCAAGACACACTTTACCAACATTAAAGCAAACACTTTACTACAAAGAGTTGACAGCTTACAAAAAGATTTTAAAAAAATAATAATAAAAGTAAATACAACAAGCAAAACATTGCAAAAAAGATAGGAGAAAATACCTGAAAAAAAAAATACAATTTACGTGTTATATATTTTTTCTATTTCCTTGGGGGTAGAAGGAAACTAGGGGCACAAACTGTGATCTCGGTTGACCCCCACATGTGTAACCTGATGTTTTATAATTTCAGCTCATGGCTCAAGTTTCAGTATTGCCCTTCTGGATCATTATTCAGATCCCTTGTTGGCGAGTGGACAGCAGGACTTTACAATGCCCTCTTTCTTGTGATCGGTGGTGGTCCCAGCAGTAGGACCCCAATCGATCTGATAATGTAAAACAACTGGAATAACCCTTTAATTCACCTCCCTGTAAAAGGTTATAGGGGTGTTTAGCTGGGGCAGACATGTTGATTTGTCCATTCATTTTAGCTTGTACAAGCCAGACCCAGGTGTCAAGTCTCACACGCCTTTCTACCAAGAATTCCAGCTTCCATTTCCCAACTTGCAATAAATATTTCCCTAGGAAGTTCAGGTAGGGGTTTTACAAAATCCCATTGATCACATATAATTAGGGATGAGCGAACCCGAACTGTATAGTTCGGGTTCGTACCGAATTTTGGGGTGTCTGTGACACGGACCCGAACATTTTCGTAAAAGTCCGGGTTCGGGTTCGGTGTTCGGCGCTTTCTTGGCGCTTTTTGAAAGGCTGCAAAGCAGCCAATCAACAAGCGTCATACTACTTGCCCCAAGAGGCCATCACAGCCATGCCTACTATTGGCATGGCTGTGATTGGCCAGTGCAGCATGTGACCCAGCCTCTATTTAATCTGGAGTCACGTAGCGCCGCACGTCATTTGCTCTGATCAGTGTAGGGATAGGATGCAGCTGCTGCTGTTAGGGCGAGATTAGGCAGGGATTTATTTACTGAAGTGATCGATATACAGCTGTGCATCATACAACCTCTGCTATTCAATTGCTCATTGTTTTAAGGCTGCCCAGAGCGTTTTTCAGTCACTTTTTTCTGGGGTGATCGGCGGCCATTTTGTGTCTTGTGGTGAACCAGCACAAGCTGCCACCAAGTCCATTTTTAACCATCAATAGTGTGTTGTTGTTTTTTTGCTATATTCTACATCAGGGGCTTGGCTGTGCTTGCTATTTTATTGAGGGGTAAAATACAATTGCCAAAATAGCAGTACCCTAAATCTGGCGTTTCAGCTGTGGCTAGCCAATTGTAATACTGTCTGCTGTCTGCCGAAGCACAGTTTTTGTTCTGGGTTGAATACAATTCCCAACTTAGCAATTCCCTAAATTAGTGGTTTCTTCTCTATCAGGCCAAGGTTAAATCTATCCATAAAAGGGTATATTAGATTGAAGGTGCGGATAGGGTCATCCTCAATAACTTCACACGCTACCGTGCATTTCCAAGTCTAATTCTGTCCGTAAAAGGGATACCTGTCATCCAGCGCCTAAAAACTAGGCCTACAATTTATATTCCGCTAAATCTGTCGTTACTGCTGTGCCTGTATTAGTGTAATACGGTACCTAAATAGATAGCCAGATAGTGTTAAAGATGGCCTGAATTTGAATTCAATACATTGGGCCAAATAATTTTTTTCTTATTGTGGTGAACAGTAACAATGAGGAAAACATCTAGTAAGGGAGGCGGACGCGGACATGGTCGTGGTGGTGTTAGTGGACCCTCTGGTGCTGGGAGAGGACGTGGCCGTTCTGCCAAAGCCACACGTCCTAGTGAACCAACTACCTCAGGTCCCAGTAGCAGCCAGAATTTACAGCGATATTTGGTGGGGCCCAATGCCGTTCTAAGGATGGTAAGGCCTGAGCAGGTACAGGCATTAGTCAATTGGGTGTCCGACAGTGGATCCAGCACATTCACATTATCTCCCACCCAGTCTTCTGCAGAAAGCGCACAGATGGCGCCTGAAAACCAAGCCCATCAGTCTGTCACATCACCCCCATGCATATCAGGGAAACTGTCTGAGCCTCAAGTTATGCAGCAGTTTCTTATGCTATTTGAAGACTCTGCTGACAGGGTTTCCCAAGGGCATCCACCTAGCCCTTAACCAGCGGTGGAAGACATAGAATGCACTGACGCACAACCACTTATGTTTCCTGATGATGAGGACATGGGAATACCACCTCAGCACGTCTCTGATGATGACGAAACACAGGTGCCAACTGCTGCATCTTTCTGCAGTGTGCAGACTGAACAGGAGGTCAGGGAGGAAGACTGGGTGAAAGACGATGCAGGGGACGATGAGGTCCTAGACCCCACATGGAATGAAGGTCGTGCCACTGACTTTTAGAATTCGGAGGAAGAGGCAGTGGTGAGACCGAGCCAACAGCGTAGCAAAAGAGAGAGCAGTGGGCAAAAGCAGAACACCCGCCGCCAAGAGAGTCCGTCTGCTACTGGCCACCGCCATCTGGGACCGAGCACCCCAAAGGCAGCTTCAAGGAGTTCCCTGTCGTGGCAGTTCTTCAAACAATGTGCTGACGACAAGACCCGAGTGGTTTGCACGCTGTGCCATCAGAGCCTGAAGCGAGGCATTAACGTTCTGAAAATTAGCACAACCTGCATGACCAGGCACCTACATGCAAAGCATGAACTGCAGTGGAGTAAACACCTTAAAAACAAGGAACTCACTCACTCCCCCTGCTACCTCTTCTGCTGCTGCCGCCTCGGCCTCCTCCTCCGCCTCTGGAGGAACGTTGCCACCTGCCGCCCAGCAAACAGAGGATGTACCACCAACACCACCACCTCCGTCACCAAGCATCTCAACCATGTCACACGGCAGCGTTCAGCTCTCCATCTCACAAACATTTGAAAGAGAAAGCGTAAATTCCCACCTAGCCACCCTCGATCCCTGGCCCTGAATGCCAGCATTTCTAAACTACTGGCCTATGAAATGCTGTCATTCAGGCTGGTGGACACAGACAGCTTCAAACAGCTCATGTCGCTTGCTGTCCCACAGTATGTTGTTCCCAGCCGCCACTACTTCTCCAAGAGAGCCGTGCCTTCCCTGCACAACCAAGTATCCGATAAAATCAAGTGTGCACTGCGCAACGCCATCTATGGCAAGGTCCACCTAACCACAGATACATGGACCAGTAAGCACGGCCAGGGACGCTATATCTCCCTAACTGCACACTGGGTAAATGTAGTGGCGGCTGGGCCCCAGGCGAAGAGCTGTTTGGAGCACGTCCTTCTGCCGCCAAGGATCGCAGGGCAACATTCTTTGCCTCCTGTTGCCTCCTCCTCCTACTCGGCTTCCTCCTCCTCTTCTTCCACCTGCTCATCCAGTCAGCCACACACCTTCACCACCAACTTCAGCACAGCCCGGGGTAAACGTCAGCAGGCCATTCTGAAACTCATATGTTTGGGGGACAGGCCCCACACCGCACAGGAGTTGTGGTGGGGTATAGAACAACAGACCGAAAAGTGGTTGCTGCCGGTGAGCCTCAAGCCCGGCCTGGTGGTGTGCGATAATGGGCGAAATCTCGTCGCAGCTCTGGGACTAGCCGGTTTGACGCACATCCCTTGCCTGGCGCATGTGCTGAATTTGGTGGTGCAGAAGTTCATTCACAACTACCCCGACAAGTCAGAGCTGCTGCATAAAGTGCGGGCCGTCTGTGCGCGCTTCCGGCGTTCACATCCTGCCGCTGCTCGCCTGCCTGCGCTACAGCGTAACTTCGGCTGTCCCGCTCACCGCCTCATATGCGACGTGCCCACCAGGTGGAACTCCACCTTGCACATGCTGGACAGACTGTGCGAGCAGCAGCAGGCCATAGTGGAGTTTCATCTGCAGCACGCACGGGTCAGTCGCACTGCGGAACAGCACCACTTCACCACCAATGACTGGGCCTCCATGCGAGACCTGTGTGCCCTGTTGCGCTGTTTCGAGTACTCCACCAACATGGCCAGTGGCGATGACGCCGTTATCAGAGTTACAATACCACTTCTATGTCTCCTTGAGAAAACACTTAGGGTGATGATGGAAGAGGAGGCGGCCCAGTAGGAGGAGGAGGAAGAGGGGTCATTTTTAGCACTTTCAGGCCAGTCTCTTAGAAGTGACTCAGAGGGAGGTTTTTTGCAACAGCAGAGGCCAGGTACAAATGTGGCCAGACAGGGCCCACTACTGGAGGACGAGGAGGACGAGGATGAGGAGGAGGTGGAGGAGGATGAGGATGAAGCATGTTCACAGCGGGGTGGCACCCAACTTAGCTCGGGCCCATCACTGGTGCGTGGCTGGGGGGAAACGCAGGACGATGACGATACGCCTCCCACAGAGGACAGCTTGTCCTTACCTCTGGGCAGCCTGGCACACATAAGCGACTACATGCTGCAGTGCCTGCGCAACGACATCAGAGTTGCCCACATTTTAACGTGTACGGACTACTGGGTTACCACCCTGCTGGATCCCCGGTACAAAGACAATGTGCCCACCTTACTTCCTGCACTGGAGCGTGATAGAAAGATGCGCGAGTACAAGCGCACGTTGGTAGACGTGCTACTGAGAGCATTCCCAAATGTCACAGGGGAACAAGTGGAAGCCCAAGGCGAAGGCAGAGGAGGAGCAAGAGGTCGCCAACGCAGCTGTGTCACGGCCAGCTCCTCTGAGGGCAGGGTTAGCAGGGCAGAGATGTGGAAAAGTTTTGTCACCACGCCACAGCTAACTGCACCACCACCTGATACGGAACGTGTTAGCAGGAGGCAACATTTCAGTAACATGGTGGAACAGTACGTGTGCACACCCCTCCACGTACTGACTGATGGTTCGGCCCCATTCAACTTCTGGGTCTCCAAATTGTCCACGTGGCCAGAGCTAGCCTTTTATGCCTTAGAGGTGCTGACCTGTCCGGCGGCCAGCGTTTTGTCTGAACGTGTATTCAGCATGGCAGGGGGCGTCATTACAGACAAACGCAGCCGCCTGTCCACAGCCAATGTGGACAAGCTGACGTTCGTAAAAATGAACCAAGCATGGATCCCACAGGACCTGTCCATCCCTTGTGCAGATTAGACATTTATAACTACCTCCTCTTAACCATATATTATTGTACTCCAGGGCACTTCCTCATTCAATCCTTTTTTTATTTTCATTTTACCATTATATTGCGGGGCAACCCAAAGTTGAATGAACCTCTCCTCTGTCTGGGTGCTGGGGCCTAAAAATATCTGACAGTGGCCTGTTCCAGTGGTGGGTGACATGAAGCCTGATTCTCTGCTATGACATGAAGCCTGAATCTCTGCTATGGGACCTCTCTCCTCTGTCTGGGTGCCGGGGTCTAAATATCTGACAATGGGCTGTTCCAGTGGTGGGTGACGTGAAGCCTGATTCTCTGCTATGACATGAAGCCTGATTCTCTGCTATGACTTGAAGCCTGATTCTCTGCTATGACATGAAGCCTGATTCTCTGCTATGACATGAAGCCTGATTCTCTGCTATGGGACCTCTCTCCTCTGTCTGGGTGCCGGGGCCTAAATATCTGACAATGGCCTGTTCCAGTGGTGGGTGACGTGAAGCCTGGTTCTCTGCTATGACATGAAGCCTGATTCTCTGCTATGACTTGAAGCCTGATTCTCTGCTATGACATGAAGCCTGATTCTCTGCTATGGGACCTCTCTCCTCTGTCTGGGTGCCGGGGCCTAAAAATATCTGACAGTGGCCTGTTCCAGTGGTGGGTGACGTGAAGCCTGATTCTCTGCTATGACATGAAGCCTGATTCTCTGCTATGACTTGAAGCCTGATTCTCTGCTATGACATGAAGCCTGAATCTCTGCTATGGGACCTCTCTCCTCTGTCTGGGTGCCGTGGCCTAAAAATATCTGACAGTGGCCTGTTCCAGTGTTGGGTGACATGAAGCCTGATTCTCTGCTATGACATGAAGCCTGATTCTCTGCTATGGGATCTCTCTCCTCTGTCTGGGTGCCGGGGCCTAAATATCTGACAATGGCCTGTTCCAGTTGTGGGTGACGTGAAGCCTGGTTCTCTGCTATGACATGAAGCCTGATTCTCTGCTATGACTTGAAGCCTGATTCTCTGCTATGACATGAAGCCTGATTCTCTGCTATGACATGAAGCCTGATTCTCTGCTATGGGACCTCTCTCCTCTGTCTGGGTGCCGGGGCCTAAAAATATCTGACAGTGGCCTGTTCCAGTGGTGGGTGACGTGAAGCCTGATTCTCTGCTATGACATGAAGCCTGATTCTCTGCTATGACTTGAAGCCTGAATCTCTGCTATGGGACCTCTCTCCTCTGTCTGGGTGCCGTGGCCTAAAAATATCTGACAGTGGCCTGTTCCAGTGTTGGGTGACATGAAGCATGATTCTCTGCTATGACATGAAGCATGATTCTCTGCTATGGGACCTCTCTCCTCTGTCTGGGTGTCGGGGCCTAAAAATATCTGACAATGGCCTGTTCCAGTGTTGGGTGACATGAAGCCTGATTCTCTGCTATGGAAACTCTCTCCTCTGTCTGGGTGCCAGGCCTAAAAATATTTGACAATGGCCTGTTCCAGTGTTGGGTGACATGAAGCCTGATTCTCTGCTATGACATGAAGCCTGATTCTCTGCTATGGGACCTCTCTCCTCTGTCTGGGTGCCAGGCCTAAAAATATCTGACAATGGCCTGTTCCAGTGTTGGGTGACATGAAGCCTGATTCTCTGCTATGACATGAAGCCTGATTCTCTGCTATGACTTGAAGCCGGATTCTCTGCTATGACATAAAGCCTGATTCTCTGATATGGGACCTCTCTCCTCTGTCTGGGTGCCGGGGCCTAAATATCTGACAATGGCCTGTTCCAGTGGTGGGTGACGTGAAGCCTGGTTCTCTGCTATGACATGAAGCCTGATTCTCTGCTATGACTTGAAGCCTGATTCTCTGCTATGACATGAAGCCTGATTCTCTGCTATGGGACCTCTTTCCTCTGTCTGGGTGCCGGGGCCTAAAAATATCTGACAGTGGCCTGTTCCAGTGGTGGGTGACGTGAACCCTGATTCTCTGCTATGCCATGAAGCCTGATTCTCTGCTATGGGACCTCTCTCCTCTGTCTGGGTGCCGGGGCCTAAATATCTGACAATGGCCTGTTCCAGTGGTGGGTGACGTGAAGCCTGATTCTCTGCTATGACATGAAGCCTGATTCTCTGCTATGACATGAAGCCTGATTCTCTGCTATGACTTGAAGCCTGATTCTCTGCTATGACATAAAGCCTGATTCTCTGCTATGGGACCTCTCTCCTCTGTCTGGGTGCCGGGGCCTAAATATCTGACAATGGCCTGTTCCAGTGGTGGGTGACGTGAAGCCTGGTTCTCTGCTATGACATGAAGCCTGATTCTCTGCTATGACTTGAAGCCTGATTCTCTGCTATGACATAAAGCCTGATTCTCTGCTATGGGACCTCTCTCCTCTGTCTGGGTGCCGGGGCCTAAAAATATCTGACAGTGGCCTGTTCCAGTGGTGGGTGACGTGAAGCCTGATTCTCTGCTATGCCATGAAGCCTGATTCTCTGCTATGGGACCTCTCTCCTCTGTCTGGGTGCCGGGGCCTAAATATCTGACAATGGCCTGTTCCAGTGGTGCGTGATGTGAAGCCTGATTCTCTGCTATGACATGAAGCCTGATTCTCTGCTATGACTTGAAGCCTGATTCTCTGCTATGACTTGAAGCCTGATTCTCTGCTATGACATGAAGCCTGATTCTGTGCTATGGGACCTCTCTCCTCTGTCTGGGTGCCAGGGCCTAAAAATATCTGACAGTGGCCTGTTCCAGTGGTGGGTGACGTGAAGCCTGATTCTCTGCTATGACATGAAGCCTGATTCTCTGCTATGACTTGAAGCCTGATTCTCTGCTATGACTTGAAGCCTGATTCTCTGCTATGACATGAAGCCTGATTCTCTGCTATGGGACCTCTCTCCTCTGTCTGGGTGCCGGGGCCTAAATATCTGACAATGGCCTGTTCCAGTGGTGGGTGACGTGAAGCCTGATTCTCTGCTATGACATGAAGCCTGATTCTCTGCCATGAGAACTCTCTCCAATTCATATTAGTTAATTTTATTTGATTCATTTCCCTATCCACATTTGTTTGCAGTGGATTTACCTACATTGTGCTGCCTTTTGCAGCCCTCTAGCCCTTTCCTGGGCTATTTTACAGCCTATTTAGTGCCGAAAAGTTCGGGTTCCCATTGACTTCATTGGGGTTCGGGGCGAAGTTCGGGTCGCTTTCGGATCCCGAACCCGAACATTTCTGGGAAGTTCGGCCTAACTTCTCGAACCCGAACATCCAGGTGTTTGCTCAACTTTACATATAATGAATAAACAAAAAGAACCAACCATAACAAGCACACATAATAAATAAATCAACAGTATTAAATTGAGCTGAGTGAATTTCATGTTATGTTCGTTTGGTTTTAAAAGCAGAATTGCATTATGGATTCCATTACCACGGACCATAACGCAATTCTATGACGGAATGCATAACGGAATGCCTTTAGAGGCATTCTGTTATTCATTCTGTCTTAATAGAAGTCTGTTGGCCTGCATAACAGATCCATCCCATTTCCATTATGTAGGAGAGGACTCTCCTCATAACGGAAATGGGACGGATCCGTTTTGCAGCCCATAGACTTCTATTATGATGGAATGAATAACAGAATCTGCAAATGGACAGCCTGTCAGCTATTTTTCTTTTGTAAAAACCTCAAGTTTCTACATTTCATAGACTTGCCAGTACCCCAATAGCATACAGTCTGCTGTACAAAATGCCTCATTTTTTTTCTAAATTCCTCAATTTAATGTTTTCAATTGGGCATTTTCCCAGCATTTCAGTGCAAGTGAAAGTGATGATGCCGCTGTTACTATGGGTAACAGTGAGTGACTCAAAACATGCCAGACCAAATAATGCTAGAAAACAAAAGCATTGGCATATGCAAGATCTGCAGAATTTAAATGAGCCACGGTTAATCAACCATAGGCGCCACGGCTCTATTATGGTACATGAGGCGGCATCACCAGTTCATATGGAAAAATTGAACTGGCCACCAGAGAGAAAGAAAACCTCGAGAAAAATGTCCTCCCTCCTCTGGTCACCTTTGCAACAGCCAGGCTGCAACCACATACAATACAGTTTCAACAGTGTCCTTGTCCCTTCTCCTGCCCAGACTGCTTCTCCTACTCTGTTCCATTGTCAGCCATCAATGACAGAATGTTTGACTTAGGCCTCATGCACGCGAACGTATTTTGTTTCCGTGTCCGTTCCGTTTTTTTTGCAGATAGAATGCAGAACCATGTCTTTTCCGTAGCCCTGCAAAAAAAATATAACATGTCCTATTCTTGTCCGTTTTAGGCATTGTTACAATGGATCCGCAAAAAAAAACAGATGGCATACGAATGATATCCATTTTTTCCGCAAAACACATACGGTCATGTGTATGTAGCCTTAGGCCTCATGCACACGACCGTTGTTTTAGTCCACATCCGAGCCGCAGTTTTTGCTGCTTGGATGAGGACCCATTCACTTCAATGGGGCCGCAAAAGATGCGGACAGCACTCCCTGTGCTGCCCACATCATTGCTCCGTTCCGTGGTATGCAAAAAAAATATAACCTCTTCTATTCTTGTCTGATTTGCAGACAAGAATAGGCAGTTATATCAATGGCTGTCCGTGTCATTCCGCAAATTGCGGAACTCACACGGATGCCATCTGTGTTTTGCGAATCCGCAATTTGCGAACCGCAAAACACACAACGGTTGCGTGCATGAGGCTGAGAAAAAACTTGAAATGCCCTGCAGCTTACAGGTGCAAAAGTTTAATTCCCACCTGGCCAAGCTGCCTTTAGGGAACTGATAGGATGCACTTAGCCTCACTTAGCCAGCTTTATTTCTTCAAAATAGCCATCCCTGTCTTTCACAGTCCACTGGGTCAATGTTTTTCATGGCAGCAGTGACTCAACACTGCAGCAAAGAGACAAGATCTTATTGACACCTCCACAATTGTTCCCACACCAGGTGCTTATACGCTTCCTCCACGTCTTCCTCAATGGAAGATTGGAAATTGGCAAATGTCGTGCCCATTCACAAGAAAGGTAGTAGGGAGGAATCAAGCAACTATAGACCAGTGAGTCTGACATCAATAGTAGGCAAATTAATGGAAACCCTATTAAAGGATAGGATTGTGGAACATCTAAAATCCCATGGATTGCAAGATGAAAAACAACATGGGTTTACTTCAGGGAGATCATGTCAAACAAATCTTATAGATTTTTTTGACTGCGCGAATAAAAATAATAGACGGTGGAGGTGCAGTAGACATTGCATATCTAGATTTTAGTAAGGCTTTTGACACTGTCCCACATAGAAGACATCAATAAACTGCAGTCATTGAGCATTGACTCCCATATTGTTGAGTGGATTAGGCAGTGGCTGAGTGACAGACAACAGAGGGTTGTAGTCAATGGAGAACATTCAAAACAAGGTTATGTTACCAGTGGGGTTCCACAGGGATCTGTACTGGGACCGATTTTGTTTAATATCTTCATAAGTGATATTGCAAAAGGCCTCGATGGTAAGGTTTGTCTTTTTGCTGATGACACAAAGATATGTAACAGGGTTGATGTTCCTGGAGGGAAACGCCAAATGGAAAAGGATTTAGGAAAACTAGAAGAATGGTCAGAACTCTGGAAACTGAAATTTAATGTGGATAAGTGCAAGATAATGCACCTGGGGCGTAAAAACCCAAGGGCAGAATATAGAATATTTGACACAGTCCTGACCTCAGTATCTGAGGAAAGGGATTTAGGAGTAATTATTTCAGAAGACTTAAAGGTGGGAAGACAATGTAATAGAGCAGCACGAAATGCCAGCAGAATGCTTGGATGTATAGGGAGAGGTATAAGCAGTAGAAAGAGTGAAGTGCTTATGCCGCTGTACAGAACACTGGTGAGACCTCACTTGGAGTATTGTGCGCAGTACTGGAGGCCATATCTCCAGAAGGATATAGATACTCTAGAGAGAGTTCAGAGAAGAGCTACTAAACTAGTACATGGATTGCAGGATAAAACTTACCAGGAAAGGTTAAAGGACCTTAATATGTATAGCTTGGAAGAAAGAAGAGACAGAGGGGATATGATAGAAACTTTTAAATACATAAAGGGAATCAACTCGGTAAAGGAGGAGAGCATATTTAAAAGAAGAAAAACTACCACAAGAGGACACAGTTTTAAATTAGAGGGGCAAAGGTTTAAAAGTAATATAAGGAAGTATTACTTTACTGAGAGAGTAGTGGATGCATGGAATAGCCTTCCTGCAGAAGTGATAGCTGCAAATACAGTGAAGGGGTTTAAGCATGCATGGGATAGGCATAAGGCCATCCTTCATATAAGATAAGGGCCGGGGGCTATCCATAGTATTCAGTATATTGGGCAGACTAGATAGGCCAAATGGTTCTTATCTGCCGACACATTCTATGTTTCTATGTAATGGACATCCTCCTGTCCCCAACAGAAATAGAACAAAGTATTGCTTCATTTTCACCCTCCCTTCTATCATATGTGTGAACCGAAGCTTTACCATGCTGTGTTAGAGCTGATCAGCCTAAGCAAGTGTAGCAAGCTGATCAATTGCTAATGTGCATCAATCAGACAGTGGCAACTCATCAGGCACGCATGTTGCGTACTCAGGCCCTTCTAAGAGGCCACCCAATTTGTCAGAGAAAAATCAAGAGGAGGATGGGCGTGGCTTGGCTGCAGACTTGGATGGCCACATGAAGTGAGAGCTCCTCTGCACCATAGCTCCAAAAGCAACAAAAAAATCGATCAGAACCTTAAAATGGATTATTATTTCGGATCCAAGCGATACAGACAATCGAGAGCTAGAAGAGCAAAAAATTCTGAGCGCTCAAATCGAAGAAATAGGTCATTTTCGAACCATGAGCGTGAAGACCGGGATGACGCTGGAACACTCTCGGATGCATCATCAGGCTCCAGCTACAAGCAAGCCTGCGTCTCTGAGAAAAAATTTATTGACAGCACACCGATTAATTCGGACAGAAGAATGCCACATTTACCTCCTAATACCCCGATTAAAAGGGGAAAATCGGCGGATATATTTCCGAAAAAACTGAATACCGAGTTCATCTGAAACAGGGGCCCGCCCGAATTAGATATTACAGGAATGGAGGAAGGTGACATGGCGCCAATTGAAAAATCGAATCCCCTAACATCCGATTCACTGGATCACAACGAATGCGACCGAGAGGGGAATATTCAAGATCCGAAAGAACAAGAGGATGACACGCTGACAGCGAGTCCTCAAAGACAAAAAATCAAAATTCAACAACAATCGATTCAGGACGCAGTGAGTACTCAACTTAGGCACGAAAATATGCCTGATCATTTTGCCGATTTTCAGGCTATGGATAAAGAACTGTCTGCCACTCTAATCAAGGATATGCTCCCAGCCTTAAGATCTTCGATCAATACCGATTTTAAACAGACTATACTGCCCTTTCAGCAAGCTGTAGAAGAGCTGGGAGACAGAGTCTCTCATATCGAAAATAAGATGGGCGATTTTGTAACATCTCAGAATGAGGTAATAGATTGTCACAACGAAATGGAGGATCGAGTCAAAAATTTGCACGCTAAAATAATCGACTTGGAAGATCGTAGCAGGAGGAATAACATCAAATTCAGAGGTGTTCCCGAAAATGTTTCTAACAGTGATTTGGTCCCATATATATCAGATTTAATCAAAAAATTTATACCACATGCTAAAGATTACGAACTGAGTATAGATAGAGCACACAGACTGCCTAAGCCAGCATATCTACATAAAGACATTGTCATGGTCTTACCTTCTTACTGTTCTCCTTCGTTTGACATGTGCTGGCGGCCATCTTGGTTTCTGGGTTTCTTGTAGCCTCCCACCCTGCGGCTCCTCCTTCCCACTGGGAGGAGCTGGATGCCCAGCTCATATATATAGGAGGTCTGTGGCTTCAGTTCCTTGCTTGGTCCTCCTGTGTTCACATGCTTCTAGACTGCTGCTGCTTCTGGTTCCTGATCCTGGTTTCGTCCGACTACCCTGCTGGTTCCTGATCCTGGTTTTGTCCGACTACCCTGCTGGTTCCTGATCCTGGCTTCGTCTGACTACCCTGCTGGTTCCTGATCCTGGCTTCGTCTGACTACCCTTCTGGTTCCTGACCTCTGGCTTCGCAAAGACTCTGCTTCGGTTTCGCCATCCGTTTGGACTTTTGCTTTACAGCTTTATTTTCAATAAAGCCTTCTTATTTTCACTTATCCCTTGTTGTACGTCTGGTTCATGGTTCCGTGACATTAGGACCAAGCCATGAATTCTGACGGTACAGGGCCATCCTCGCTACCCACGCTGGTTGCCAGACTTGATCAGCAGGATCACCTGTTGGGTCGTTTCGTTGTGGCGTTGCAAACCCTGCTTGAACGCACGGCTCATTTCGCTCCCGTTGCCGATGGGTCGTTTGTCGCTCCTGGGACCGCTCCTACTGCCGCTCCGGTTGTTGCGCCAGAGTCTACCCCGACACCTGTTGTTGCACCTGCGGTGTTTCGGGGTATGACCGGTTCTGCCCCTCTTCCACAGCGCTTTGGGGGAGAGCCAACTCAGTGCCGAGGTTTCCTTAACCAGGTGGGCATTTATTTCGAGTTGCTGCCACATGCCTTTCCCACTGAGAGATCAAAGGTGGGCTTCTTGATCTCGCTGCTCTCGGACAAGGCCTTGGCCTGGGCCAGCCCTTTATGGGAGAACAACAATCCGGTGGTTGCCGAGTTTTCCGGTTTTGTTGCTTCTCTTCGGAAGGTATTCGATGTGCCGGCTCGTGCTGCCTCTGCTGCGAAGCTCCTTATGTCCATCAGACAGGGTTCACGATCCGTAGCTGAATACGCCATTGAGTTTCGTACCCTGGCAGCAGAGGTGGGCTGGAATAATGAGGCTCTGGTCGCTGCTTTCTCTCATGGTCTCTCGGATGCCTTGGAGGATGAGGTTGCAGCTAAGGACCTACCAGTGGAGCTCGAGTCTCTTATTTCTTTCCTGATTTTGATTGACACCAGACTCAGGGAGAGACCTTCCTTTAAGGAGAGCCTGCGGAGGTTTTCTAACAGATTGGCGCCTACGTTTGCTGTCCCACCCGTGCCTCCCTCTCCTCCCACGCCTCCTGGGGATGACTTGTCTGGGGGTGAACCCATGCAGCTGGGGTTTGCTCGCCTGTCCGAGGGGGAGAGGGTACTCCGGAGACGCGAGGGCCGATGCATGTACTGTGGTCTCGGTGGGCATTTTCGGTTGGCATGTCCGAACCGTCCGGGAAACGCTCGCACCTGAGATCCTGTCGGGGGCAGATCTTGGGTGGAGTCTCCTCGTCCCCGGTTTCCCGTGTTGACAAACCACTGATCACTGTTGTCCTCTCCTGGGTCGGGGGCTCGGTGACGACCCAGGCGTTGGTGGACTCTGGTGCTGGTGGTTTGTTCATTGATAATGTGTTCGCTGCCGCCAATTCCATTCCTCTGCAGGCTCGAGGTTCCCCACTGGCTCTTGAGGCGATAGACGGCAGACCCCTTCTGCCGCCACACGTGACTCATGAGACCCTTCCAGTGGGGATAGCCATTGGTGCCGTTCACAGAGAGTCGGTCTGCCTCCAGGTTATTTCGTCTCCACACTACTCGGTAGTCTTGGGGTACCCCTGGCTCCGGAAGCATAATCCGACTTTCGATTGGAGATCGGCCGAGATCCTCTCGTGGTCACCGCAGTGTGGGACTAGTTGCATCCATGGGTCTGTCAAGTTGCTGTGTACTTCCTCGGACTCTCTGTTGCCTCCTGAATACGAGGAGTACCGGGATGTATTCGATAAGGTGCGCGCGGTTGCCCTACCTCCGCACCGCCCATACGATTGTGCCATAGAGTTACAATCTGGTGCCGTTCCTCCTCGTGGCAAAGTCTATCCACTGTCGGTAGCGGAGAATGAGGCCATGGAGGAGTACGTGAGGGAGGCGCTTTCACGCGGACACATTCGCAAATCCTCGTCCCCGCAGGGGCTGGATTTTTCTTTGTGAAAAAGAAGGGCGGTGAGTTGAGGCCTTGCATCGATTACAGGGGTCTCAATCGCATCACGATCAAGAACGCTTACCCGATACCCTTGATTTCCGAGCTGTTCGATCGCCTCAAAGGGGCCACGCTCTTTACCAAACTCGACCTGAGGGCGGCATATAACCTGGTAAGGATCAAGGCGGGCGATGAGTGGAAGACCGCGTTTAACACCAGGACCGGTCATTATGAATCCTTGGTTATGCCCTTTGGGTTGTGCAATGCGCCCGCAGTCTTTCAGGAATTCATCAACGATGTTTTCCGTGACCTGTTGCAGCAGTGTGTGGTGGTCTATTTGGATGACATCTTGGTATATTCTGAATCCATGGAGGCCCACATTCTGGATGTCAGACGAGTGTTGCAACGGTTACGAGAGAACAAGCTGTTCGGTAAGCTTGAGAAATGCGAATTTCACCGATCCCAGGTAACCTTCTTAGGTTACATCATTTCCGCTGAGGGGTTCTCCATGGATCCTGAGAAGGTTTCGGCTGTCTTACAGTGGCCCCAGCCCAGTGGTCTTCGTTCCCTGCAGCGCTTTTTGGGCTTCGCCAATTATTATCGGAAGTTCATCAGGGACTTTTCCATGCTAGCCAAGCCTCTCACGGATCTGACCAGGAAGGGCAGTAATTCCCAGGTCTGGCCGCTCGAGGCCATCCGAGCTTTTGAGGCTCTAAAGTCCGCCTTTGTGTCGGCTCCGATTCTGTCGCATCCCAACCCTGGGTTGCCCTTTGTCCTCGAGGTGGACGCGTCTGAGACGGGAGTAGGCGCCCTTCTGTCTCAGCGTAGAACACCAGAGGGTCCTCTGCTTCCTTGTGGGTTTTACTCCCGGAAACTGTCTTCCGCGGAGTGCAACTATCAGATTAGTGACAGGGAGTTATTGGCCATCGTGCAGGCCCTTAAAGAATGGAGGCACTTGCTCGAGGGTTCGGTGGTTCCGGTCCTCATCCTGACGGACCACAAGAATCTGACCTACCTTTCTGAGGCCAAGAGATTGACACCACGTCAGGCCAGATGGGCTCTGTTCTTGTCACGTTTTAATTACGTGGTCTCCTACCTACCCGGTTCCAAGAACATCAGGGCGGATGCCTTATCACGGCAGTACTCCGAGCTGTCCAGGGAGGAGTCGATTCCGACTTCGGTCATACCTCCGAATCAGATCTTGGCCGCCATTCGCACCAGCCTGACCTCTCCCCTGGGTGAGCAGATTTTGGCGGCTCAATCTGGTGCTCCCTCTGGGAGACCCAACGGCAGATGTTTTGTGCCTGAGGAGTTGCGCACTCGGTTGTTGCGAACCTACCATAACTCCAAGACCGCGGGGCATCCTGGAAAGAATCAGCTGTCCTGGGCTGTTTCACGTCTGTTCTGGTGGCCTTCCCTACGTTCCGACATCGCCGCATATGTAGCGGCATGCTCCGTTTGTGCCCAGAGTAAGTCCCCTCGGCACCTTCCGTTGGGCCTTCTGCAACCCATAGCCACCGGGGAGCGCCCATGGTCACACCTGGGGATGGATTTCATTGTGGACCTCCCTGCATCCCGAGGCCATACGGTCATTCTCATGATTGTGGATCGGTTTTCCAAAATGTGCCACTGTGTTCCTCTCAAGAAGTTACCCTCTGCACAAGAGTTGGCCACGATTTTTGCCAGGGAGGTCTTCCGGTTGCACGGTTTGCCCAAGGAGATTGTGTCGGATCGGGGGAGTCAGTTTGTGTCCAGGTTCTGGCGCGCCTTTTGCTCCCAGTTGGGGATTCATCTCTCCTTCTCCTCGGCCTACCACCCTCAGTCCAATGGGGCCGCACATGGTGGTAGATATAGAGATTCAGCTTTCCAGAAGCTAGTGGAACAAAATAATCTTTATGACATCTGGAGACTCCAACATGCGTCAGAGAGAGATTACACTAATTTTTCGAATAAGTGCAACTCATATTCAAGAATAGACTATTTCTTAATTGAAAGACTGCTCATTGATCTGATATCCAAGACAGAAATTGGAAATATCATCTGGTCTGATCATGCCCCTATTAATCTGACCATATCCATTACACAAAAGCAGATTAATGACTATGTCTGGAGAGTCAATCCGTATATTTTGAATAATGATAAATTAGCGAACTCAATTGAGACAGATCTGAGAGAATATTTTAGTATAAATGATACCCCTGATATAGATCCTTATACTGTATGGAATGCCCATAAAGCCAAGATTAGAGGCTCATTTATGTCACTAGGCTCCTTCATAAAAAAACAAAGAGAGAGAGACATGAATGAATCCCTGAAATTAATAAAAAATTTGGAATCTAAAAATAAGTCATATATAATCACAGCGGAGCTACAAAAAGCAAGATTTAAGATGTATAATCTATTGCTCTTTAAATATGAAAAATCTTTGAGACAATCTAAAATTAACTTTTATTCTCATGACAACAAGTCGGGAGCATTACTTGCCAGACGGTTGAAAGCTAAAATGCAAAAATCTAAAATTAGACAAATAGTTCATCCCAATACGAAACAGATCAAAATTGCCCCCAGAGATATTGCAAATTCGTTTAAAGACTATTACGAAAAATTATATAATCTAGCCTCAGACTTTCCAATACCTGTTGAAGAATCAAAAATCACAGAATTCCTGGATAAACCTGATTTACCTAAAATCAAACCGGAACAGCTCCATCAATTGAACCTACCAATTTCCCTATTGGAAATCTCAACAGCCATAAAGTCATCCCCTAATCAGAAATCCCCAGGCCCGGATGGTTTCACAGCTGAATATTATAAAAAATTCAATAATATCTTACTCCCGTATCTTCACAAAGTTTATAATATTGCATTCAACTCAGGTAGTTTCCCTGAGGATATGTTAAGAGCTACAATTGTGACCATCCCAAAACCGGGCAAAGATGACTCTGAAGTCAAAAACTACAGACCCATTTCCCTATTGAACGTGGATATAAAAATTTATGCAAAAATTATAGCGGACAGGTTCCAAAATATTCTCCCAAACTTAATCCACAGAGATCAGGTGGGCTTCTTAAAGGGAAGACAAGGCCAGATAATACCAGACGCATTATTTCATTGCTTCAATATTGTGAAAAACATAAAACTCCAGCCATTTTTCTGACTATTGATGCCGAGAAGGCATTTGACCGCATTAATTGGGCATATGCATTCAAGGTTCTGGAGAAATTTGGAATAATTGGAGATATTCATTCTGGTATTGAAGCACTTTACAATAACCCTTCAGCTAACATCTATGTGAATAGCTCTTTGTCAGAACCATTTAAAATCACAAATGGCACTCGCCAAGGATGCGCTTTCTCCCCTCTACTCTTCGTTCTGTCAATGGAGCCTCTGGCAACAGCTATCAGATTGAACCCAGACATAAAAGGAATAGACTTAGGTCATAACAACTATAAATTAGCTTTATTTGCTGATGATATAATTTTGACACTCACTAATCCTCAAACTTCATTGGAAGCCTTTTTTAAAACCACTCAATCCTTTAGTAATATTTCTTATTACAAAATAAACCAAGATAAATCCCAGGCCTTGCCACTTAACATAAATTCGACCTTACTAAATGATCTCAAAAAACAATATACCCTGGATTGGCAGATGTCGGAAATTACATACTTGGGTATACAGTTGTCACATCCCTCATCAAAACTTTTTGAAAACAAGTATCCCAAAATAGCCTCCGAGATTGGCAAAGACATGGCTGAATTTTCTAAAAATACTATCTCCTGGCTAGGCAGAATAGCAGCATATAAAATGTTGCTTCTGCCTAGACTCCTGTACCTCTTCAGGTCACTACCAATTGCTATTCCTGATTCATATTTTGCATCTTTGAATTCTAAACTTAGGATGTTCATTTGGAATCACAAAAAACCCAGGGTTGCCTTTAAGACTATTTTAGGACATCACAAAAAAGGTGGACTGGGAGTACCACATATGCAATACTATTATTTCTCGGCTATCTTAGACCAATTATCCCATTGGTGGTCTAATAACCCTGAAAAATTATGGGTCCAAATTGAAAAGAAAATGTGCGGCCTGACTACACTGAGGACAAGACTTTTAGCACCTATTTGGGGATTTTCCCCCCCTTCCCCGCCCATTAATGTGATTAGAGTCTCGGATGAGATCTGAAAAGTATTCCTTAAAATGAGGAAAGGGAAATTTCACTCTCCCCTAACAGACGCCACATTGGAGTTTTTACATGACCAAGTAGCTATGGTTCCTATCCCAGAATGGAAAGCTATAGGTATTGACTCCCTTCAAGACTTCTTTGAAGAGGGGACGTTTACCTCTTTTTCGAAACTTAAAACCCGATTTGGACTTGGGAGAGATGATTTCTATAGATTTTTAAACATTAGAGATTTTATCAATAAACACAAAATAATAGAAAGGACACAATTACCTCATATGACTTTAATAGCTAACCTGTTCAAGAAAAAGAAGGGAATTACTACGTTTTACACTCAGTTAACAGACTGACTAAATATTTCAACTAATAAAAATATGGATAAATGGGAGAGTGATTTACAGATGAAAATAGAATTGCGAGAATGGCATACATCCTTTTCTAACACCCACAAATACTTTCATAGTACCAATCATAAAGAAGTAATATTTAAAACATATCTCAGATGGTATCACACCCCGAGCAAGCTACATCTGATTTTTCCAGATACATCAGATAAATGTTGGAGACAATGCGGGGGGAAGGGCACACTTGTGCACACCCTTTGGGAATGCGACACTATAAAACCGCTTTGGAAAGCTACTGAAAATGTCATTAAATCTGTTTTGAAATTTCATATTAAACTATCACCACAATTGGCGTTCTTACTATTAGGTCTGGACAGTCTCCCAGACGATTCCAGGTCAATTGTGGCACACTTAGTCATGGCTACTAAATTAGTCATAACCAGACACTGGAAATCTATAGACACTCCCCACATAAAGGAAGTATGGCAAACTGTCAACAATATTTGTTCATTTGAACAAACAATTGCACGGGTCCAAAATAAATCCCCTACATTTCATTATAGATGGGACAAATGGTTAGAACGTAGCTATTACCGCTCTCAACTATGAGGGCTATTCCTGCACTGTTGTGTTATATTATATGTTTCTATACTTTTGTTTTTAGGTTTTTCTATCAAATTGACTTTTAATATAAGCTTTATACTTATATAAATTTCTTAAATATTTAGATATAAATTTACTATAATATCCAATGCAGATGTATGAAGACTGTTATATTTTCATTTGACTTTCAACAGTATGTTTCATTTTGTTTGTTTGAAAAAATTTAATAAAAATAATTTTACAAGAAAAATCAAGAGGAGGCGTAATTGATGGTGGAGGAGCACAAGACTGACGATAATACTAGAGATAATGACTAAAGATGTGTTAAGTATTGGAAAATTTGCTTCGATTTTACCAAAAAATTTGCTTCGTGACAAATTACTTCCTCACGAAGAGCATTTCTTAAGTAGTGGGTGCAATGACAGGGAGCTGCGATTGCTCCTCTCCCCGTCATTGTACCCCTCAGATGTTGCGTTCATTGCTGATCGCGGCATCTGACAATATTAAAGTGTAAAATAAAAGAATATATAAATAAAATCATACTTACCTGATGACGTCACCACGTCAGCTGGCATGGTGACGTCATATGATTTTGCCCTGGATCTTCAAAAAGATTGTTAAATGCTATTTTATTTTAAATATTTTACCACCATTTCAGGGAAAATTGATTCGCTACCACGAAGCATGAGGAAATATTGCTTTTCTTTTCCCCGAAATTCGGATTCACTCAATACTAATAATGATCAACCATCGCAGTGGTGTTGGAGCTGGAAATAACTAGATCCTTGGGCAAGCTGGGGAGCAAAGCAAGCAATATGCTTGGTTGCTTATGCACTGACAGGCTTATCGTTAGCATGACGCAATCTGATGCTTACTGTATAGTTATGCTTTTTAGACCCTCGCTATTAAATCCAAATGGGGGAATGTTTTCCTCTTGCCAATGGAAGGCCAAATTGTTATATTACCAGGATACAATGTATGCAAAGTTTGCTGCAGCCTTCTTCAAGCAGACACCTGCCGTACATGTGTATGAGACCCCTCACTGCCCCCGCAGTCACCCACCTCCAGCCATCCACACTACAACAAGTGTGGCCTCAATAAATGTGGCCACTACAACAAGCTCCTGCCTCAACACACAGGTTCAAGCCTACCTACACTCTGGCAAGTCTCTGGCACATACCGCATTCCCTGACCCCATGGACTTTGGGCAGGTAGATTGGAACAGTGGCCCAGATGCCACTGCTGCTATCTGCCTGCCTACGATCATGTTCAATACAGTAGGGCTTCTGCTCCTCCCAACGCTACCAGGGATGCTACTATTTGTTGCTAATCCCCCAACTACCACTTCCATTACCTCTACACAGTCAACACTATTTCTACTATGCCTAAACAGCCACACACATCTATTGCCTTGTCTGTTCCATGCTGGGTACTATTGTTAGTGATGAGCGGCAGGGGTCATATTCGAATTTGCGATATTTTGCGAATATTTCGTCGAATATTCGTTATTTTCGTCGAAAGTTCGAAAATTCGTTATATTCTCCGATTTTTTTTACTAAAAATATCGGCAAGGTAATGATCGTGTAATATGAGAATTTTCGTATTTGAATTTTCGCATTTTTATTGCGAATTTTTCAACTTTTAGACAAAGAATATTATAGCACTATTTTAGCTAAATTGCTCTATATTCGTTTTTTTTTTTTAATATTCGCTATATTGCTATAACTTTGTTTTTTCGAATATTCGTAATATTCTAAAACAAGAATATATAGCAATATAGCGAATACTCGAAAAAAAACACTATATTCAAAATATTCGAGAATTTTCGAAGTACCTATATTCGCGATAAAAATTCAAAATTCGAATATACGTGATTAGGGATGAGCGAACCCAAACTGTATAGTTCGCGTTCGTACTGAATTTTGGGGTGTCCGTGACACGGACCCGAACCCGAACATTTTCGTAAAAGTACTGGTTCGGGTTCGGTGCTCGGCGCTTTCTTGGCGCTTTTTGAAAGGCTGCAAAGCAGCCAATCAACAAGCGTCATACTACTTGCCCCAAGAGGCCATCACAGCCATGCCTACTATTGGCATGGCTGTGATTGGCCAGTGCAGCATGTGACCCAGCCTCTATTTAAGCTGGAGTCATGTAGCGCCGCACGTCACTCTGCTCTGATCAGTGTAGGGAGAGGTTGCAGCTGCTGTTAGGGCGAGATTAGGCAGTGATTAACTCCTCCAAAAGACTTCGTTCAGTGATCGATCTACAGCTGTGGATCATTGAACTGCTGCTATTCAATTGCTCACTGTTTTTAGGCTGCCCAGAGCGTTTTTCATTCACTTTTTTCTGGATTGATCGGCGGCCATTTTGTGTCTTGTGGTGCGCCAGCACAAGCTGCCACCAAGTACATTTAACCATCAATAGTGTGGTTATTTTTTGGCTATATCTTACATCAGGGTCAAGCTGTCATCAAGTGCATTTAACCATCAATAGTGTGGTTATTTTTTGGCCATATACTACATCAGGGGCAAGCTGAGCCTGTCACAAAGTGCATTTAACCATCAATAGTGTGGTTATTTTTTGGCTATATCCTACATCAGGGTCAAGCTGTCATCAAGTGCATTTAACCATCAATAGTGTGGTTATTTTTTGGCCATATACTACATCAGGGGCAAGCTGAGCCTGTCATGAAGTGTATTTAACCATCAATAGTGTGGTTATTTTTCGGCCATATACTACATCAGGGACAAGCTGAGCCTGTCACCAAATGCATTTAACCATCAATAGTGTGGTTATTTTTTGGCCATATACTACATCAGGGGCAAGCTGAGCCTGTCACAAGTGGATTTAACCATCAATAGTGTGGTTATTTTTTGGCCATATACTACATCAGGGGCAAGCTGAGCCTGTCACAAAGTGCATTTAACCATCAATAGTGTGGTTATTTTTTGGCTATATCCTACATCAGGGTCAAGCTGTCATCAAGTGCATTTAACCATCAATAGTGTGGTTATTTTTTGGCCATATACTACATCAGGGGCAAGCTGAGCCTGTCACTAAGTGCATTTAACCATCAATAGTGTGGTTATTTTTTGGCTATATCCTACATCAGGGTCAAGCTGAGCCTGTCACCAAGTGCATTTAACCATCAATAGTGTGGTTATTTTTTGGCCATATACTACATCAGGGGCAAGCTGAGCCTGTCACCAAGTGCATTTAACCATCAATAGTGTGGTTATTTTTTGGCTATATCCTACATCAGGGTCAAGCTGAGCCTGTCACCAAGTTATTCTCAATAACTTCACACACACACTACAGTGCAATTCCAAGTCTAATTCTGTGTGTAAACGTATACCTGTCACCCAGCGCCTAAAAAATAGGCCTCAAATTTATATTCATCCAAATCTGTCATTATTGCTTTAGCTGGTCAAGTTATTTAGTGTCCGTCAAAGCACAGTTTTTGTTCTGGGTTGAAATACAATTCCCAATTTTGCAATTCTCTAAATTAGTGGTTTCTGCTGTATCAGGCCTACTTTAAATCTATCCCTAAAAGGGTATATAAGATTCAAGGTGCAGATAGGGTTATTCTCAATAACTTCACACACACGCTACAGTGCAATTCCAAGTCTAATTCTGTGTGTAAACGTATACCTGTCAACCAGCGCCTAAAAAATAGGCCTCAAATTTATTTTCATCCAAATCTGTCATTATTGCTTTAGCTGGTCAAGTTATTTAGTGTCCGTCAAAGCACAGTTTTTGTTCTGGGTTAAATTAAATTCCCAATTTTGCATTTCTCTAAATTAGTGGTTTCTGCTGTATCAGGCCTACTTTAAATCTATCCCTAAAAGGGTATATTAGATTCAAGGTGCTGATAGGGTAATTCTCAATAACTACACACACACGCTACTGTGCAGATCCAAGTCTAATTCTGTCCGTAAACGTATACCTGTCACCCAGCGCCTAAATAATAGGCCTCAAATTTATATTCAGCTAAATCTGTCATTACTGCTGTGCCTGTATTAGTGTAATACGGTACCTAAATAGATAGCCAGATAGTGTTAGGTGTCTGTAAAAAAAGGCCTGAATTTGAATTCAATACATTGGGCCAAATAATATTTTTCTTATTGTGGTGAACGGTAACAATGAGGAAAACATCTAGTAAGGGACGCAGACGTGGACATGGTCGTGGTGGTGTTAGTGGACCCTCTGGTGCTGGGAGAGGACGTGGCCGTTCTGCCACAGCCACACGTCCTAGTGTACCAACTACAGTAGGTGTTTCTGACATTGTGTTTTTAGCACGACAGCGTCGCGCTGATACTCGGCAACATGGTGCCGAGATCTTGCACTCACTGGGATAGTGACAGCACATCCCAGCAAGCGCGTCATAGAAGCGACGGGAGATCCGACTTGGATTCCCGCCAATTCTACACGTGTGCGGCGTTTGTTATGAATCCTGAGGGGGAAGTCCCCGCCGGATTTTAAATAAAAATCCGGCCTGGGTCCCGCCCTCAGGAGCATACCGGGCCCTTAGGTCTGTTATGGGTTGTAAGGAGAGCCCCCCCTACGCCGAAAAAAACGGCGTAGGGGGTCCCCCTACAATCCATACCAGACCCGTATCCAAAGCACGCTACCCGGCCAGCCAGGAAGGGAGTGGGGACGAGCGAGCGCCCCCCCCCCCTCCTGAGCCGTACCAGGCTGCATGCCCTCAACATGGGGGGTTGGGTGCTCTGGGGCAGGGGGCGCACTGCGGCCCCCCCCCCTCAGAGCACCCTGTCCCCATGTTGATGAGGACAGGGCCCCTTCCCGACAACCCTGGCCGTTGGTTGTCGGGGTATGCGGGCGGGAGGCTTATCGGAATCTGGGAGCCCCCTTTAATAAGGGGGCCCCCAGATACCGGCCCCCCACCCTAAGTGAATGAGTATGGGGTACATCGTACCCCTACCCATTCACCTGCAAGAAAAGTGGTAAAAACACAAATAAACCACACAGTGTATTAAAATATTTTATTTTTCTGCTCCGGAGGCCGCCCCCTGTCTTCTTTATTAGCTCTTTTACCAGGGGGGGGGCTCTTCTTCTTCCGATATCCCGACGGGTCTTCTCCGCTATCCGGGGGGTCTTCTCAACTCTCCGGGGTTCTCCTTCTGTCTTCTCCTTCTGTCTTGTTGTCTCCTTCTGTCTTCTCCTTCTGTCTTGTTGTCTCCTTCTGTCTTCTGTCTCCGGGGTTCTCCTTCTGTTTTCGCCTCTCTCTGTTGTTGACTCGGCGCACCCCGGTTCTTCGTCTCGCGAGACGTCTCGCGAGACGAAGAATCGGGGTGCGCCGAGTCTCGCGAGACTAGAAGGAGACAACAAGACAGAAGGAGAAGACAGAAGGAGAACCCCGGAGAGTTGAGAAGACCCCCCCGGATAGCGGAGAAGACCCGTCGGGATATCGGAAGAAGAAGAGCCCCCCCCCTGGTAAAAGAGCTAATAAAGAAGACAGGGGGCGGCCTCCGGAGCAGAAAAATAAAATATTTTAATACACTGTGTGGTTTATTTGTGTTTTTACCACTTTTCTTGCAGGTGAATGGGTAGGGGTACGATGTACCCCATACTCATTCACTTAGGGTGGGGGGCCTGTATCTGGGGGCCCCCTTATTAAAGGGGGCTCCCAGATTCCGATAAGCCTCCCGCCCGCATACCCCGACAACCAACGGCCAGGGTTGTCGGGAAGGGGCCCTGTCCTCATCAACATGGGGACAGGGTGCTCTGAGGTGGGGGGGCCGCAGTGCGCCCCCTGCCCCAGAGCACCCAACCCCCCATGTTGAGGGCATGCAGCCTGGTACGGCTCAGGAGGGGGGGGGGGCGCTCGCTCGTCCCCACTCCCTTCCTGGCTGGCCGGGTAGCGTGCTTTGGATACGGGTCTGGTATGGATTGTAGGGGGACCCCCTACGCCGTTTTTTTCGGCGTAGGGGGGGCTCTCCTTACAACCCATAACAGACCTAAGGGCCCGGTATGCTCCTGAGGGCGGGACCCAGGCCGGATTTTTATTTAAAATCCGGCGGGGACTTCCCCCTCAGGATTCATAACAAACGCCGCACACGTGTAGAATTGGCGGGAATCCAAGTCGGATCTCCCGTCGCTTCTATGACGGCTCTGTCTCCATCGCGGCAAGCCAGCTCGGCGCTGGCTCCCGCGATGGGGCTCGTATGTGCTCAATCTCGCCGAGAAATACAGCGAGATTGACACAAAATCGGGTTCACCTACTGTACCTCAGGTCTAAGTAGCCGCCAGAATTTACAGCCATATTTGGTGGGGCCCAATGCCGTTCTAAGGATGGTAAGACCTGAGCAGGTACAGCCATTAGTCATTTGGGTGGCCAACAGTGGATCCAGCACGTTCACATTATCTCCCACCCAGTCTTCTGCAGAAAGCGCACAGATGGCGCATGAAAACCAAGCCCATCAGTCTGTCACATCACCCCCATGCATATCAGGGAAACTGTCTGAGCCTCAAGTTATGCAGCAGTCTCTTATGCTGTTTGAAGACTCTGCTGGCAGGGTTTCCCAAGGGCATCCACCTAGACCTTCCCCAGCGGTGGAAGACATAGAATGCACTAACGCACAACCACTTATGTTTCCTGATGATGAGGACATGGGAATACCACCTCAGCAAGTCTTTGATGATGACGAAACACAGGTTTCAACTGCTGCGTCTTTCTGCAGTATGCAGACTGAACAGGAGGTCAGAAGAATGAAAGAAAACCGGCACTCCCAAAAATCTTTGCTGGTGATAGATTTATTAGTCACACATATCTATCTATATATAATATGAGTGACCAATAAATCTATCACCAGCAAAGATCTTTGGGCGTGCCGGTTTTCTTTCATTCTTCTGATTTTGGGATTACCTCCACACAAACCGAGCACCCCTCAACCAGTATGCTGTGCCGCCTGACTTTATTACACTGACCAGGAGGTCAGGGATGAAGACGATGCAGGGGATGATGAGGTCCTATACCCCACATGGAATGAAGGTCGTGCCACTGACTTTCACAGTTCGGAGGAAGAGGCAGTGGTGAGACCAAGCCAACAGCGTAGCAAAAGACAAAGAGGGAGCAGTGGGCAAAAGCAGAACACCCGCCGCCAAGAGACTCCGCCTGCTACTGACCGCCGCCATCTGGGACTGAGCACCCCAAAGTCAGCTTCAAGGAGTTCCCTGGCATGGCACTTCTTCAAACAATGTGCTGACGACAAGACCCGAGTGGTTTGCACGCTGTGCCATCAGAGCCTGAAGCGAGGCATTAACGTTCTGAACCTTAGCACAACCTGCATGACCAGGCACCTGCATGCAAAGCATGAACTGCAGTGGAGTAAACACCTTAGAAACAAGGAAGTCACTCAGGCTCCCCCTGCTACCTCTTCTGCTGCTGCCGCCTCGGCCTCTTCTGCTGCTGCCGCCGCCTCGGCCTCTTCCTCCGCCTCTGGAGGAACGTTGGCACCTGCCGCCCAGCAAACATGGAATGTACCACCAACACCACCACCTGCGTCACCAAGCATCTCAGCCATGTCACACGGCAGCGTTCAGCTCTCCATCTCACAAACATTTGAGAGAAAGCGTAAATTCCCACCTAGCCACCCTCGATCCCTGGCCCTGAATGCCAGCATTTCTAAACTACTGGCCTATGAAATGCTGTCATTTAGGCTGGTGGACACAGACAGCTTCAAACAGCTCATGTCGCTTGCTGTCCCACAGTATGTTGTTCCCAGCCGCCACTACTTCTCCAAGAGAGCCGTGCCTTCCCTGCACAACCAAGTATCCGATAAAATCAAGTGTGCACTGCGCAACGCCATCTGTGGCAAGGTCCAGCTAACCACAGATACGTAGACCAGTAAGCACGGCCAGGGACGCTATATCTCGCTAACTGCACACTGGGTAAATGTAGTGGCGGCTGGACCCCAGGCGGAGAGCTGTTTGGCGCACGTCCTTCCGCCGCCAAGGATCACAGGGCAACATTCTTTGCCTCCTGTCTCCTCCTCCTCCTACTCAGCTTCCTCCTCCTCTTCTTCCACCTGCTCATCCAGTCAGCCACACACCTTCACCACCAACTTCAGCACAGCCCGGGGTAAACGTCAGCAGGCCATTCTGAAACTCAAAAGTTTGGGGGGCAGGCCCCACACCGCACAGAAGTTGTGGCGGGGTATATAACAACAGACCGACGAGTGGTTGCTGCCGGTGAGCCTCAAGCCCGGCTTGGTGGTGTGCGATAATGGGCGAAATCTCGTTGCAGCTCTGGGACTAGCCGGTTTGATGCACATCCCTTGCCTGGCGCATGTGCTGAATTTGGTGGTGCAGAAGTTCATTCGCAACTACCCCGACATGTCAGAGCTGCTGCATAAAGTGCGGGCCGTCTGTTCGCGCTTCCGGCGTTCACATCCTGCCGCTGTTCGCCTGTCTGCGCTACAGCGTAACTTCGGCCTTCCCGCTCACCGCCTCATATGCGACGTGCCCACCAGGTGGAACTCCACCTTGCACATGCTGGACAGACTGTGCGAGCAGCAGCAGGCCATAGTGGAGTTTCAGCTGCAGCACGCATGGGTCAGTCGCACTGCGGAACAGCACCACTTCACCACCAATGACTAGGCCTCCATGCGAGACCTGTGTGCCCTGTTGCGCTGTTTCGAGTACTCCACCAACATGGCCAGTGGCGATGACGCCGTTATCAGCGTTACAATACCACTTCTATGTCTCCTTGAGAAAACACTTAGGGCGATGATGGAAGAGGAGGTGGCCCAGGAGGAGGAGGAGGAAGAGGGGTCATTTTTAGCACTTTCAGGCCAGTCTCTTCGAAGTGACTCAGAGGGAGGTTTTTGCAACAGCAGAGGCCAGGAACAAATGTGGCCAGACAGCGCCCACTACTGGAGGATGAGGAGGACGAAGATGAGGAGGAGGTGGAGGAGGATGAGGAGGAAGCATGTTCACAGCGGGGTGGCACCCAACGCAGCTCGGGACCATCACTGGTGCGTGGCTGGGGGGAAATGCAGGACGATGACGATACGCCTCCCACAGAGGACAGCCTGTCCTTACCTCTGGGCAGCCTGGCACACATGAGCGACTACATGCTGCAGTGCCTGCGCAACGACTGCAGAGTTGCCCACATTTTAACGTGTGCGGAGTACTGGGTTGCCACCCTGCTGGATCCACGGTACAAAGACAATGTGCCCACCTTACTTCCTGCACTGGAGCGTGATAGAAAGATGCGCGAGTACAAGCGCACGTTGGTAGATGCGCTACTGAGAGCATTCCCAAATGTCACAGGGGAACAAGTGGAAGCCCAAGGCGAAGGCAGAGGAGGAGCAAGAGGTCGCCAACGCAGCTGTGTCACGGCCAGCTCCTCTGAGGGCAGGGTTAGCATGGCAGAGATGTTGAAAAGTTTGGTCACCACGCCACAGCTAACTGCACTACCACCTGATACGGAACGTGTTAGCAGGAGGCAACATTTCAATAACATGGTGGAACAGTAACTGTGCACACCCCTCCACGTACTGACTGATGGTTCGGCCCCATTCAACTTCTGGGTCTCCAAATTGTCCACGTGGCCAGAGCTAGCCTTTTATGCCTTGGAGGTGCTGCCCTGCCCGGCGGCCAGCGTTTTGTCTGAACGTGTATTCAGCACGGCAGGGGGCGTCATTACAGACAAACGCAGCCGCCTGTCTACAGCCAATGTGGACAAGCTGACGTTCATAAAAATGAACCAGGCATGGATCCGACAGGACCTGTCCATCCCTTGTGCAGATTAGACATTAACTACCTCCCCTCAACCATATATTATTGTACTCCAGAGCACTTCCTCATTCAATCCTATTTTTATTTTCATTTTACCATTATATTGCGGGGCAACCCAAAGTTGAATAAACCTCTCCTCTGTCTGGGTGCCGGGGCCTAAAAATATCTGACAGTGGCCTGTTCCAGTGTTGGGTGACATGAAGCCTGATTCTCTGCTATGACATGAATACTTATTCTCTGCTGACATGAAGCCTGAATCTCTGTTCTGGGACCTTTCTCCTCTGTCTGGGTGCCGGGGCCTAAAAATATCTGACAGTGGCCTGTTCCAGTGGTGGGTGACATGAAGCCTGATTCTCTGCTATGACATGAAGACTGATTCTCTGCTGACATGAACCCAGATTCTCTGCTATGGGACCTTTCTCCTCTGCCTGGGCCTAAATATCTGACAATGGACTGTTCCAGTTTTGGGTGACGTGAAGCCTGATTCTCTGCTATGACATGAAGACTGATTCTCTGCTGACATGAAGCCAGATTCTATGTTATGGGACCTCTCTCCTCTGCATGGGTGCCAGGGCCTAAATGTCTGACAATGGACTGTTCCAGTTTTGGGTGACGTTAAGCCTGATTCTCTGCTATGACATGAAGACTGATTCTCTGCTAACATGAAGCCTGAATCTCTGTTATGGGACCTCTCTCCAATTGATATTGGTTAATTTTTATTTATTTTATTTTAATTTTAATTAATTTCCCTATCCACATTTGTTTGCAGGGGATTTAACTACATTTTGCTGCCTTTTGCAGCCCTCTAGCCCTTTCCTGGGCTGTTTTACAGCCTTTTCAGTGCCGAAAAGTTCGGGTCCCCATTGACTTCAATGGGGTTCGGGTTCGGGACGAAGTTCGGGTCGGGTTCGGATCCCGAACCGAAACATTTCCGGGAAGTTCGGCCGAACTTCTCGAACCCGAACATCCAGGTGTTCGCTTAACTCTATTCGTGATCAACACTAACTTTTGTGACCGCATGCTGCTATTACCCTTCTCTTTCGACATCCACACTGTACTGCTGCTGGTCCTAATTAAAAATGAGAATTTTTCCAGGCTCATTCAGAACAAGCCACAGTTTCTCCTGTCAATTAACATTTGTGTGTGCAAAAATACAGTCAAGCATTCTGCCCCCGTTATCGATAACAACAGGCTACTATTTATTTCCCCAACATTTTTTGTGTTTAAAAAACATCTGCCCCCAACAAGGGACAATTTTTTAAGGTTTCTAATATTAAAAAGCATAACAAATGTGATGGTGCAGGGTATTTTTAAACATGCTGTTTGTTAACAACATCAAATGTGTGTTTACCCATAGCTATATAGGTCAGTGCCATTATTTGCTCTTGCTGTCTATACTGTCTTGTATTACTAAGAAATAGCTCATGGTTAAGCATATGATTGTTCTTGGATAACAATATTATCCTTTGTCTAATCTCTGCCAATCCCGTCCACTGACCCCTTCATTTTTTGTTAGATCAGCATTGCTGGGCAGATATATACTATACTTCTTTGGCAATATAACATGGATAATGTTTTGCTTATTTCATAAAACAATGACAAATGATATTTATCCCAGAGAAAACCTGGGCCTAGATTTTCCATTATTAAGAATGACTGTGTACGTGAATCTTTTAGGGTGTTTCCTCTTAATGTCAATGGTTTATACATAATTAATCTGATCAATTAAAAAATACTAGTTAAACTGGATTGTATGCATGTTACATTCTGTATATCAAAGAAACTACTTCAGTAGTTGTTCTCACCTGATCACGTGTAGTAAGTGACATACACATTGGTTTTGTGGGTACTTATCCTGTGCATAAATGTTCACAATGTAATTATAACACAATATAGGGGTTTTCTTGTGAAGACAATCATTTATATATATTTTTTTAAATGGAAGACTGATTTTTTAACTCTCGAAAGTGATGTTTGGGGATACATCTAACTTGCTGGGAAATGCAGCTTTTACACGTTGGCTATTCAAATTAATGGAGGAACAATACAACGTATCAATGAGTTGGCTAAGACAAAGCAGGAACACCTCTTCCCCCTGGGTTTAAAAAGTCCTCTTCCCCCTGGGTACAGAGTCCACTCATTTATCGAGGGCAGGGAGGCAGAGCCCCAGTGTTTAACTTAAATAACTTTTGCCACCATGAGGCCCCTCATCCAGATCTGTCGGACCCGGACCCGGATTTCCATTTCTGGAGCATAGTGTCCCAATATGACTGTCAACAACACCAGGTTGAATGTCATAGAGGACTCCTTTTGTAAGGTTATAAAAACCTGTTCCCAATAATTTTGTAATTTACTACAGCTGCAGAGTAGATGAACAAAATCCGCGTTCACATATCCACATTTAGGGCAACAGCAGTTCCGGCCCTTATTTTGGGGGAATTTCGCCTGCATTTTTGGCGTGTAATACAGTCGATGAAGGATCTTAAATTGGATCAGTCTATGAGCATTGGAAAATGTAGCTCTTCTCACATTCCTATAGATACTGGTCCACTGTAGTGGAGAGCAGTTCAGCTCTTGCTCCCACTTACTGGGGCTTTTAAAAAGTGTCACAGTTGCCAATGCCATTCAGAGTTTACCATATATTCTAGATATCTTAACCTTCCCTTCCTTCTGGGCATAACAATAATCAAAAAATAAATTCTCCCGTGGAAAAATATAGCCTTTATTCCTAGAGGCCTCAAATGTGTGTTTTAAACGTGCATACATAAACAAATCTAATGGTGAACTATCGGTCAATTTAAACTCTCTAAAGGATTTAAAATGTCCTGCAGAAAAAAGGTGAGACACATTCTTGACACCCTTACGTGACCAGTAAACAAAATCTGTGGTTTTGAAGAATTCCACCAGGCCCCCATTCTCCCACAGAGGGGTGAAAGCAAAAGGACAAGAAACTTTAAGAATCTCCTTAAGCTTATTCTAAGCCCTCTGTAGGGAGCAAGGGATCGGCAAAGACCTCCTCAATCCCATATACCCTGACTCCAAAGATGTGAAAATATTGTCTATTGGTTTATTCATCAAGTATCGTGCAAGTAAACTCTCTTTACCGTTACAACAACGCTGAATCTGTGCACATAAATAGTATCCTTGAAAGAAAGGGAATGATAAGCCACCATCTAACTCTGACAAACATAAATATCTCTGCTTTATACGCACCCTCTTCCTTCCCCATATTAGATCATTAATAAGAGTCTCCAATCTATGGAAAAAAATATCATCGATCCAAACAGGGGAGGCACACAACGGGTACAGCACAATAGGCAAGATGATCATTTTGACCAATGCTATTCGATCTGTCTGTGCCAATATGAGTTTCTGCCAAGCGCATATTTTAGACTTTACTTTATTCAGAATCTATTTATGGGAACCCCAATCCTAACCCCCAAGTACTCCAAGGTGTCATTGGGGGCCAGAACACTAACTCCACTCCCCTCATCTACGGCCTTACGGTTCAGCGGGAGGAGCGATGACTTGGTCCAGTTGATCAAATAGTCTGAGAGTTTACCAAATTCCTCTATTACTTCTATTACATAAGGGAGGATTTTCCATCCCTGGTACAAGAACAGGATCACATCGTCGGCATATAAGCTTATTTTATCGCTCACTCCCGCCACCCCGAAGCCGTCTATACGCTTATCTAAGCGAATCTTACAGGCCAATGGTTCAATAAATAAAGCAAAGAGAAGGGGAGACAGGCGGAATCCCTGTCTCATCCCTCGCCGCATAATAACAGAAGGGGAACTACTACCATTAATATTAATACACGTCACCGGCTGCTCGTATAGCATTTGGGTCATTTCCATAAACTTGTTCCCCAAACCAAATCGGGACAAACGCCTTTGCGGCATCTAGAGACAGGACGGAGTGGTCTATACTACCCCTAACAGAGAGATTCAGATACACCCTATATAGACTCATCTGTATTTGTCGGCCCGGAATAAAGCCCGTCTGGTCGGGGTGTATCAGAGAGGCTATAACCCTCTTCAAACGATTAGCCAAAATTTTTGCAAATATTTTGTAGTCCGTATTTAAGAGCGATATGGGTCTATATGACTCCATATCGCTTGTATCTTTATCTTTTTTTAGCACCAGGGTGATAACTGCCTCTCTAAATGATGGAGGTAAAGAGCCAAGTGAACTAGATTCATTCAAGACCCGCAGGAGAATCGGGAGGAACGATTTAGCGTGGTACCTATACAGTTCAAACGGCAGGCCGTCTGGACCGGGGGATGAATTATACTTTAGGAATGGGAGTATCGATTGCAATTCCTCCAAGTGAATAGGGCGATCCAAAATCTCTCTGTCATATACGGCTAACTGAGGAAGATCCAATTGTCGTAAGTACTGGTCCATATCATCGCAAGTAAACCTAGAATCAGACTTATAGAGAGCAGAGTAATATTTCGCAAATTCCTCCCTTATCTCATCTGAGGACCTCACCCTATTTCCTTGTGCGTTCCTAATTTCCCTTATACTAGTAATCTCTCTCTGATTGGCCACTAGCCATGCAAGGAACTTGCCCATTTTACCTGATTCACAGAAACAATTTTGACCTTGGAAGAGAAGCTTATGCTGTGCTCTGCTATACAAAAATGTCTTAAGCTGTAAATTAGCCTCCTTTAACTGATTAATATTTTGCTCATTATGACGAGCGATTAGTGAAGCTCGTAGGCTCCTAATTGACTCTGTCAGCTGTTGTTTCCTTTGACGCAATTCAAATCTACGTCTGTTGATTTTAGTGAAATATAGGCCCCTTATATGGGCCTTCAATGCATCCCACACATAATGAATATCTGTTGAGCCTACATTGAAACCCCAAAATTCCTGTATATCCTGGTCAATTCGGCGTTGCTCCCCTATCACATCCAACCAATGCGAGTTCAATTTGAAGGTTCTACCAGCGACTGGAGCCTCCGCCTCCCTGAACACGATCAGGACTGGGGAGTGGTCCGAGATTCCATGGGGTTCGTACTTCATTTTCAGAACTTGATGGCTCAAATCATGGGTTGCGAGAGACAAGTCAATGCGAGACATTGACCCATATGACTGGCTAAAGCAGGAGAAGATTTTCTTGTTGCCATAGAGGTGGCGCCAGATATCCACCAGCGCCAGCTCCTGGCAAATACTTCTCAGAGGCGATCCCATCCGACCCTGTCCAGAGGAGGCGGAAAACCGGTCCAGCTCAGGGTCAAGCACTGTGTTAAAATCTCCTGCCACCAATAGTGCGCATAGATTTTTTGTGGCTATATATTTGGCCAATTGAGAGAAGACAATTGATTTATATGGTGGAGGGATATAAATAAACACCAATATCATCTCCTGCCCTTTCCAAAAACCGTGAAGGAATACGAATCTCCCTTCTTTATCTATCACATTATCTACAGGTTGAAACTCCATCCCACGGTGAATATAAACGCTGACCCCTCTTGAATACGACGAATAGTAAGAGTGATACTCATGAGCAGCCCATTTCCTTTTCAGTGTATAGAGCCTATCTGATGTTGCATGGGTCTCTAGTAAAACCACTATAGCCGGCAAATGATGAACCACCAGGTCAAACACCACCGTCCTCTTCACTCTGTCTCCCAGCCCTCTCACATTCCAAAATAAAATGTTATATGGCATCAACTGTATATATATAAATGAGAATCCCAGCCCCCCATCTAGTAGAGAGGCACGCAGACCTACAAAGCAAGTGACGACAGCCAATCCCTCCCTTACACCCACCCCCAACATCACCCCCTACATGGTTGACAAGGTATTTCAAAGTACCCATCAACCTCTTACCTTCCACGAAACCTCCCCCCTGCCATCTCCCCTCTTAACCTCCCTCCTCCCCACCTTAACCTTCTCTATCATAATCCCGTCGAGTCCAGCCATTGCACTGCATCCATCTGTGTGGCAAAAAGACGCACAGAATCGTTGTGAACTCCCCTCAATTTAGCGGGGTATAACATGGAATACTTAATCTTAGCCGCAGCCAATCTTTTTTTCACCTCCAGGAACGATCTTCTTTTAATTTGGGTCTCTCGCGAGAAGTCTGGGAATATTGATATTAGATTACCATCTAAATGTTTATCTGCTACTTCCCTTTTACGTCTAAGTACCCAGTCCCTATCCTTTGAGCAGACAAATTTTGCTAGGATTGACCTGGGGGGAGCCCCTGGAGGTTTTTTTTTAAAAAGGGATTCTATGGGCCCTTTCCACACAAAAGGAAGAAGCGTCATGATCAGGACCAAGATTTTCAACCAGCCATTTTTGAATAAAATTTGAGGGATTATCCTGCTCTACCCCTTCTGGGAACCCTATCAACCTCAGGTTATATCTACGTGACCTGTCTTCCAACTCTACCACTTTCTTTCTGAGCCAAGATCTATCTTCATCTACTTCTTCCAATCTCTTTTTCAATACTCCATTCTCTGAAGTGACGGAATGGACTGCAGATTCCAATTCCTTCACCTTTAATCTCAGCTTTGTCATTTCATCTCTAATAATCGTGACGTCTCCTTGTACAACTGAAAGGGAGAAGGTCAACTCTGCAACAGAAGTGCTAGTAGCATTTACTACTCCCAAGATATCCGCAAATTTTTTGTTAATGCTTTCCAGGCCTTCCCTCTGAGGCGAACTAGACTTTGTTGCGCCCTGTTCGACTCGGTCCGTATTAACCAGTACTGACTCAGCCTGTGGGGCAGATCTTTGCACCCCTCCCCTGGTTTTGGGTGGTGGTGACTTCAAGAATTTATCTAAGCGAGCCTGTGGGCTCCCCCCTGAACCACCTTTCGGCGAGGACAATCCTCCTGATTTATGGTACTTTGGCGGCATTTATTCCTTTTTTTATTTTTAGATTTAAATAAGTCGATAGGTTACCCCTAAAAGCAGGATCCAGAGATCTGGGCGGAGTGGGGAGTTGATTTTTGAGACCCAACAATATGAGTTATAAAAGATTTTTCAGTACAAACTCTACTACTAACCCAACTCTATCTAATGCCCTGCCTATCCCTCCCCACACGATCCAGGCAACTCGTATCCCGCCCACAGAGGTGCAGATGTGCCCCGGACTATTATAACTTATATATATACAGTGCCCGGTAACCCATAGCGATTGGTACATATAGGGGGAGAAAATAATAATTAAATAAATGACAAGAAAAAGCCCCACACGCTGAATACATAAACCCCCCAAATAACAGGCTGATTCGGCTTGTCAGAGATTAAATCATGCAGGCGGAGACAGGCATAGCCGCAGTAAATGCAGGTAACTTGTTGGAGTAAATGTTTTAACATAAAAGTCAGATGCAATAGATGCAGCAGCAGTCTTTTTACAAAGGTCCCCGTCCAACAGCCAGAAAAGGCCCCCCCAAATATAATCTTTCCACCCGAACCACTGAGTTGTCCGCAGGCCCGACTAGATGCCCCCCTAGCACCAAATGCTTTACAGGGGGTAAGTCCGGACAGAGGTGTACACCAGGGCGTCTATCAATCACAGGAGATCATTGGGGGCCGCAGAGAGGGACCAGTACCTCAAGCTCCTTGACATCAGCCACCAACCTCCACGATATGCTTCACCGCTAGTACAGCCAGAGTTCACAATTCTGGGCTGACGACGACCACCGACCTCCACGGCAGGCTTCACAGCAGGTTCACCCGGAGTTCACACATCGCAGCAGGTCATCAGGTCATCAGGTCATTCCGACACCGCACGGTCTCCAAACGCACTCCACTCATGCACTCCACTCATGCCTCAGGAGGGAGAAGGAAGGAAGTGCCCTTCATCAGCCAATGCCGAGGGCACGTATCCGCTTCTCCTATCACGGGCTAAAGGTAAGTACTTGTGGCGCACCTGCCCCAGCAGCAAGAACCACGCTCCGGCGTCATAGGGGCTCAGGGAGCATGCCTGCACCGGCACCCAGTCGAACCCCTCTAGAAGCAGCAGGCGGCAAGGCTCGGCTACACGCGGCTGGGCTGGAATTGGCGTTCCTCCACAGTTCACATCACGGCCGGAGGCAGGGAGAGAGGGGGAGTGGACGGCAGGAGGAGGAGCGCGGCACACCTACGTCATGCCGCCAGCCTAAACCCCCTAGAAGATATAGTAATTAGTGTTGGACGAGCACCAAAGTGCTCGGGTGCTTGTGTAAAACACCTTGGGATGCTCGGGTGCTCTACCGGAAGTCAATGGGAGAACCCGAGCATTAAACCAGGCACCCTCTTGTCTGAAGAGGGGAGGGTGTCTGTTTCATAGGAAAAGGTCAGAAATTTATGGAAGCAACACTGAAATGGTTCGGGAACAGCATGGGGAGGATGTCCGAAGGCATCTTGGTCTCCCAGGTCACTGCTGGGAATGATGTTGTCCGAGTAGTACGCCACTTTTACAGACTGAAAATAATACACACGAAACCGAAGATAAAATCTCTTTTAGAGGAAAAATTGTTAGGAAACATTACTTCCTGTATATTTACTTGTATATAAAGTACAAGTGCTGCCAAAAATTACAAGGAACCGGCACTCCAATCCAAGGAGGGCATCATACAGACCCTTAAAAAATTATGACTGATGGCCTGCTGGTGACCCTCTAAAACATTAGGGGTGAGGACCTGCTGCTGAGCTGACCATCTAAAAAATTTTGTGGGTGAGGGCCTGCTGCCGAGCTGACCATCTAAAACATTATGGGCGAGTGCCTACTGCCCAGCTGACCATCTAAAAAATGTTGTGGGCGAGGGTCTGCTGCCGAGCTGACCATCTAAAACATTATGGTTGAGGGCCTGCTGGTGACCCTCAAAAACATTATGGGTGAGGGCCCGCTGCTGAACTAACTCTCTAAAACATTAGGAGCGAGGGCAGCCTAATAAGTATGTTGATATGATGGAGGAGGAGAAGGATGAGAAAATAGAGATTGAATCATATACCCTTTTTAGTGGTGGAAGGGGTGCATAGGAATACAGTGTATTCAATACACCATAAAAGCCATATTTAGAGTGCCTTTATGTTCAGCCGCTTTCCTCTGGTGGGGTAGAGAAGTCAGGGGCAATCCAGGCCTTGTTCATTTTTAAAAGAGTCAACCGGTCAGCATTTTCAGTTGACAGGCGGATGCACTTATCAGTTATTATGCCCCCAGCAGCACTAAATACATGCTCTGACAAAACGCTGGCGGCAGGGCAGGCCAGCAACTCCAAGGCGTAGAGCGCCAGTTCGTGCCATGTGTCCAGCTTGGACACCCAATAGTTGTAAGGCACACAGGGATCACTGAGGATGCTGACATGGTCTGCTACGTACTCCTTCACCATCTTCCAAAATGTTTCCCTCCTTGTGACAGTAGGCTGTGCATCAGGGTGAGGGTGCTGGCGGGGTGTCATGAAACTGTCCTAGGCCTTGGAGAGTGTTGCCCTGCATTTGTTAGAACTGCTGTGTGTTTCCCTCGTCTCCCCTCCTCGGTTGCCCAAGGAATTACGTACTCTGTCACCAGCGTAGTCAGCTGGAAATTTTTGGAGCAATTTTTCCACAAGGACCTTCTGGTATTGCACCATTTTGCTAGTCCTCTTCACCACAGGAATGAGAGATGAGAAGTTCTCTTTCTAGTGGGGGTCGAGAAGGGTGAACAACCAGTAATCAGTGTTTTGCCAAAATGTGTACAACGCTAGGGTCACAGAAAAGGCAACATGTGTGCCAGAGTCCCAACAGACAAGATTTCGCTGTCCTCATCAGGAGGATGACTCTCAATCTCCTCATCCTCTTCTGCCCATCCATGCTGAACCAATGGAATAAACCTGCTATGGGTACTACCATCTGTAGCGGAGGCAACTGTCTCCTGCTCCTCCTCATCCAATTTGCGCTAAGAAGATGAAAAGAGGGTGGTCTGGCTATCACCCTGTATTCTGTCTTCCCCCATTTCCACTTCTTCCACATGCAAAGCATCTGCCTTCATTGTGAGCAGTGAGCGTTTTAGTAGACACAATAGTGGGATGGTTACGCTGATAATAGCGGCATCGCCGCTCACCATCAGTGTTGATTCCTCAAAGTTGCGTAAAACCTCACAGATGTCAGACATCAATGCCCACTCATCGCTTGTGAAGAGCGGAAGCTGATTGAAAAGGCGACAACCATGTTGCAGCTGGTATTCCACTACTGCCCTCTGCTGCTTACAAAGCCTAGCCAACATGTAGAACGTCGAGTTCCAGCGCGTGCTTAAGTTGCACAACAGTCGGTGAGCTGGCAATTGCAAGCGTTGGTGCAGCGTTGGCAGACCGGTGGAAGCTGTCGATGACTTGCGGAAATGGGCATACACGTGGCGCGCCTTCACCAGTAGCTCAGGCAAATTGGGGTAGGTTTTGAGAAACTGCTGAACCAATAGGTTGAAAACGTGGGCTAGGCATGGTATGTGTGTGAGCTTGCCGAGCTCCAAAGCCGCCACCAAGTTACGGCCATTATCAGACACAACCATGCCTGTTTGTAGGTTGAGTGGTGAGAGCCACAGCTCAGTCTGGTCCCTTATCTGCTGCCATAGCTCTGCGGTGGTGTGTGTTCTTTGTCACCTAAGCAGATTAGTTTAAGCACGGCCTGTTGCAGCTTCCCCATTGCAGTGCTACACTGCTTCCAGCTACTGACTTATGGCTGACTAGTGCTGCAAGATGATAAATCAGAGGTGGAAGTGGAGGAGGAGGCGGAGGAGGAGAATGGGGGGGTTGCAGTGACTAACGTAGGTGGCGGCGGAAACCCTGATGGAAGTAGGGCTCGCAATCCTTGGCGTCGGTAGCACCTGTGCCATCCCAGGGTACGACTCACTCCCGGCCTCCACAGCATTCACCCAGTGTGCTATCAGGGAAATGTAGCATCCCTGGCCAAAAGCACTTGTCCATGTGTCAGTCTTTAAGTGGAACTTCCTAATAGCTGCGTTGGTTAGGGCATGGGTGATTTTATGGGACACATGCTGGTGTAGGGCTGGGACTGCACAACGTGAAAAATATTGGCGGCTGGGGACAGAGTACCGAGGGACAGCCACCGCCATCAGGTTGCGGAAAGCCTCAGTGTCCAGAAGTCTAAATGGCAACATTTCCAGGGCCAGCAATTTGGAAAGGCATTTAGTGCTATGGTCTGTGGGTGGGTGGCTGGGTATTTACGCTTTCGTTCAAAGGCCTGGGTATAGACATCTGTACGCTGCGCTGGGACACAGAAGTGGATGTGATAGCTGATGGTGCTTGTGAAAGTCCAAGTTCATGGCGGGAGGCATCTGGGCCTGCGTCTTGGACAGGGGATTGGCCAGCACGTAACACAGGGGAAGAGGAGGCAGTGGTGTGACCTGCAGACACTGGTTGTGGACCCAGGCATTCGGCCCACCTATTAGGGTGCTTTGATGCCATGTGGCAGATCATGCTGGTGGTGGTGAGGTTGCTAGTGTTCACGCCCCTGCTCATTTTGGTACGGCACAGGTTGCAAATGACAATTCTTCTATCGTCCGCACTTTCCTCAAAAAAGCGACAGACTGCGGAACACTTACCCCTTGGCAAGGTAGCTGCAAGGGTGTGCTCCGGGGAACAGTTGCGGGCCTATTTGGTGTGTCCTGCCTTCTCCCTTTTGCCACCCCACTGCCTCTTCCAGCCTGTTTCGGGGCTGCTTATCCGCCCCCCTCTGTACTGCTGTCCTCGTTCGGCTTGCCACCTTCCCAGGTTGGGTCAGTGACTTCTTCGTCCAGCACCTCCTCTTCCACTTCCTCACTCTGGTCATCCTCCTGACTTGTTGACCTAACAACAAAATCAGTTATTGACAACTGTGTCTCAAGCTAGGTATCGTAGATGAGTGTGTTTCTTGTGCTCTGGCAGCAGGCACAGGTTCACTGTGCCCAGGTGCACGGCCTCTGTGTGCACCATCAGCAGCACGGCCACTTCCCCGTGCCTTACTGCTCGACTTGCGCATATTAAATGGTATATATGCTTGCAAGTATGTACCACGTACAGTAGCGCGGGTTTTGTAAGTGTATGCTCAAATAAAGTACACAGAATGTCACAGATATTTTTAGGATGCGCACACGTTATACAGAAGGTATAGTGCAAGTAATGTCGCTGTCACCACCGCCTATTAAAAAATTACGCTGAATGAATGTCACTGACATTTAGGATGCGCACTCGTTAAACAGGTGCTATAGCGCAAGTAATTTCACTGTCACCACCACCTAATAAAAAATTACACGAAATAAATGTCACTGATACTTAGGATGCACAAACGTTATACAGGAGGTATAGCGCAAGTAATGTCGCTGTCACCACCGCCTAATAAAAAATTGCACTGAATGAATGTCACTGATATTTAGGATGCACAAACGTTATACAGGAGGTATAGCGCAAGTAATGTTGCTGTCACCACCACCTAATAAAAAATTACACTGAATGAATGTCACTGATATTTCGGATATGCAAACGTTATACAGGAGATGTAGTGCAGGTAATGTAACTGTCTGCAGCAGACACAAATGAAGAAGCCGCGGCACTCAGATGGATCAATCCCAATTTCTTTTATTTCACCTCTTGTGGCAACGTTTCGACCAAACGGTCTTTATCAAACGTTGCCACAAGAGGTGAAATAAAAGAAATTGGGATTGATCCATCTGAGTGCCGCGGCTTCTTCATTTGTTGCTACTAATTACGGGAACCCCCAGACCGGGATCCAACGCTGCAGGCACCGCCACGAATCGAAATACTGGGACTCCAGTGAGTAGTGCTGACCTAATATATTTTTTTGTGTCTGCAGCAGACACCGTCTATAGAAAAAGTACACTGGATGTCACAGATATTTAAAAAAATATACAATAAATCACCAAAAATAATATCTCACAGACAGTTGCTATAACAATACAAATATCACTGAGAGCAACTTCATAAAAATTAACTTTTAATCAGTATATCATAAAATACATCAAGTAAGATGGGTCTCACCAGGACCAATATAGCCATAGTACAGCGAAAAAATCTGAAAGCTGTCAAAACAAGAACGGTTAGCAGCTAAGTAGGCTGGGTAGCACAGATTTAACAACACGTCAGAGAGACTAATGCCTGTCCCCATGCTTACCCTAAAAGAATCTGCTCAGCCCAGAGATAGACCTTAATGGTAGGAGTACTCTGTCCACCAGCCTCGGTTAGCAAGATATCGCCGCGTAACATGTGATGATCTTGCGCTCCGCTTCTCCAATGGGGTTATTTAGTTTGTCGCATGTATGTATCTGCTCCATGTGAACATGACATGGAGCGCATCCTTATATCACTGTGTTTCTCCCAATAAATACACTGGGAGTTTAAGGGGCGAGAACCCGGGGACGAGCTAATGGGACAATCTACCCAATAGCTGCGCATACCCGGGTCATCTGACTGGGATGGGCAGTCCAGAAGCCTGAGTTCATCTATGGGGCTTTAACCCGACAAGGATCTTACATTTAAAAGGGAGTGCTTTCCTTAGACCAAATGGAGCTGCATCTTTGGCCCCCTGGAGCCCTCCAACCGTGCATTGCTGGTCTGTGTGAGGATGACTTCCACTCCTACTTTTATCAGATAAGTTAACTGTTTTTAATTAGTAGTCTCCTTGGTCATTTCTGAATTTGTTGAGTATCACATTGTGTATCTGTATCAGAGGCCGATCATAGTATCTTTATCTCATCACAGACCACTGCAGGTTTGGGGCGCTCCAGTTTTGTGTTACTTCTCTTTTGTATCTTTATCGGTTACTTTGGTATCCCATTACCAGACTGATACCATTTGTCCCCTGATAAACCTTGTTTACTATAAGGGGAAACGCGTTGAGACTTTGTAATATTGTATAAGATAAGGTATTTTGTATATTGTATCAGATAGGTGAAAGGGCTGCATAAGGACAAGCTAGCTGAGGCACGTGGACAGAGTACTTCTACCATTAAGGTGTATCTCTGGGCTGAGCAGATTCAATTTAGGGTAAGCATAGGGACAGGCATTAGTCTCTCTGATGTGTTGTTCCATCTGTGCTACCTGGCCTACTTAGCTGCTAACCGTCCTTGTTTTGACAGTTTTCAGATTTTTTCGTTGTACTACGGCTATATTGGTCCCAGAGGGAGCTGTCTTACTTGTTGTATTTTAGGATATACTGATTAATAGTTAATTTTTAGGAAGTTGCCCTCAGTGATATAAATACAGTACAGACCAAAAGTTTGGACACACCTTCTCATTCAAAGAGTTTTCTTTATTTTCATGACTATGAAGGCATCAAAACTATGAATTAACACATGTGGAATTATATACATAACAAACAAGTGTGAAACAACTGAAAATATGTCATATTCTAAGTTCTTTAAAGTAGCCACCTTTTGCTTTGATTACTGCTTTGCACACTCTTGGCATTCTCTTGATGAGCTTCAAGAGGTAGTCCCCTGAAATGGTCTTCCAACAGTCTTGAAGGAGTTCCCAGAGATGCTTAGCACTTGTTGGCCCTTTTGCCTTCACTCTGCGGTCCAGCTCACCCCAAACCATCTCGATTGGGTTCAGGTCTGGTGACTGTGGAGGCCAGGTCATCTGGCGCAGCACCCCATCACTCTCCTTCATGGTCAAATAGCCTTTACTTTCAAAGTTTTCCCAATTTTTCGGCTGACTGACTGACCTTCATTTCTTAAAGTAATGATGGCCACTCGTTTTTCTTTACTTAGCTGCTTTTTTCTTGCCATAATACAAGTTCTAACAGTCTATTCAGTAGGACTATCAGCTGTGTATCCACCTGACTTCTCCTCAACGCAACTGATGGTCCCAACCCCATTTATAAGGCAAGAAATCCCACTTATTAAACCTGACAGGGCACACCTGTGAAGTGAAAACCATTTCAGGGGACTACCTCTTGAAGCTCATCAAGAGAATGCCAAGAGTGTGCAAAGCAGTAATCAAAGCAAAAGGTGGCTACTTTGAAGAACCTAGAATATGACATATTTTCAGTTGTTTCACACTTGTTTGTTATGTATATAATTCCAATAATTCCACATGTGTTAATTCATAGTTTTGATGACTTCAGTGTGAATCTACAATTTTCATAGTCATGAAAATAAAGAAAACTCTTTGAATGAGAAGGTATGTCCAAACTTTTGGTCTGTACTGAATATATATTTTTTCACATATATTTTTAGGCTGCCCACACGTTACACAGGAGATGTAGCGCAGATAATGTCGCTGTCACCAGCACCAAAAAAAATTACAGTGAATGTCACTGATATTTCGGATGCGCTAATGTTATACTGAAGATGTAGCGCAGGTAATGTCGCCGCCACCAGCAGCAAAAAAAATTGACTGAATGTCATTTATATTTCGGATACGCAAACGTTATACAGGAGATGTAGCGCAGGTAATGTAACTGTCCACAGTGGATACCGTTTATAGAAAAAGTACACTGGATGTCACAGATATTTTTAGGCTGCGCACACGTTAGACAGGAGATGTAGCGCAGATAATGTCGCTGTCTGCAGCGGCCAAACAATTGCAAGGTATTTAGTGCAGGTTGCGCTAAAAATATATATTGCTGCCAGATATAACTATAGTCCTTAAAAGGACTTTTGGATATCTAACAAACAAAAAAATTATGCATGATAATGCAAACAGAGTTTTGACTTACACTGAAAGTCAATGGAAGGCGGATCCGTTTTCAATTGCACCATATTGTGTCAGTGAAAATGGATCCGTCCCCATTGACTTACATTGTAAGTCAGGACGGATCCGTTTGGCTCCGCATCGTCAGAAAGACATCAAAACGCCAGCAAGCAGCGTTTTGGTGTCCACCTCCAGAGCGGAATGGAGGCTGAACGGAGGCAAACCGATGCATTCTGAACGGATCCTTATCCATTCAGAATGCATTGGGGCTAAACTAATCCATTTTGGGCTGCTTGTGAGTGCCCTGAAACGGATCTCACAAGCGGACCCAGAAACGCCAGTGTGAAAGTAGCTTAACAAGTATAAAAACTAAAATATTCCTATTTCACTCCATACTCTATCTCTCCCTTCTGCTCTTCAGCTCTTCCTGACTAAGACTGAGCCGAACACGTGTCATCGGGTGCTATATAGCACCCGATGACGCGTTCCGGCCAGCCAATGACTGTAATGCCAGTAGCCAGCATGGCTGCGGCATTACAGTGAATGGCAGTACTTACCTGCACATTTATTGGCTGCGTAGTAGCTAACAAACGTGCGGGGAGGAGACTCAAGCATTGCGCTCGAGCACACGGTATTTGGCCGCACACCGCTATGTGCCGACCATTGCGATGCTCGAGTAAAATTAGTGTTCAGCCGAGCATGCTCACCCAACACTAATAGTAATCCTTTAGACAGAGCTTACATTTGTGTACCGTATTTTTCGCCCTATAAGACGCACCGGCCGATAAGACGCACCTAGGTTTTTGGGGAGGTAAAATAAGGAAAAAAATATTTTTAACCAAAAGGTGTGCTGTGTGTTTGGTGGGTTTGGAACTAATGGTGGTCTGTGGATGGCACTATTACTGGTAATCTGTGGATGACGGACACTGTTATGGGGGGATCTGTGGATGACGGACACTGTTATGAGGGGATCTGTGGATGAAGGATACTGTTATGGGGGGGATCTGTGGATGACGGACACTATTATGGTGGGGATCTGTGGATGACGGACACTGTTATGGGGGGATCTGTGGGTGACGGACACTGTTATGGGGGGATCTGTGGGTGACGGACACTGTTATGGGGGGATCTGTGGCTTGCACTGTTACAGGGGGATCTGTGGCTGGCACTGTTACAGGGGGGGATCTGTGGATGGCACTGTTAGAGGGGGGGATCTGTGGGTGGCACTGTTATATATGTGCCATCCACAGACCCCCCCAGCCCATAACAGTGCCATCCACAGACCCCCCAGCCCATAACAGTGCCATCCACAGACCCCCCAGCCCATAACAGTGCCATCCACAGACCCCCCCCCAGCCCATAACAGTGCCATCCACAGATGTCCCCCATAAAAATGTCATCCACAGATCCCCCCCCCACCGCCACTCCAGTATACAAATATAAGATGTCTTATTCAATTAATAGTTATTATACATGCCCCCTCACTCCTAATAGTACCTTACATAATAACCGCCTCAGTAGAACCCCGGCAGGCAGGCCGGGCGGCTGGCCGGCGCGTCACTCACTGACGTCACTTGCCTGCGCCGCCTGCTTCATTCATAAAGTAGGGAGTTACGCTGCCGCCCGCCCGGCCTGCCTGCCTGCATTCTACTAAAGCGGTTAGGATGTAAAGTACTATTAGGAGTGAGGGGGCATGTTTAATAACTATTAATTGAATAAGACATCTTATATTCGTATACCGGAGCGGCGGGGCTATAGTACACTGACTGCACTGCCCCGCCACTATTGCCAGCCCCCAGCTCCTCCTCCCAGTCCCTCCCCGAATCCCCGCTCGCTCGTACATCGCAGCTTGCGATGTAAAACTGCAAGCATTCGCCCCATAAGACGCAGGGGCATTTCCCCCCCATTTTGGGGGGAGAAAAAGTGCGTCTTATGGGGCGAAAAATACGGTACATAGTTACATAGTTAATATGGTTGAAAAAAGACATAAGTTCAACATCAAATAGTCTAAAAGACCTGTTACACATGACTAATGACAATGGGGTGTACTTTCGAACCATTAATTTTGAGGTTGATATAACACTTCCACCTCTGCCTGACTGAAACTAGTTGTGATTTTTTAGTAACTTAAAAGGCTGAAACCAAGTTGTGATGGCATAGCAGGTTATCAGACAAAAGTACAGTCTTTAAAATCATAGCAGGTAGCAGTTTTTCCTAACTTAAACCCGCTATAAAGTCAAAGCAGCTCACCTAACTGAAACCTTTTAATGATATTACACTTGTTTAGCTAACTAAAACTAGTTACCGTGTCTACACAATGGCTAAATTAATATATGTGTTTTGTCAACAGCTCAAATGACTTAACTTGTGATTTCACAACAACTTACCTCAAAGAAACATAGGGACACATTTATTATGACTAGAGTTGAGCGGACACCTGGATGTTCGGGTTCGACAGGTTCGGCCGAACTTCACAAATAAATTCGAGTTCGGGACCTGAACTTGACCCCGAACTGGAACCCCATTGAAGTCAATGGGGACCCAAACTTTTGAGCACTAAAATGTCTCCAAAAAAGTCATGGAAAGGGCTAGAGGTCTGCAAATGGCATTAAAATGTGGTTAAGAGCATAAAGTGCTCTGCTAACAAATGTGGATAGGAAAATGACTTCAAATAACATAAAATATGTAAAAATATAAAATTATAATCTTGAGCTAGGAGGACGAGGACCATATGGAGTAGGAGGTTGAGGAGACAGTGGATGTGGCGGTGTAGGTGGAAGCCGTGGTGGAGGAGGAGGAGGTAACCTACACTGGTTTTTGGTTTTAAATTTTTATTTTATTTTTTAAATTAGGGTACACCCCAAAACATTGGGAAATATAACCTGTGATAACCCCCTCCAGCCGTGCTAAACAAATGTTCAGACAATACACTGGCTGCAGAGCAGGCGAGCACCTCCAAGGCGTAAAGGGCAAGCTCAGGCCATGTGCCCAATTTGGAGACCCAGAAGTTGAAGGGGGCAGACCCATCAGTCAGTACGTGTAGGCGTGTGCACACATACGTACTGCTCCACCATGTCGCACGTCCCCGTGATGTCCACAATCCAATTGGATATCTGCTCTATCAACTTTCGATGTTCTTTTCTGCGCCTACCATGTTGATCACGGTTAGCGGCGAATCAGGGTTCCATGCCGGAGAGGGAGCGTGAGAAAGGGATAGCACATCCAAGGGAGGTTAATTGTTTGAAATTAAATGTGATCGAGCGGAAAAGTGGGACAAATTATTGAAGCGCAAATGTGGGACAAGTTGTTAAAGTTTAAGCATTGAATAAAAGGAGGGGGCGCGCGTCAATTAAAGAAAAAAATAAATAAATTCCCTGTCCTCTATGCAGAACAGGGGTTTGTATAAGGCAAAATTTTTAAAATGTCACTTGACAATGTAACAGATGATTTTTTGACATTTATGTCCCTGTCACCTATGCAGAGCAGAGGTTTAATCAAAAAATGGTCAAATGTCACCCAAGAATGTAACAGAAATTTGTGAAATGTTTTTACCTGTCTACTAGGTATAGCAAGGGTATATCACAGCCAAAAATTGGTGAATTTTACCCGAGAATGTAACAGACAAATTAGTGAAATTTGTTTACCTGTCTACTAGCTATAGCAGGGGTATATCACAGCCAAAAATTGGTACATTTCACCCGAAAATGTAACAGACAAATTAGTGAAATGTTTTTACCTGTCTACTATGTACAGCAGGGAAATATCACACCCAAAAATTTGTGAATTTCACCCGAAAATGTAACAGACAAATTAGTGAAATTACATAAAATAAAAAAATATACGTACAAATGAAAAAAAATTATCTTAATTTATGATGTGGAGGTCCATACGGAGTAGGAGTTTGATAAGGCGGTGGTCGTAGCGGTGTAGGTGGAAGTGGCGTTGGAGGAGGACGAGGTAGCCAACACTGTTTTTTGTTTTTAATTGTTTTTTTTTGTTTTTTTTATTAGGTAATAGGGATGAGCGAACCCGAACTGTATAGTTCGGGTTCGTACCGAATTTTGGGGTGTCCGTGACACGGACCCGAACATTTTCGTAAAAGTCTGGGTTCGGATTTGGTGCTTTCTTGGCGCTTTTTGAAAGGCTCCAAAGCAGCCAATCAACAAGCGTCATACTACTTGCCCCAAGAGGCCATCACAGCCATGACTACTATTGGCATGGGTGTGATTGGCCAGTGCAGCATGTGACCCAGCCTCTATTTAAGCTGGAGTCACGTAGCGCCGCACGTCACTCTGCTCTGATCAGTGTAGGGATAGGATGCAGCTGCTGCTGTTAGGGCGAGATTAGGCAGTGATTTACTTACTGAAGTGATCGATATACAGCTGTGTATCATACAACCTCTGCTATTCAATTGCTCACTGTTTTAAGGCTGCTCAGAGCTTTTTTTTAGTCACTTTTTTCTGGGGTGATCGGCGGCACAAGCTGCCACCAAGTCCATTTTTAACCATCAATAGTGTGTTGTTTTTTTTTGCTATATCCTACATCAGGGGCTTGGCTGTGCTTGCTATTTTATTGAGGGGTAAAATACAATTGCCAAAATAGCAGTACCCTAAATCTGGTGTTTCAGCTGTGGCTAGCCAATTGTAATACTGTCTGCTGTCTGCCGAAGCACAGTTTTTGTTCTGGGTTGAATACAATTCCCAACTTAGCAATTCCCTAAATAATTGTTTTCTGCTGTATCAGGCCAAGTTTAAATCTATCCATAAAAGGCTATATTAGATTGAAGGTGCTGATAGGGTCATCCTCAATAACTTCACACGCTACCGTGCATTTCCAAGTCTAATTCTGTCCGTAAACGTATACCTGTCATCCAGGGCCTAAATACTAGGCCTACATTTTATATTCAGCTAAATCTGTCATTACTGCTGTGCCTGTATTAGTGTAATACGGTACCTAAATAGATAGCCAGATAGTGTTAGGTGCCTGTAAAAAAAGGCCTAAATTTGAATTCATTACATTGGGCCAAATTTTTTTTTTCTTATTGTGGTGAACGGTAACAATGAGGAAAACATCTAGCAAGGGACGCGGACGCGGACATGGTCGTGGTGGTGTTAGTGGACCCTCTGGTGCTGGGAGAGGACGTGGCCGTTCTGCCACAGCCACACATCCTAGTGAACCAACTACCTCAGGTCCCAGTAGCCGCCAGAATTTACAGCGATATTTGGTGGGGCCCAATGCCGTTCTAAGGATGGTAAGGCCTGAGCAGGTACAGGCATTAGTCAATTGGGTGGCCGACAGTGGATCCAGCACGTTCACATTATCTCCCACCCAGTCTTCTGCAGAAAGCGCACAGATGGCGCCTGAAAACCAAGCCCATCAGTCTGTCACATCACCCCCATGCATATCAGGGAAACTGTCTGAGCCTCAAGTTATGCAGCAGTCTCTTATGCTGTTTGAAGACTCTGCTGGCAGGGTTTCCCAAGGGCATCCACCTAGCCCTTCCCCAGCGGTGGAAGACATAGAATGCACTGACGCACAACCACTTATGTTTCCTGATGATGAGGACATGGCAATACCACCTCAGCACGTCTCTGATGATGACGAAACACAGGTTCCAACTGCAGTGTGCAGACTGAACAGGAGGTCAGGGAGGAAGACTGGGTGGAAGACGATGCAGGGGACGATGAGGTCCTAGACCCCACATGGAATGAAGGTCGTGCCACTGACTTTCAGAATTCGGAGGAAGAGGCAGTGGTGAGACCGAGCCAACAGCGTAGCAAAAGAGGGAGCAGTGGGCAAAAGCAGAACACCCGCCGCCAAGAGAGTCCGTCTGCTACTGGCCACCGCCATCTGGGACCGAGCACCCCAAAGGCAGCTTCAAGGAGTTCCCTGGCGTGGCAGTTCTTCAAACAATGTGCTGACGACAAGACGCGAGTGGTTTGCACGCTGTGCCATCAGAGCCTGAAGCGAGGCATTAACGTTCTGAAACTTAGCACAAAGCATGAACTTGCAAAGCATGAACTGCAGTGGAGTAAACACCTTAAAAACAAGGAACTCACTCAGGCTCCCCCTGCTACCTCTTCTGCTGCTGCCACCTCGGCCTCTTCCTCCGCCTCTGGAGGAACGTTGGCACCTGCCACCCAGCAAACAGAGGATGTACCACCAACACCACCACCTCCGTCACCAAGCATCTCAACCATGTCACACGGCAGCGTTCAGCTCTCCATCTCACAAACATTTGAGAGAAAGCGTAAATTCCCACCTAGCCACCCTCGATCCCTGGCCCTGAATGCCAGCATTTCTAAACTACTGGCCTATGAAATGCTGTCATTCAGGCTGGTGGACACAGACAGCTTCAAACAGCTCATGTCGCTTGCTGTCCCACAGTATGTTGTTCCCAGCCGCCACTACTTCTCCAAGAGAGCCGTGCCTTCCCTGCACAACCAAGTATCCGATAAAATCAAGTGTGCACTGCGCAACACCATCTGTGGCAAGGTCCACCTAACCACAGATACGTGGACCAGTAAGCACGGCCAGGGACGCTATATCTCCCTAACTGCACACTGGGTAAATGTAGTGGCGGCTGGGCCCCAGGCGGAGAGCTGTTTGGCGCACGTCCTTCCGCCGCCAAGGATCGCAGGGCAACATTCTTTGCCTCCTGTTGCCTCCTCCTCCTACTCGGATTCCTCCTCCTCTTCTTCCACCTGCTAATCCAGTCAGCCACACACCTTCACCACCAACTTCAGCACAGCCCGAGGTAAACGTCAGCAGGCCATTCTGAAACTCATATGTTTGAGGGACAGGCCCCACACCGCGCAGGAGTTGTGGCGGGGTATAGAACAACAGACCAACGAGTGGTTGCTGCCGGTGAGCCTCAAGCCCGGCCTGGTGGTGTGCGATAATGGGCGAAATCTCGTTGCAGTTCTGGGACTAGCCAGTTTGACGCACATCCCTTGCTTGGCGCATGTGCTGAATTTGGTGGTGCAGAAGTTCATTCACAACTACCCCGACATGTCAGAGCTGCTGCATAAAGTGCGGGCCGTCTGTGCGCGCTTCCGGCGTTCACATCCTGCCGCTGCTCGACTGTCTGCGCTACAGCGTAACTTCGGCCTTCCCGCTCACCACCTCATATGCGACGTGCCCACCAGGTGGAACTCCACATTGCACATGCTGGACAGACTGTGCGAGCAGCAGCAGGCCATAGTGGAGTTTCAGCTGCAGCACGCACGGGTCAGTCGCACTGCGGAACAGCACCACTTCACCACCAATGACTGGGCCTCCATGCATGACCTGTGTGCCCTGTTGTGCTGTTTCGAGTACTCCACCAATATGGCCAGTGGCGAAGACGCCGTTATCAGCGTTACAATACCACTTCTATGTCTCCTTGAGAAAACACTTAGGGCGATGATGGAAAAGGAGGTGGCCCAGGAGGAGGAGGAGGAGGAGGAAGAGGGGTCATTTTTAGCACTTTCAGGCCAGTCTCTTCAAAGTGACTCAGAGGGAGGTTTTTTGCAACAGCAGAGGCCAGGTACAAATGTGGCCAGACAGGGCCCACTACTGGAGGACGAGGAGGACGAGGATGAGGAGGAGGTGGAGGAGGATGAGGATAAAGCATGTTCACAGCGGGGTGGCACCCAACGCAGCTCGGGCCCATCACTGGTGCGTGGCTGGGAGGGAAACGCAGGACGATGACGATACGCCTCCCACAGAGGACAGCTTGTCCTTACCTCTGGGCAGCCTGGCACACATGAGCGACTATATGCTGCAGTGCCTGCGCATCGACAGCAGAGTTGCCCACATTTTAACATGTGCGGACTACTGGGTTGCCACCCTGCTGGATCCACGGTACAAAGACAATGTGCCCACCTTACTTCCTGCACTGGAGCGTGATAGGAAGATGCGCGAGTACAAGCGCACGTTGGTAGACGCGCTACTGAGAGCATTCCCAAATGTCACAGGGGAACAAGTGGAAGCCCAAGGCGAAGGCAGAGGAGGAGCAAGAGGTCGCCAACGCAGCTGTGTCACGGCCAGCTCCTCTGAGGGCAGGGTTAGCATGGCAGAGATGTGGAAAAGTTTTGTCACCACGCCACAGCTAACTGCACCACCACCTGATACGGAACGTGTTAGCAGGAGGCAACATTTCACTAACATGGTGGAACAGTATGTGTGCACACCCCTCCACGTACTGACTGATGGTTCGGCCCCATTCAACTTCTGGGTCTCCAAATTGTCCACGTGGCCAGAGCTAGCCTTTTATGCCTTGGAGGTGCTGGCCTGCCCGGCGGCCAGCGTTTTGTCTGAACGTGTATTCAGCACGGCAGGGGGCGTCATTACAGACAAACGCAGCCGCCTGTCTACAGCCAATGTGGACAAGCTGACGTTCATAAAAATTAACCAAGCATGGATCCCACAGGACCTGTCCATCCCTTGTGCAGATTAGACATTTATAACTACCTCCCCTTAACCATATATTATTGTACTCCAGGGCACTTCCTCATTCAATCCTTTTTTTATTTTCATTTTACCATTATATTGCGGGGCAACCCAAAGTTGAATGAATCTCTCCTCTGTCTGGGTGCCGGGGCCTAAAAATATCTGACAGTGGCCTGTTCCAGTGTTGGGTGACATGAAGCCTGATTCTCTGCTAAGACATGAAGCCCGAATCTCTGCTATGGGACCTCTCTCCTCTGTCTGGGTGCCGGGGCCTAAAAATATCTGACAGTGGCATGTTCCAGTGGTGGGTGACGTGAAGCCTGATTCTCTGCTATGACTTGAAGCCTTATTCTCTGCTATGACATGAAGCCTGATTCTCTGCTATGGGACCTCTCTCCTCTGTCTGGGTGCCGGGGCCTAAATATCTGACAATGGCCTGTTCCAGTGGTGGGTGACGTGAAGCCTGATTCTCTGCTATGACATGAAGCCTGATTCTCTGCTATGACTTGAAGCCTGATTCTCTGCTATGACTTGAAGCCTGATTCTCTGCTATAGGACCTCTCTCCTCTGTCTGGGTGTCGGGGCCTAAATATCTGACAATGGCCTGTTCCAGTGGTGGGTGACGTGAAGCCTGATTCTCTGCTATGACATGAAGCCTGATTCTCTGCTATGACTTGAAGCCTGATTCTCTGCTATGACATGAAGCCTGATTCTCTGCTATGGGACCTCTCTCCTCTGTCTGGGTGCCGGGGCCTAAATATCTGACAATTGCCTGTTCCAGTGGTGGGTGACGTGAAGCCTGATTCTCTGCTTTGACATGAAGCCTGATTCTCTGCCATGAGACCTCTCTCCAATTGATATTAGTTAATTTTAATTTATTTTTATTTTAATTCATTTCCCTATCCACATTTGTTTGCAGGGGATTTACCTACATTTTCCTGCCTTTTGCAGCCCTCTAGCCCTTTCCTGGGCTATTTTACAGCCTTTTTAGTGCCGGGTCCCCATTGACTTCAATGGGGTTCGGGGCGAAGTTCGGGTCGAGTTCGGATCCCGAACCCGAACATTTCCGGGAAGTTCGGCCAAACTTCTCGAACCCGAACATCCAGGTGTTCGCTCAACTCTAGTCAGAACCCTATATATACCTGTTAATCCCTTCCCTCCAGTGGTGTGTCTCACTTACTCCCTTCCTCCCTTTCTTCACACACTCCAATAGGGTACGCCCTCTCCATTCCTACCCACGCCCGTGGCTCCCGGCACAACTCAGCCATAGTTCAGGTTCGGCATGCCTTACCCACGTCCAAGACGCGTTCAGCCCTGCCCATAAGGAAAGAATAGATAAGTTCTGACAATCACCTATTGTAAATGGTGGATCATGTTTTATCTATACACAGAGGTGATATCACTACAGACAGGATTATAGAATGATAGATAAGCAGATAACTGCAGGTGATCTGTATAGACCAAGAAGTGTTGCCTATCATTAGGCTTAGCGAGCAGTGCGAAAACTGCAGGAATTTATGTTTTTTGTTTGATTATAGTTATTAACATGCAAAATTAACCTGTTCCGTACAGGTACGCCCTGATGTCCCGGTACTTATGTACGTCCTATGTATTTCCGATCACCGCCGCACGGCGGGTGGTGACAGGAACCCGGTGCCTCCTGAAATCAATCAGCAGGCACCCAGGGTCAATGTCCAGGGGGGTCCTGTGACCCTCCCCCCCCCGTATCGGCGATCGCTGCAAACCGCGGGTCAATTCAGACCTGAGGTTAGCAGCGCTTTCGGGAGGTTTCTGATCCCCGCGTCTGTGACCGCGGGGATCAGAAACTTAAAAATGCCTTTATTTTATGTTTAACCCCGTCCCCTGCAGCCCTCTGTGTTATGTCAGGCGTTTAAACCCTTCCATGCCGCGGTCTGTATGGAAAAGGTTAACAGGGAGGAGCTTCCTCCCTCTCCTATCGGGAGCTGCTGTGGCTTTTCAGCACCCGATGGGAGAGGGAGGGGGCCCCCCTCCCCCCCATCACCCACTGCTCTGCTGTGGCAGCGAGTGATGGTTACAATGGCAACCGGACGCCTTCACAGGCGTCCGGCTGTCCATGGTGCTGATCAGAGGCTGTCCATGGTGCTGATCAGACTTCTGCTAAAGGCAGAAGTCTAATCAGACTTTGTAAAGTGAAAATACAGTACAGTACACTATATAGTGTACTGTACTGTATTATACAGACATCAGACCCACTGGATCTTCAAGAACCAAGTGGGTCTGGGTCAAAAAAAAAAAAGGGAAAAAAAAGTAAAAATAAAAAAACACATTTATCACTGATTAAAAATGAAAAAAAAAAAAAATGACACATGTTTGATATCACCACGTCCATAACGACCTGATATATAAAACGGTCATGTTACTTCCTCCGCACGGTGAACGCCATAAAAAAATTTAAATAAAAACTATGATGAAATTGAAATTTTGCCCACATTACTTCTCAAAAATGGTAATAAAAGTGATCAAAAAAGTCATATGTACGCCAAAATAGTACCAATCAAACCGTCACCTCATCCTGCAAAAAATTAGCCCTTACATGAGAAAATGGCCCAAAAAATAAAATAATTATGGCTCTCAGATTAAAACATGATTTTTTTGTTTCATGTAAACGTAAATAAAATAAAAAAAGTTCACATATTAGGTATCGCCGCATTCGTAAGAACCTGCTCTATTAAAATACCACATGACTTAAACCCTGAGGTGAACACAGTAAAAAATAAAAAGTAAAAACGGTGTCAAAAAAGACATTTTTGGTCACATTACACCACAAAAAGTGTAATAGCAAGCGATCAAAAAGTCGTAATCCCCCAAAAAATTTACCATTCTAATCGTCATCTCATTCCACAAAAATGATACCCTACCTAAGACAATCGCCCAAAAACTGAAAAAACTATGGCTCTCATATATATATCGTATGCATATTAGGTATCGCCGCATCCGGGGCAACCTGCTCTATAAAAATACCACATGATCTAAGTCTAACCTGTCAGATGAATGCCGTGTGTAGTTTCTAGAATGGGGTAATTTTTGGGTGGTTTCTATCATGTAAGCCTCACAAAGTGACTTCAGACCTGAACTGGTCCCTAAAAAGTTGGTTTTTGAAAATTTCTGAGAAATTTCAAGATTTGCTTCTAAACCTCTAATCCTTGTAACGTCCCCCAAAAATAAAATGTCATTCCCAAAATGATCCAAACATGAAGTATACATATGAGGAATCTAAAGTAATAACTATTTTTGTAGGTATTACTATGTATTATAGAAGTAGAGAAATTGAAACTTGGAAATTTGCAATTTTTTGCAAATTTTTGGAAAATTTGGTATTTTTTTATAAATAAAAAAGATTTTTTTTCCCTCCATTTTACCAGTGTAATGAAGTACAAAATGTGACGAAAAAACAATATAAGAATGGCCTGGATAAGTCAAAGCGTTTTAAAGTTATCACGACTTAAAGTGACACTGGTCAGATTTGCAAAAAATGGCCTGGTCCTTAAGTAGTTAAAAATAACATAAAAATAATCTTTAAAAATATTTTAAACATAAACATGTGATTTACACAATAGGTGATTTTCTGATGACACATTCCCGTTAGTGCATGTACTTTTAGTTATTATATATTGTATTGTGTTAGATATAGCGGCCATTGGTTTATGAAAAGGGATGATATATTTATGGTATTGGTATACACAGTTATTATAATTTTGTGATTGTTGAATTCATACCTCTCAGTGCCCATACAATTATTGGTTTATTACCAAAGGGGTGGGGTAGGGAAGTGTTAGGTGCTTACAGCATGCTTTTCATTGTTTTTAACCCTTATTGTCTGATTAATTAAATCACTTTTGATAATTTGGAGTCCATTTCTTTATGGCCTATATGCATTGGGGGAGAAATATCAAAACTGGTGTAAAGGAAAACTGGCTTAGTTGCCCATAGGAACCAATCAGATTCCACATTTTGTTTTTTAGAGCTCCTTTGGGAAATGAAAAGTGGAATCTGATTGGTTGCTATGGGCTACTAAGGTTGTTTTCCTTTATTCCATGTTTTATAAATCTCCCCCATTGTCTGTTGTAGTCTTGTAATAAGAGTAAAATAATCATGGCCTCCCCCCAACCCACCATGTTATACTTTGTTTAACTCTTGCAAACAATGGATAAAACAACTGTTAGTTATGATGATATCACAAGACATAAGACATCATAGACATTGCATGATGTCACAATTGGTGCAGATTGCCCAAAGTTCTAAACCAGAACCATTTTGTGACACATGAGCTTGACAGGTTGAAGCGGACACGTTCAGGTAAGTAGCTCTTCACTCCGTGCTGAGACCTTCATACATCGTGTAGTTAGAGGCTGTGTTGTGAAATACCACACAATTAACAAGGGTGTAAGTAGGGGGCTGCAACTGGGGCATGTGTACTGGGTGCTGAGTGCCAGGTGATGCGCCAACGTGCCACTTTTCCTTGGCCAGGCTGTTAAGAAACTGGGCTAGGTCAGAAAATTCAACGCTCTGGTAAAAGTAAGTCTTCGTTCTCTACCATTTATCCCCCCACCCCCTAGAAATCTCGACAGCAAACCCTGTGGGACATATTTCTTGCTGTGACTGTCAGGACAAATCTTTAAAGGGAAGACATTTTTAAGAAATGTTCACAGACCTTATTTTATGGAAAATGTGCACATCTGGGCATTATGCTTTGTCCCTCCTAAAGGCACCTGGACAACCCCTATATGAGAACTCCCTGGCAACCACTGGGGGGACCGTGTTGTCTCCCCAGTACACAGGTGGTATGTTAATGGACCATTTTCAAACGTATGGTCATCTGGAGCATGAGCTGCTCTTTGAAGTGTGTCGATACTCTGGCTGAGTGGGGTCCCAGACTGTAATGTGGTTTTATATAGGTGCAGTCCTAGGAAGATTTTCCTGGAATTGTTCCTTCTACAGATCTGTGACGTTGATCATGTTCATGCAGGTTTAATGGCGCAGATCTCCGTTGTATCATTATCATTCTGTAAATCTATATTATGGGGACTTGTTTGTGGTCTTTTTTATAGTCTTAGGGGGCCATACACGTTAGATTAATGTCATCTGAGCTGAACCTGCTGACTTTGGTGGGATAGGCAGATTTTTTTATGTGTATGGGGTGCCACAACCCTCCCCTTATGACAAATGTTGAGGAAGAGAAGGCTTGGGTAGGTTGGAATTTAACATGACCAATTTTTTATGCCTATGGGGGTGTCAGGGGGAATAGCTGTTGGCTGAAATATTGTCTGACTGTTAGCTATGATGATGTCAGAAGACACATGACATCATAGACACCACATGACATGCAAGTTCTAAACCAGAATCATCTTGGTTCATTTCAGCTTGAAGAGGACACATCCACATCCAGTGTGAAGCATTTGAAGAGAACAAGCCCAGGAATGTAGCTCTTCACTCAGGTCTGTAAGATTGTAAGCTCTGGGGAACAGGACATGTACTGTATATTAGATTGTAAGCTCTGAGGAGCAGGACATGCACTGTATATAAGATTGTAAGCTCTGAGGAGCAGGATGTCTATTGTTGTATTAGACTGTAAGATCCGAGGAGCAGGACATGTGTTGTATATTAGATTGTAAGCTCTTAGGAGCAGACCTTGTATTGCATATTAGACTGTAAGCTCTCAGGATCAGGGCATGTACTGTATATAAGATTGTAAGCTCTGAGGAGCAGGGTTTCTATTGCTCTATTAGACTGTAAGATCCGAGGAGCAGAAAATGAATTGTATATTAGACTGTAAGCTATTAGGAGCAGAGCTTGTATTGCATATTAGATTGTAAGCTCTTAGGATCAGGGCATGTACTGTATATTAGATTGTAAGCTCTGAGGAGCAGGTTGTCTCTTTCTTTCCAGGGTCAGCTCTCCGGAGCTTTATATTACATACATATATACAGCAATATGCAGCAGGACAGATGTAATCCAGGGAATTATTCGATCGCCACATCTGGGGTCAGGAAGGAATTTTTTTCCCCCCTGAGGTAGAAATCTCCGGGGGGTTTGTTCGCCTTCCTCTGGATCTTTGGATCCGGTGGCTCTCATCTCAGGACAGTGGTGGACTGGTCTGAATGACCGCAGCAAGTTCTGTGGTCTCCACCGGTCCTGGCCTGAGAGTCACTGTGATCCCTGTTTATTTTATTAAAGGGCCAGTAATATTTTATTACAATGTTGCTTATTGCTATTCCAATAAAAATAAAAATAAATAAAATGATATATTGTGGTGTTTGTTTTTTTTAATCTGGATTTGTCCTTACACAATGACCACGATGAGGCTGATTGTTGCCGCTCAGTGTTTTAGTACTAGTCATAGCTGCTAATCCAGTAAATAATAAAGCACATCATCTCCTAAACACATGGCGGCAGCTGCAGGACCATGAAGTATAGGGGACTCCTTTATAATAAAGTGTATCTTCTCCTAAACACATGGTGGCAGGAGCTTCAGGATCAGGAACTACAGGGAAATCCATTACAATAAAATGTATTCTGTCATAAACACATGGCGGCAGCTTCTACAGGATCACGAACTATAGAGGGCTCCATTATAATAAAGTGTACCATCTCCTAAACACATGGCAGCAGTTGCTGCAGGACAAGGAACTATAAAGGACTCCATTATAATAAATTGCATCTTCTCCCAAACACATGGCAGCAGTTGCTGCAGGACCAGGGACTATAGGGGACTCCATTATAATAAAGTGTATTATGTCCTAAACACATGGCAGCAGTTGCTGCAGGACAAGGAACTATAAAGGACTCCATTATAATAAAGTGCATCTTCTCCCAAACACATGGCAGCAGTTGCTGCAGGACCAGGGACTATAGGGGACTCCATTATAATAAAGTGTATTATCTCCTAAACACATGGCAGCAGTTGCGGCAGGACAAGGAACTATAAAGGACTCCATTATAATAAAGTGTATTATCTCCTAAACACATGGCAGCAGTTGCTGCAGGATCAGGAACTATAGTAGACTCCATTATAGTAAAGTGGTACAGTACCTGCACTGTCTGTAATAGGTACTCCCAGGTTTTGGTATCTCTGCCTTCATAACCACTGCACACACTGTTCTCAGCCAGGCTACTCCCTTTCACGTGACACACAATATTGCACAAAGCACTGCTTACAGGCTGTAGGCTGGTCTTTATTATAGGCCTATCTCTTATACAGGCCTTAGCTGCTTGCAGGATGCAAGGACTAGGTAGATTCTCTCTACCCCTTAGGCCCCTTTCACACGGGCGAGAATTCCGTGCGGGTCCAATGCGTGAGTTGAACGCATTGCACCCGCACTGAATCCGGACCCATTCACTCCAATGGGGCTGTGCACATGAGCGGTGATTTTCACGCATCACTTGTGCATTGCGTGAAAATCGCAGCATGCTCTATATTGTGCGTTTTTCATGCAAAGCAGGCCCCATAGAAGTGAATCGGGCTGCGTGAAAATTGCAAGCATCCGCAAGCAAGTGCGGATACGGTGTGAATTTCACGCATGGTTGCTAGGTGACGATCGGGATGGGGACCCGATCTTTATTATTTTCCCTTATAACATGGTGATAAGGGAAAATAATTGCATTCTTAATACAGAATGCTAAGTAAATTAGGGATGGAGGGGTTAGAAAAATAATCATTAAACTCACCTCATCCACTTGTTTGCACAGCCCGGCTCATTTTCTTTCTTCTTCTTTGGGGACCTGGGAGGAAAAGGACCTTTTGTGATGTCACTGCGCTCATCACATGGTCCATCACATGGTCCATCACCATGGTGATCGACCATGTGATGAGCGTAGTGACGCCACCAAAGGTCCTTTTCCTCTCAGGTCCTCAAAGAAGAAAGAAGACGAGCCGGGCTGCGCAAACAAGTGGATGAGGTTGAGTTTAATTTAAATTGAAAAACATTTAACCCCTCCATCCCTAATTTACTTAGCATTCTGTATTAAAAATGCTATTATTTTCCCTTATAAATAATAAAAACTACACAACACCTAACCGAAACCTGAACTTCTGTGAAGAAGTCCGGGTTCGGGTCTGGGTACCAAAAATGCAGATTTTTCTCACGCGCGTGCAAAATGCTTTAAAAGGCTTTGCACTCGCGCTGAAAAATTGTGCATTTTCCCGCAGCGCACCCGCATCAGGCAGTAATGCAGAGATGGTGAACCTGGGAGAGCCGGTCACAGGGGGATACTCGTGCAGCAGGTGGCAGCAAAAATAGGAGTGGTCTTTTTGATTGGTGTGATTTACATAATAGGGCATGGCTAATCTATATAAGATACCATAGTAGCGGTAACATACCAATCTCATTACATGAGTAAGGGTCACACTTTAAGATCCCAAACGTGTAGACGCTAACGCTGTGTGTCTATACTGTGTCATTGGATATTTTATGGCTTTAAAGAATAAAGGCTATCACTTTTTTATTGCAAACTAGACGTCTCTCCTTGTTTTGGATTATACTCAGTGCCTGGTTCCAGGCTGATCAGTGCCTCCCCAAGTGAGTGCAGGTGAGCTGAGCCCTTTACTGCCGATGAATTTCATTGCATAAACATAGCACCATATCCATATACAGTACCAGAACCAAGATACACATATAAGGCACCAGTTCAAAGTTAATGCATAAATACAGCACTAGAGTCAAGCTCAAGAACTTCACACACACGCTACAGTGCAGATCCAAGTCTAATTCTGTGATTAAACGTACACCTGACACCCAGCGCCTAAAAAATAGGCCTCACATTTATATTCATCCAAATCTGTACTGTTTTAGCTGGTCAAGTTATTTTTAGTGACCGTCAAAGCACAGTTTTCATTCTGGGTTGAAAAACAATTCCCAAATTTGCAATTCTCAAAATTAGTGGTTTCTGCTGTATCAGGCCTACTTTAAATCTATCCCTAAAAGGGTATATTAGATTCAAGGTGCTGATAGGGTAATTCTCAAGAACTTCACACACACACACGCTACAGTGCAGATCCAAGTCTAATTCTGTGATTAAACGTATACCTGTCACCCAGCGCCTAAATAATAGGCCTCAAATTTATATTCAGCTAAATCTGTCATTACTGGTGTGCGAGTATTAGTATAATACGGTACCTAAATAGATAGCCAGATAGACTTAGTGTTAGGTGTCTGTAAAAAAAAGGCCTGAATTTTAATTCAATACATTGGCCCGAATAATATTTTTCTTATTGTGGTGAACGGTAACAATGAGGAAAACATCTAGCAAGGGACGCGGACGCGGACATGGTCGTGGTGGTTTTAGAGGACCCTCTGGTGCTGGGAGAGGACGTGGCCGTTCTGCCACAGCCACACGTCCTAGTGTACCATTTACCTCAGGTCCCAGTAGCCGCCAGAATTTACAGCCATATTTGGTGGGGCCCAATGCCGTTCTAAGGATGGTAAGGCCTGAGCAGGTACAGGCATTAGTCAATTGGGTGGCCGACAGTGCATCCAGCACGTTCACATTATCTCCCACCCAGTCTTCTGCAGAAAGCGCTCAGATGGCGCATGAAAACCAAGCCCATCAGTCTGTCACATCACCCCCATGCATATCAGGGAAACTGTCTGAGCCTCAAGTTATGCAGCAGTCTCTTATGCTGTTTGAAGACTCTGCTGGCAGGGTTTCCCAAGGGCATCCACCTAGCCCTTCCCCAGGGGTGGAAGAGATAGAATGCACTAACGCACAACCACTTATGTTTCCTGATGATGAGGACATGGGAATACCACCTCAGCACGTCTCTGATGATGACGAAACACAGGTGCCAACTTCTGCGTCTTTCTGCAGTGTGCAGACTGAACAGGAGGTCAGGGATCAAGACTGGGTGGAAGATGATTCAGGGGACGATGAGGTCCTAGACCCCACATGGAATAAAGGTTGTGCCACTGACTTTCACAGTTCGGAGGAAGAGGCAGTGGTGAGACCGAGCCAACAGCGTAGCAAAAGACAAAGAGGGAGCAGTGGGCAAAAGCAGAACACCCGCCGCCAAGAGACTCCGCCTGCTACTGACCGCCGCCATCTGGGACCGAGCACCCCAAAGGCAGCTTCAAGGAGTTCTCTGGCATGGCACTTCTTCAAACAATGTGCTGATGACAAGACCCGAGTGGTTTGCACGCTGTGCCATCAGAGCCTGAAGCGAGGCATTAACGTTCTGAACCTTAGCACAACCTGCATGACCAGGCACCTGCATGCAAAGCATGAACTGCAGTGGAGTAAACACATTAAAAACAAGGAAGTCACTCAGGCTCCCCCTTCTAACTCTTCTGCTGCTGCCGCCTCGGCCTCTTCCTCCGCCTCTGGAGGAACGTTGGCACCTGCCGCCCAGCAAACATGGGATGTACCACCAACACCACCACCTGCGTCACCAAGCATCTCAACCATGTCACACGGCAGCGTTCAGCTCTCCATCTCACAAACATTTGAGAGAAAGCGTAAATTCCCACCTAGCCATCCTCGATCCCTGGCACTGAATGCCAGCATTTCTAAACTACTGGCCTATGAAATGCTGTCATTTAGGCTGGTGGACACAGACGGCTTCAAACAGCTCATGTCGCTTGCTGTTCCACAGTATGTTGTTCCCAGCCGGCACTACTTCTCCAAGAGAGCCGTGCCTTCCCTGCACAACCAAGTATCCGATAAAATCAAGTTTGCACTGCGCAACGCCATCTGTGGCAAGGTCCACCTAACCACAGATACGTGGACCAGTAAGCACGGCCAGGGACGCTATATCTCCCTAACTGCACACTGGGTAAATGTAGTGGACCCAGGCGGAGAGCTGTTTGGCGCACGTCCTTCCGCCGCCAAGGATCGCAGGGCAACATTCTTTGCCTCCTGTCTCCTTCTCCTTCTACTCAGCTTCCTCCTCCTCTTCTTCCACCTGCTCATCCAGTCAGCCACACACCTTCACCACCAACTTCAGCACAGCCCGGGGTAAACGTCAGCAGGCCGTTCTGAAACTCATATGTTTGGGGGACAGGCCCCACACCGCACAGGAGTTGTGGCGGGGTATAGAACAACAGACCGACGAGTGGTTGCTGCCGGTGAGCCTCAAGCCCGGCCTGGTGGTGTGCGATAATGGGCGAAATCTCGTTGCAGCTCTGGGACTAGCCGGTTTGACGCACATCCCTTGCCTGGCGCATGTGCTGAATTTGGTGGTGCAGAAGTTCATTCACAACTACCCCGACATGTCAGAGCTGCTGCATAAAGTGCGGGCCGTCTGTTCGCGCTTCCGGCGTTCACATCCTGGCGCTGCTCGCCTGTCGGCGCTACAGCGTAATTTCAGCCTTCCCGCTCACCGCCTCATATGCGACGTGCCCACCAGGTGGAACTCCACCTTGCACATGCTGGACAGACTGTGCGAGCAGCAGCAGGCCATAGTGGAGTTTCAGCTGCAGCACGCACGGGTCAGTCGCACTGCGGAACAGCACCACTTCACCACCAATGACTGGGCCTCCATGCGAGACCTGTGTGCCCTGTTGCGCTGTTTCGAGTACTCCACCAACATGGCCAGTGGCGATGACGCCGTTATCAGCGTTACAATACCACTTCTATGTCTCCTTGAGAAAACACTTAGGGCGATGATGGAAGAGGAGGTGGCCCAGGAGGAGGAGGAGGAGGAGGAGGAGGAGGAGGGGTCATTTTTAGCACTTTCAGGCCAGTCTCTTCGAAGTGACTCAGAGGGAGTTTTTTTGCAACAGCAGAGGCCAGGTACAAATGTGGCCAGACAGGGCCCACTACTGGAGGACGAGGAGGACGAGGATGAGGAGGAGGTGTAGGAGGATGAGGATGAAGCAGGTTCACAGCGGGCTGGCACCCAACGCAGCTCGGGCCCATCACTGGTGCGTGGCTGGGGGGAAACGCAGGACGATGACGATACGCCTCCCACAGAGGACAGCTTGTCCTTACCTCTGGGCAGCCTGGCACACATGAGCGACTACATGCTGCAGTGCCTGCGCACCGACAGCAGAGTTGCCCACATTTTAACGTGTGCGGACTACTGGGTTGCCACCCTGCTGGATCCACGGTACAAAGGCTAAGACAATGTGCTTACCTTACTTCATGCACTGGAGCGTGATAGTAAGATGCGCGAGTACAAGCGCACGTTGGTAGACGCGCTACTGAGAGCATTCCCAAATGTCACAGGGGAACAAGTGGAAGCCCAAGTGAAGGCAGAGGAGGAGCAAGAGGTCGCCAACGCAGCTGTGTCACGGCCAGCTCCTCTGAGGGCAGGGTTAGTGTTGGAGACTGAACATTGTTTCATGCTATGTTATACATTGCTTGGTTTATTTCCCTGTGTATTTGGAGTATGACCACTAGATGTCACTATACACAAATACTCTATCATAATGTTCTATGTGTTGACTATCTGTTATTGCATTTTCCTGTTATCTATGGTTGTTGTTCTTCTATATCTCCTGTGCTAACATGAGCACCATGCTCTCTGCTGTATGTCTCTTCAATACAAATGAATCCAAGTAAACTACCGCCATCCATATATGTCTGATTATTCTTTGCATCATCTGCACCAGCCAAAAAAGGTTATGGGCCCAGACAACGTGAATCATCAGACAGCCGGAACAGAGGCCTAGTCTTCATCTGCACACCATCTTTGATCAAGCTGCGGAGGAAATCTGCTCTGAGGTATCCAGGTGCTTGGAATACGAGCAAGGTACATTAATCATGGCTAGCAGCGGGGATCTTAAACTGGGGATCACTAAGCTAAATAGTGACAACTACCAGATGTGGAAGTTCAAGATGGAGATGTTGCTGAGCAAAGATGACACATGGGATGTGCTCACCACAGACAGGCCGGATGTAGACAACCAGGAGTGGGATAAGAAAAACAGACAGGAAAGAGCCACAATAGCCCTACTGGTAGAAGATGAACAGCTTATCCACATAAAAGGGGAAGATACTGCCAAAGGTATGTGGAATGCACTCCGTAGATTACATGAGAGCTCTAGCTTAAACAACAAGTTATATTTACTAAGAAAGCTGTATCAGTCAAAACTGACTCCAGAAGGGGATATGCAAGAACATATAAGAAGCGTGCTGGAGATTGTTGCACAACTCAGGGACCTCGGAGAGGAGATCAAAGATAACCATGTGACAGCAATACTTTTATGCAGCCTGCCAGAGTCATACAACCCTCTGATTAATGCATTAGAGACAAGATCTGAAGCAGAACTCACATTACAGTTAGTGAAATCTCGACTTTCAGATGAATACAAGCGCAGAAAGGAGCAAACTTCTCACAGGCAAGAGAGCGATACAGGAGCAGCACTTAAAGCAACAGACACTAAGATGCCAAACTGGAAGGCCAAACTATGTTTCCGGTGTAACAGGGCTGGGCATTTCAAGCGCGACTGTCCATTGTGGAGGAATGAGCAGAGGGAAAAAGATCCCAATCAGGCACTCATAACCATGATGAAAAACAACGACCAAGCAGCGTGGCACGGAACTTTTAAAGTGACAGATGCTGTCACCAACCATAAATGGTATATAGATTCTGGAGCAACAAGTCACATGACTAACGATAGAGAATTCTTCGTAGAGCTCAATCCAGACAAGAAAGAAACCATATATCTTGCAGACGGGAGTTGCACAACTGCTGAAGGAACAGGACATGGAATAGTCACTTGTAAAAATGAGGATGGACAAGTGTTAAAAATACCAATGACGGATGTATTGTATGTTCCCGGACTCAATGGCGGCCTTATATCAGTCAGGCGACTGGCAAGCAAAGGACTAATCACAACGTTTAAAGGTGACCAATGCACTATCCAAGATGGGGAAAGAGTGATAGCAACAGCTAAAGTGGGTAAGCACCTTTATGAACTTGATGTTGTTGAGCAAGAAACAAAGCTCTGCACACATAAACACAAGAACTGTATTCATTTATGGCACAGACGTCTGGGCCACAGGCACCCTGACAGCATACAGGAGCTGGCCAGACGGGATTTAACGAAAGGCTTCAAGTTAACAGGCTGCCCAAACACGCTAAGGTGTGAATGCTGCATCAAGGCCAAAGCCACCAGAGTAACCCCACCAAAGGCAAGTGAAAGCAGAGCAACAAGACCGATCGACCTAATACACACAGATGTATGCGGGCCTATGAGAACAACCACCCCAGGAGGAAATAAATACATATTAACTTTTATAGACGACTACTCAAGGTTTACAGTGACATACCTAATGAAGAATAAGTCAGAAGTATTCGACAAGCTGAAGGACTATGTTACCAAAGTAAGCAATAAATTTCACAGAAAACCATTAGTACTCAGAAGTGATAATGGTGGGGAGTACACCGGGTTTCAAGTAGAGAATACACTCAGGGAACTAGGAATAGAACATCAAAAGACTGTCCCATATACTCCAGAGCAGAACGGGGTAGCAGAGAGGAAAAACAGATCCCTGACTGAAATGATCAGATGCATGTTGACTGATTCTGGACTCCCTGAAAAATATTGGGGAGAAGCAGCACAAACGGCCACCTACTTACAAAACAGATTACACTCCAAGGCAACAACCAAAACTCCATACGAGCTATGGCACAGTCGAAAACCAAAGCATAGGACACCTCAAGATATTTGGAAGCAAAGCTTTTGCTTACATTCCGGGAGAAAAGCGCAGCAAGCTCCAGAATCGAGCAATTGAAGGTGTCTTTGTTGGTTATGCCGACAACACCAAAGGATACAGAATCCTAGACCCGAAGACCGATAAAGTGACAATCAGCAGCAGCGTAACATTTATTGAGGACCCGAGAAATGAAGTAACGGAGCCAGCCATGCCAAGAGCAGAAGAACCAAATAACGCTGAGCAGGTTTTTTTTCCTATGAAACAAACCCCCGAAAGTGATACTGTGTCACAGAAGAGACTGGAACAAACTGAACCAGCTAATGACGCTGAACCAAGACGCTCAATGAGGGAAAACAAAGGTAAACCCCCCAACAGACTCTCGTACAAAGTAGAAACATCCTGCGTAAGAGAACCCACTTGTTGGAAAGACATAACACAACTCCCGGAGAGGGAAGCCAAGAGATGGATAAAGGCAGCTGAGGAAGAAATCATCTCACTACAGGACACGCAGGCTTGGGTGCTAACGCAACTGCCGGCCAAAAAGAGGGCAATTGGCTGTAAATGGACTTTCAAGGTCAAGTACAACACTGATGGTACAGTTGAGAGATATAAAGCGAGACTCGTAGCCAAAGGATACTCCCAAAAATATGGAGAAGACTACGATGAGACCTTTGCCCCAGGCGTCAAACATACCACAATCAGAGCTCTACTCACAGTTGCAACTACAAAACAAATGCTAGTAAAGCACTTTGATGTAAAAACCGCTTTCCTACACAGTGACTTAACAGAAGACATCTACATGGAGCAACCAGAGGGCTTTGTAGACCCACAAAAGCCAGAACAGGTGTGTAAACTTAAGAAGGGGATCTATGGGCTCAAGCAAGCAGCCAGAGCATGGAACATGAAGATTAATGAGGCGCTTTTGAGAGAATCCTTTCAGAGGAGCAAGGCCGATCCCTGCCTATACACCAAGAAACTAAATGGTAGGTGGATCTTTGTACTCATTTATGTAGATGATCTGTTAGTATGTTATGAGCAAGAAAGGGATTGTTCCAGACTGCTGGAGGTCTTAAACATGGACTTTGAAACAAAAGATCTAGGTGATGTCAAACACTTCCTAGGCATGCAGATAGAAAGAGAAGAAGATGGTAGTTTTCTTATTAACCAGAGTCACAAAATACAGGAAGTAATTGAAACTTTTGGGCTCAATGATGCCAAACCAGTCAACTCGCCTATGGAGACAAATTATCTTAAAGAATTAAACAACTCAATTAACCCCTTGCAAAATGACTCACAATTCAGAAGGGCAATGGGGAAGTTACTATACATTGCTACAGTGGCAAGGCCTGACATAGCTACAGCAGTGGGATTCTTATGCAGAAAAGTATCCCAGCCAACCCAGATGGACTGGAACGCAGCAAAAAGGATCATACGCTATTTGAAGGGAACAATAGACTTTAAACTGAAACTTTCATCAACAGGGAAGAGTGGTCTGACTGGATATGTGGATTCAGACTGGGCAGGTGACCCCAGTGATCGGAAATCCACCAGTGGACATCTGTTTCTATTTAAAGACGGCCTGATCAGCTGGACCACCAGAAAACAGTCCACAGTGACACTGTCCTCCACCGAAGCAGAAAATGTGGCCGCATCACAAGCAGGGCAAGAGGTAATCTGGTTGAGACAATTGCTGGAAGATCTAGATCAGAACCAGAAAGAGTCCACGCCAATCTATGAGGACAATCAAGGATGTATAGCACTCGCACAGACAGAGCGGATAAACCCGAGAACCAAACGCATAGACGTGAGATATCACTTCTTAAGAGACTTGCAAGAGCAAGGACAGATGGATCTACGATACTGTCCCACTGAGGAAATGTTAGCAGACATCCTTACTAAGCCTTTGCCTGCAAAGAGACATATGGATCTAACAAGAAGAATCGGTTTGTCTAATTAAGCACTTCACAATGAGAAGGGGTGTTGGAGACTGAACATTGTTTCATGCTATGTTATACATTGCTTGGTTTATTTCCCTGTGTATTTGGAGTATGACCACTAGATGTCAATATACACAAATACTCTATCATAATGTTCTATGTGTTGACTATCTGTTATTGCATTTTCCTGTTATCTATGGTTGTTGTTCTATATCTCCTGTGCTAACATGAGCACCATGCTCTCTGCTGTATGTCTCTTCAATACAAATGAATCCAAGTAAACTACCGCCATCCATATATGTCTGATTATTCTTTGCATCATCTGCACCAGCCAACAGTTAGCATGGCAGAGATGTGGAAAAGTTTTGTCAACACGCCACAGCTAACTGCACCACCACCTGATACGGAACGTGTTAGCAGGAGGCAACATTTCAATAACATGGTGGAACAGTACCTGTGCACACCCCTCCACGTACTGACTGATGGTTCGGCCCCATTCAACTTCTGGGTCTCCAAATTGTCCACGTGGCCAGAGCTAGCCTTTTATGCCTTGGAGGTGCTGGCCTGCCCGGCGGCCAGCGTTTTGTCTGAACGTGTATTCAGCACGGCAGGGAGCGTCATTACAGACAAACGCAGCCGCCTGTCTACAGCTAAGGCTACTTTCACACCTGCGTTCAGGTGTCCGCTCGTGAACTCCGTTTGAAGGGGCTCACGAGCGGTCCTGAACGCAGCCGTCTGGCCCTAATTCATTCTCAGTGGAGGCGGATCCACTGAGAATGCATCCGCCTGCCAGCGTTCAGCCTCTGCTCCGATCAGTGAGCGGACACCTGAACGCTGCTTGCAGCGTTCGGGTGTCCGCCTGGCCGTGCGGAGGCGAGCGGATCCGTCCAGACTTATAATGGAAGTCAATGGGGACGGATCCGCTTTAAGATGACACCATATGGCTCAATCTTCAAGCGGATCCGTTCCCCATTGACTTTCAATGTAAAGTCTGGACGGATCCGCTCAGGCTACTTTCACACTTAGAAATTTTTCTAAGTTATAATGCAGACGGATCCGTTCTGAACGGATGCAAACGTCTGCATTATAGGAGCGGATCCGTCTGATGAAACATCAGACGGACCCGCTCCGAACGCTAGTGTGAAAGTAGCCTAATGTGGAGAAGCTGACGTTCATAAAAATGAACCAGGCATGGATCCCACAGGACCTGTCCATCCCTTGTGCAGATTAGATATTAACTACCTCCCCTTAACAATATATTATTCTACTCCAGGGCACTTCTTCATTCAATACTATTTTTATTTTCATTTTACCATTATATTGCGGGGCAACCCAAAGTTGAATGAACCTCTCCTCTGTCTGGGTGCCGGGGCCTAAATGTGTGACAGTGGCCTGTTCCAGTGGTGGGTGACGTGAAGCCTGATTCTCTGCTATGACATGAAGACTGATTCTCTGCTGACATGAAGCCTGAATCTCTGTTATGGGACCTCTCTCCTCTGCCTGGGTGCCTGGGCCTAAATATGTGACAGTGGCCTGTCCCAATACTGTTCTGCAGAAACAGATAATACCCCTGATAATACTAGTACCACACAGAGCCCCCTATATAAAATACCCCTTCTTTGTTGCCTCAGTATATGCCCCCATAGTGCCCCCCAATAATGTGCCAATAAGAAGTGGCCCCACAGTGCCACCCAATAATGTGCAAGTAAGTGTCCCCATAGATGCCCCCCTAATCATGTGCCAGTATCAAATGCCTCTCTCCTCCCCCCATGTGCCAGTATCAAGTGCGGAGTGCCTCTCTCCTCCCCCCATGTGCCGGTATCATAGTGCCATCTCCCCCCCAATGTGCCAGTATCATAGTGCAATCTCCCCCCCCATGTGCCAGTATCATAGTGCCACTCCCCCCAATGTGCCAGTATCATAGTGCCATCTGCCCCCCAATGTGCCAGTATTATAGTGCCATATCCCCCCCCATAATGTGCCAGTATTATAGTGCCATCTCCCCCCACATAATGTGCCAGTATCATAGTGCCATCTCCCCCCCAATGTGCCAGTATCATAGTGCCATCTCCCCCAATGTGCCAGTATCATAGTGCCATTTCCCCCCATAATGTGCCAGTATTATAGTGCCACCTCCCCCCATAATATGCCAGTATCATAGTGCCACCTCCCCCATAATGTGCCAGTATTATAGTGCTACCTCCCCCCATAATGTGCCAGTATCATAGTGCCATCTCCCCCCATAATGTGCCAGTATCATAGTGCCATCTCCCCCCATAATGTGCCAGTATCATAGTGCCATCTCCCCTCGTAATGTGCCAGTATCATAGTGCCTCCCCCCCCCAATGTGTCAGTAGTATCAGTGCCATCTCCCCCCATAATGTGCCAGTGTCATAGTGCCTCCCCCCAATGTGCCAGTAGTATCATAGTGCCATCTCCCCCCATAATGTGCCAGTATCATAGTGCCTCCCCCCCCAATGTGCCAGTAGTATCATAGTGCCTCTCACCTCTCCCCCTCGCCAATGTGCCAGTAACAGATATAAAAAAAAAAAAAAAAACTTTTACTTACCTCCGCTGCTCTTCTGGCCTGTGTCCTGCGCTGTACGGCTCAGGCGGCGCAGCCTAGCAGAGGAACAGGGAAAATAAACGCCTCTCCCTCCCCTGTCGCAGCAGTGAAGCGCTCATCTTCTAGAGTGCCCTGCCGCCGCCACCACCAGTCTGGGCACCACCGGGATTCGTCAAATTCGTATCCGGTAAATTACATCGGGATTCGAGTCCACGAATCCCACAAGATTCGGGGGATTCGTGGATTCGACGAATCCCCCGTCCCATCTCTAGTTTAAAATTCTCATAACCGGCGTAATGTCGAGTCGTTCCCTCTTTACCTCCCCATTCCAAACCCAATAATGACAGACTCAGTAAGTGGATTTATTGGCCACAGCATTCTTTTTATTAATAACATAAATACAATAAATACCATAAATAATAAATATAAAAACACCAATTTGGAGCTCACCTCACCATACACCACCGAGGAGCACGGACACCGAACCGGAACCAAGGCTGAGAAGTAGCAAAAAAAGTAGATTGTCCAGCTTCACCTCGCAGTGCGTGTTTTATTAGGAAACGTGCTTAAAAACCAAACATCAGGCTCATTTCATCAACGTGTTTCGGATCAACATATATTACAGATCCTTCCTCATGATACAGAGAATAAGACTGACAAATCTTATATACAGAGTAAAAGCAGTGATTCAGCTGTGGATTATTGATTGGCAATTAGACTGCTTTCACCCCACCCACAGCATATACCACTGAGACACAGGAACAGAACTGCATGAGAAGAAGAGAGAGAAAAAATAAAATAAAAAATCTTTTAATTTTCTCCCCTCTCTTCCTTCCACGCAAGAACCGCCCCTAAAGGACAAGAGAAGAAGATACATCTAATAATGCAATATTAAATCTTGTCTTTGATTAAGGCCCAAAGGCATACAGGACTGAAATCTAAAAATCCAATAAGCTTCTCTATTAAGAAGAGCTTTCCTATGGTCTCCGCCCCGTTTAGGAAAATTAACTCGTTCAATGCCCTGAACTTTCATGCCAGCAATATTGCCCTGATGGCAAGAGGCAAAATGCTGGCTGACTGCTGACACATTTTTTACAAAAGCATGAGATATATCTGAGATATGTCTGCATATCCGAACTTTGAGGGCATTGGAGGTACATCCCACATATTGCAATTGACATGTAGAACAAGACACACAATACACCACGTGTGGTATTGCAGTTAATGTATTGTTGTATCTCAAATGACTGCTGGGCTGCAACAGAGGCCACATACCGGCCTGTTTGTACGACACTGCAACACGTACAAATGCGGTGCCCGCATTTGAACATCCCTTTAGACCTAAGCCAACATTGTTGTGATACCGTACCATCTGAAAATCCACTCGGACTGAGTTTTTGAGAAAGTGTTGGCACCTTGCGGGCAACACATTTTATTCCCTTGCCCACAATCGGTTTCCAGGCGGCATCTGTGCGCAAAACTGTCAGATTCTTTCTGACAATCTTGCAGACATCCAGATACTCAAGACTATAGTTAGTTATAAAGAATGGCATTGCAGTCTGGTCCCCTTGTTTTAAATCCTTTGTATTTTTTATATTTAAGAAAAACCAGGTTTCGCCTGGGTAATGCAAGAGCTGTTTTTATTAGCTGTGTCTATTAAGACTGGCCGTAACCTCTGGTCTGCAGCCGAGCAGTCAACTTTTCTGCCTCTCTAAGGAAGGTGGAATCATCTGAGCAGTTCCTCCTTAGGCCTCCTGCACACAACCGTTGTGTGCACCCGTGGCCGTTGTGCCGTTTTCCGGTTTTTTTTTGCGGACCCATTGACTTTCAATGGGTCCGTGGAAAAACACGGATGCACACAAGATTGGCATCCGCGTCCGTGATCCGTGTCATTTTGACATTTATAAAACCATTCTTGACGTAAATAAATTTGCCAGAGATTTGACAGTCAAAAAACATTTTTTGAATTTGGAATGTGATGACACTGTAACTGTGAATAATCAGCTCTCATTCAGGGGGGGTTATTACCCGAGGGTCCCTCACAGGGCAACAATAGTCTACTCCACACCATGTTCAGTTTTCAGAAACTCAGTATCACATCCCAACTTCAAGAGTGTCGCTCAAGGTGCAATGATACTGATACTCTTGTTAATTGTTCTGATGATTTTTTTGACACATAATCCTGACTTTTATCCGATTCAGTCGCGCTCACCTGCATTAGATAATTTCCAAGAGTTGGTGGAGCGCGATTTGTTCCGGTTAAAGGATAATATCAGCAACAATACAGGCAGGCACAGAAATAATTTAACTGTTGAGGAAAGACTAGCTCTATCTAAATTGGAGTCTATGCCAGATATTTCTATTAGACAGGCAGACAAAGGTCTTGGATCGCTCCGTGTATAGGTCCCAGAATCTCCTTATGCTGGGGGTTCCGGACACATACACGGAGCTATCCAGTGACCCCACCCCCCGCTTTCAGGAGGAACTTCTGGAGTTGTTAAGTGTTGGAGTGAGTGGAGGGTTCATTAATCAGAGACAAGCAGACTATATTTATGTTCCTTTTCCTATCACTCCGATATTTCACTCACTCCCGAAAATACATAAGCCAGTGTTTCCTCCTTTGATGCGACCAATTGTTGCAGGCATAGGCTCATACTCTGAAAAAATGTCAGAATGGATAGATAGTTAGTGATGTCCCGAATAGATCGCCGGCGAATAGTTCCCGGCGAACATAGCTTGTTCGCGTTCACCGCGGCGGGCGAACATATGCGATGTTCGGTCCGCCCCCTATACATCATCATTGAGTAAACTTTGACCCTGTACCTCACAGTCAGCAGACACATTCCAGCCAATCAGCAGCAGACCCTCCCTCCCAGACCCTCCCACCTCCTGGACAGCATCCATTTTAGATTCATTCGGAATCTGCATTCTCAGTGAGAGGAGGGACAGTGCTGCTGCTGCTGATTTAATATGGAAAGCGTTAGCTAGGGCAGTGTTCTGTGTCCACAGACTCATCTGCTGTAAGGACAGTGTCCTGACAGCACCCCAAAAAGCCCTTTTCAGGGCTGGTACATCAGTCTGCTTTTTTTAATATTTTTTATATATATAATATTGCAGTTGCCTGCCCGTGTATGAGAGGCTGCAGGCTCAGTCACAGACAGCACTGTGTGCACACCATTCATACAGGGTGTGACAGAAAATACCTCGCAGATAAAAAAAAATCTATTTAATATTTTTCTGTGATCTAATCACAGTTGCAAGCCAGTGGGTGTCAGGCCCACACAGACTGTATTGTGGCCACTGGCTAGGCCTCCACTCATACCGTTACAGGGTGTCACTCAATCACAAATACCTCGCAGATAAATAAAAATTCTATTTAATATTTTTCTGTGATATTATCACAGTTGCAAGCCAGTGTGTGTCAGGCCCACACAGACTGTATTGTGGCCACTGGCTAGTGGCTAGGCCTCCACTTATACCGTTACAGGGTGTCACTCACAAATACCTTGCAGATAAATAAAAATTATATTTAATATTTTTCTGTGATATAATCACAGTTGCAAGCCAGTGTGTGTCAGGCCCACACAGACTGTACAGTGCCCACTACCCACCACTTATATAGGGTGGCACAGTACCTTGCACGCATAGTAACACTTATCTAATAAAAAATGACAGGCAGAGGCAGGCCACGCCGCAGGGGCCGTTATGTTCGTGGTGCTGTGATTTCCACTGGCCCTGGAATAATGCCCAGTGTTCAGAGGCCACGTACCCTGAACCGAAAAAATTCGGAGAAAATAGTTGACTGGCTTACACAGGACACCCAATCTTCAACAGCTTCCGCTAAGAACCTTGACGCACCATCCTCCTCCAGCTCAGCTTTGGTCACCTGCTCTCAAGTTACCACTCTCCTCCCCGCCGCCACCACATAAAGGCACATACAAGTGTCAATTCCCCTTCGTGATCATTACCTTGTTGTGGTGAAGGGGCTTGCGTATCACAATGAAGCGATCATCACCTCTGAGTGTGTTGGCAATGTTGCCACACCCCAGATGATAAGGCCGTTGCTTCATTATGATCAGACCAAAAGCTGGATAATTTTTCATAGAAAAAACGTAAATTTTTTTATTTTATTTTTTTAAGTTGTATGGGTGGGTTTTTAATACATAAAATAAAAAAATCATAATAAAGTCTCTTAATAGTTTATTAGAAATAATGCAGACAATTAAAAAAATCCCCATCAATTCCAATAAAAAGCAAGTACAAAGCTCAGAACTAAATTATTCCAGGATGTCGTAATGGTTCGTTAATTCGACAATGGTTAATCAATGCGACACACGTCCCCGGTTCGGGGACGTAACAGGGATTAAACTGATAGGAATAGTACTAGTTAAGACACCACTCATATAGGGTGTCAAAGCACATTGCTCTGTGCACGCGCAGTACCCTAACTTGGGAGTAAGAGGACCGACCAAGCTGCTTTTTCCATCTACCGGTTCCTAAAATCAATTCAGTTTGGTGTATCAGAGTTTGGTCTGTCACTGTGAAGGCAGTCCCACCCTGATATGGGAGGTAACAGGGATTAAACTGATGAGAATAGTACTACAGAAAATAGCACTCATATCGGGTGGGACAGTAAATTGCACGGCGCAGACGCAGTGACCGTGGCGTGGATTCAAACAAAGGGGAGGGAGCCAGCATTTTTTTAACCATCTCCCCGTTCGAAAAATCCATTTAATAAATGGACCCCAGATTGGGGACGTAACAGGGATTAAACTGATGAGAAGAGAGAACTACAGAAAATACCATTCATATCGGGTGTGACAGTAAATTGCACGGCGCAGACGCAGTGACCGTGGTGTAAATTCAAACAAAGGGGAGGGAGCCAGTGTTTTTTTAACCATCTCCCCATTCGAAAAATCTATTTAATAAATGGACCCCAGATTGGGGACATAACAGGGATTAAACTGATGAGAAGAGAGAACTACAGAAAATAGCACTCATATCGGGTGTGACAGTAAATTGCACGGCGCAGACGCAGTGACCGTGGCGTGGATTCAAACAAAGGGGAGGGAGCCAGCGTATTTTTAACCATCTCCCCGTTCGAAAAATCCATTTAATAAATGGACCCCAGATTGGGGACGTAACAGGGATTAAACTGATGAGAAGAGAGAACTACAGAAAATAGCACTCATATCGGGTGTGAGAGTAAATTGCACGTGGCAGACGCAGTGACCGTGGCGTGGATTCAAACAAAGGGGAGGGAGACAGTGTTTTTTTAACCATCTCCCCATTCGAAAAATCAATTTAATAAATGGACCCCAGAATGGGGACGTAATAGGGATTAAACTGATGAGAAGAGAGAACTACAGAAAATAGCACTCATATCGGGTGGGACAGTAAATTGCACGGCGCAGACGCAGTGACTGTGGCGTGGATTCAAACAAAGGGGAGGGAGCCAGCGTTTTTTTAACCATTTACCCGTTAGAAAAATCCATTTAATAAATGGACCCCAGATTGGGGACGTAACAGGGATTAAACTGATGAGAAGAGAGAACTACAGAAAATAGCACTCATATCGGGTGGGACAGTAAATTGCACGGCACAGACGCAGTGACCGTGGCGTGGATTCAAACAAAGGGGAGGGAGCCAGCATTTTTTTAACCATCTCCCCGTTCGAAAAATCAATTTAATAAATGGACCCCAGATTGGGGACGTAACAAGGATTAAACTGATGAGAAGAGAGAACTACAGAAAATACCATTCATATCGGGTGTGACAGTAAATTGCACGGCGCAGACGCAGTGACCGTGGTGTAAATTCAAACAAAGGGGAGGGAGCCAGTGTTTTTTTAACCATCTCCCCATTCGAAAAATCTATTTAATAAATGGACCCCAGATTGGGGACATAACAGGGATTAAACTGATGAGAAGAGAGAACTACAGAAAATAGCACTCATATCGGGTGTGACAGTAAATTGCACGGCGCAGACGCAGTGACCGTGGCGTGGATTCAAACAAAGGGGAGGGAGCCAGCGTATTTTTAACCATCTCCCCGTTCGAAAAATCCATTTAATAAATGGACCCCAGATTGGGGACGTAACAGGGATTAAACTGATGAGAAGAGAGAACTACAGAAAATAGCACTCATATCGGGTGTGAGAGTAAATTGCACGTGGCAGACGCAGTGACCGTGGCGTGGATTCAAACAAAGGGGAGGGAGACAGTGTTTTTTTAACCATCTCCCCATTCGAAAAATCAATTTAATAAATGGACCCCAGAATGGGGACGTAATAGGGATTAAACTGATGAGAAGAGAGAACTACAGAAAATAGCACTCATATCGGGTGGGACAGTAAATTGCACGGCGCAGACGCAGTGACTGTGGCGTGGATTCAAACAAAGGGGAGGGAGCCAGCGTTTTTTTTAACCATTTACCCGTTAGAAAAATCCATTTAATAAATGGACCCCAGATTGGGGACGTAACAGGGATTAAACTGATGAGAAGAGAGAACTACAGAAAATAGCACTCATATCGGGTGGGACAGTAAATTGCACGGCGCAGACGCAGTGACCGTGGCGTGGATTCAAACAAAGGGGAGGGAGCCAGCATTTTTTTAACCATCTCCCCGTTCGAAAAATCAATTTAATAAATGGACCCCAGATTGGGGACGTAACAGGGATTAAACTGATGAGAAGAGAGAACTACAGAAAATGCCATTCATATCGGGTGTGACAGTAAATTGTACGGCGCAGACGCAGTGACCGTGGCGTGGATTCAAACAAAGGGGAGGGAGCCAGCGTATTTTTAACCATCTCCCCGTTCGAAAAATCCATTTAATAAATGGACCCCAGATTGGGGACGTAACAGGGATTAAACTGATGAGAAGAGAGAACTACAGAAAATAGCACTCATATCGGGTGTGAGAGTAAATTGCACGTGGCAGACGCAGTGACCGTGGCGTGGATTCAAACAAAGGGGAGGGAGACAGTGTTTTTTTAACCATCTCCCCATTCGAAAAATCAATTTAATAAATGGACCCCAGAATGGGGACGTAATAGGGATTAAACTGATGAGAAGAGAGAACTACAGAAAATAGCACTCATATCGGGTGGGACAGTAAATTGCACGGCGCAGACGCAGTGACTGTGGCGTGGATTCAAACAAAGGGGAGGGAGCCAGCGTTTTTTTAACCATTTACCCGTTAGAAAAATCCATTTAATAAATGGACCCCAGATTGGGGACGTAACAGGGATTAAACTGATGAGAAGAGAGAACTACAGAAAATAGCACTCATATCGGGTGGGACAGTAAATTGCACGGCACAGACGCAGTGACCGTGGCGTGGATTCAAACAAAGGGGAGGGAGCCAGCATTTTTTTAACCATCTCCCCGTTCGAAAAATCAATTTAATAAATGGACCCCAGATTGGGGACGTAACAGGGATTAAACTGATGAGAAGAGAGAACTACAGAAAATACCACTCATATCGGGTGGGACAGTAAATTGCACGGCACAGACGTGCACACTATTTCATTTTTGGATCTTACTCTCCATGGTGATGTGGAAAAATCTGAGATAACCACTTGTACTTATAGAAAAGAGACAGCTGGCAATACCACTTTATTAGCCCTGTCCTGTCATCCGAAACACGTGGTTAAAAACATCCCTAGGGGTGAATTTATCAGATTAAGGAGGAACTGCTCAGATGATTCCACCTTCATTAGAGAGGCAGAAAAGTTGACTGCTCGGCTGCAGACCAGAGGTTACGGCCAGTCTTAATAGACACAGCTAAAAAAACAGCTCTTGCATTACCCAGACGAGACCTGGTTTTTCCTAAATATAAAAAATACAAAGGTTTAAAACAAGGGGACCAGACTGCAATGCCATTCTTTATAACTAACTATAGTCTTGAGTATCTGGATGTCTGCAAGATTGTCAGAAAGAATCTGACAGTTTTGCGCACAGATGCCGCCTGGAAACCGATTGTGGACAAGGAAATAAAATGTGTTGCCCGCAAGGTGCCAACACTTTCTCAAAAACTCAGTCCGAGTGGGTTTTCAGATGGTACGGTATCACAACAATGTTGGCTTAGGTCCAAAGGGATGTTCAAATGCGGGCACCGCATTTGTTACTTGTTGCAGTGTCGTACAAACAGGACGGTATGTGGCCTCTGTTGCAGCCCAGCAGTCATTTGAGATACAACAATACATTAATTGCAATACCACATACGTGGTGTATTGTGTGTCTTGTTCTACATGTCAATTGCAATATGTGGGATGTACGTCCAATGCCCTCAAAGTTCGGATATGCAGACATATCTCAGATATATCTCATGCTTTTGTAAAAAATTTGTCAGCAGTCAGCCAGCATTTTGCCTCTTGCCATCAGGGCAATATTGCTGGCATGAAAGTTCAGGGCATTGAACGAGTTAATTTTCCTAAACGGGGCGGAGACCATAGGAAAGCTCTTCTTAATAGAGAAGCTTATTGGATTTTTAGATTTCAGTCCTGTATGCCTTTGGGCCTTAATCAAAGACAAGATTTAATATTGCATTATTAGATGTATCTTCTTCTCTTGTCCTTTAGGGACGGTTCTTGCGTGGAAGGAAGAGAGGGGAGAAAATTAAAAGATTTTTTTTTTTTTTTTTTTTTCTCTTCTTCTCAGGCAGTTCTGTTCCTGTGTCTCAGTGGTATATGCTGTGGGTGGGGTGAAAGCAGTCTAATTGCCAATTAATAATCCACAGCTGAATCACTGCTTTTACTCTGTATATAAGATTTGTCAGTCTTATTCTCTGTGTCATGAGGAAGGATCTGTAATATATGTTGATCCGAAACATGTTGATGAAATGAGCCTGATGTTTGGTTTTTAAGCACGTTTCCTAATAACATAAATCTGAAAGGATAATCCTAAAACATAACATTTAATTTAGTATGCCAATAAAATCCTAAATATACTGTGCGAAGACAGCACAGTATATTTAGGATTTTATTGGCATACTAAATTAAATGTTATGTTTTAGGATTATCCTTTCAGATTTGTGCATTTACTCCAGGTAATCCAGAGTGCAGACATACCTCAGATCTGACCTCTTATTCCCTTTTTTGACTGTTGAACGCTTCCTAATAAAACACGCACACTGCGAGGTGAAGCTGGACAATCTACTTTTTTTGATTAATAATAAATAACCCAAGGCTTTCTCACCCGAAGGCCCCGCCCCAAGAACCTTAACAAGAACCTAGGAAAACGACAGCACGGGGAGGGTCCTTGAAGCCCTGTAAAAATTATGTGTAACTGCCCCGCCCTTAGTTTACTTACCTCTAGCCGTTAAACGCCAGCTCAGAGGCAGAAAAAAATGGTAACCAAGGGCAACAAACGTAGGCCGCTACCCGCCAAATCATACCACAAAGCCAATACCTGGGGAGTCCAGAGCCCCCTTTGCCTCCCTCTTCACCATGCTAGAGCCACCATAACCACCAACTCCAAGGACCCACCACCGCCCACAACACAAGAAGGTGAACACCTCACCTCCTTGCGTCCCTCCACACCCGCAATGCCAACTCGATCCAATCCTGCAAACCTGAACACCAGAGATCAATCCCTACCGCATTCAGGAGCACTCCATTACTCCTGCAAAATGCCCCCTCACCCGACTCCAGCTCCCTATGCCGAACAACAACCCCACCATTTCTCACTACAAACCTACCCACAACCCTGTTCACCTTTATTCTTACTTTGTTCAGCCGTTCCACAGACCGGATACTGCGCCCACAACCGCAGGAAGTCAAACTTGATATCCTTCACAAACTCCCAGAAGGGGCGTGCCCCCAAATCATTCCCCCTACATGCAACACCAACACTCCAGGGGGCATATCCAACTGCACAAACCTGTGAAACTCAGGAAGAACCTGACTCCACAACATGCCTCTCAACCTCAACCATCGGATTAATGCCGCCTCTCTTGAAAAACCCAACTGCCGTCCATCGGGCCTGACTGCTGCACGCATCGCTCCCCAGAACACAAAAGAGTGCCCCATAATCCACACTAGACAATGTGAAACACCTGTAGAAACACAAAATAACACACATCAATCAACGACCACCTCTAAGATCCACCTCCCGCTCAAACAAAAAACTCCCCCCATTAGACCCACGTGGGTCTAACATATGATTGGAACCGAATAGACTCCCAAAGGCCAATGAGCCATATCACTTCATCCCCCAACATCCTCCTAGCCGCTTCCGTGGCCGCGCCTATCCTAAAACAATGACCTCCATACAACGAGGGGTCCCTCCCCAACCCCTTCAAGTAGGCTCTCATAACAGCTATAAACTGGAACTGAGAAAGAAACGACCCAGTCCCATGAACCAACAACGGTACAACCCCCCCAAACTCTCTCCCTCCAAAAAAACTGAAGGCAGCAGACTGGGCACGTATCCGACACTGCCACCTGATACAACACTACCCGACGACCTCGCCCCAATTGGTCAGTTTTTGACCTCCTGATGCAAAACTCCAACCTATCATTGTCACGGCGGACAGGATCTCAGATACACAGACAACCAAATACACAAGTGTCTAGGCTAGATGCTGGGGAAAGGTCACCTCCTAGCACATCCCTGACTTCTCTCCCTATGCTGCTAAGCCCATAATTCAGACCTTGATGGTAGGAATGATGTGTCCTCGTGCCTGGACTGCAAACACCCTAGAATCCCTGAGATGGTGAAAGGGGAGAAGGGGCAGAAGACACACAAATAGCCTAGACCGCAAACAACACAAACAGAAACCAAACTAATCTGAGCTGGAACAGACAATCCTTCCTTCCTTGAATCCAAGGCCAGACTGAATTCTATAACCCGCACGGCCCTCTGGGAGTGAAGGCAATTTAAGCCAATGACCCCACCTAGAGCACCTGAAGGAAGGCGGGTCCAGCATGATTCCAAAACAAACAAAAGGTTAAACACATGCTGCCAATCTGACAGACCTCCGCAAACCGTCCGAGCAGGGCATGACAGTACCCCCCCTTCTACGGGTGACCTCCGGGCACCCCGGACCAAGCTTATCCGGGTGGGATCTGTGAAAAGCCCTAACCAGTCGGCTGGTGTTGACCTCCAGTGCCGGAACCCACATCCTCTCCTCGGGGCCGTATCCCCTCCAGTGTACCAAGTACTGAAGGGAACCCCGAAGAACTCTAGAGTCAAGAATCCTGGAGATCTCGAACTCTAAATTTCCATCGACCAGAACAGGAGGAGGAGGCAATGGTGATGGTTCCACTGGTCTCACATATTTTTTCAATAAAGATCTATGGAACACATCATGGATCCTCCAAGTCTGCGGAAGATCCAGTCGAAACGCTACTGGATTGATCACCGCAGATATTTTGTATGGGCCGATAAATCTTGGACCCAGTTTCCAAGATGGCACTCTCAATTTAATATTTTTAGTGGAGAACCACACCAGATCACAGGTCCAGACCAGTCACACGTCTCCTGTCAGCTATTCGCTTATATCTCTCACCCATCGTCTCCAAATTCACTTGTATCCTCCGCCAGATAGAAGATAAGGTAGAAGAAAACCTTTCCTCCTCTGGCATCCCAGAGGAACTAGTCCCAGAAAAGGTACCAAACTGAGGATGAAAACCATATGCGCCTGTCACGCGGGTGTCAAGAACCACGCCTGACTCCGTTATACCCGGGGTCAGGAAGTCGCAGCGGTTGGCTGCGCGCTCTATGTAAGATAGGGCTGTTTCCTTATGGTAGCTTTCTGGGTTTGCTTTGCAAACCCTTTTGGCTCACTCAGGGATCCGTAGCTCCTTCTCCTCAGCTGTTCCTTGTCCAGCACTCCCAACCTCCTTATATTCCCCTCTCATACTTCTCTGGTTGCCAGATATAGAGCTTCCTGCCTGGACATCTATTCTGACCCTCTGGAGCTGTGTTGCTGCGTTCTCTGATTGTTGGTCCAGAACGCTACCCTCCGGATCCCTGTTGGACCTTTGTGGTCTGCTGTGGTCGCCCACCTGGGTGTATGTGTTTGTCTGTATTGTCTGTCCTCTCCCTGGTGTTTCCCTCTTAGTGTCAGTGGTGCGGACTAGCGATCCCACCGGCCCGTTCACTATCTAGGGCTCATTTTAGGGAAAGCCAGGGTTTAGGCACGTGATCGCCGCACGGGTGAGGAACCCGTCTAGGGACGTCAGGGCAGTCAGGTGCCAGCCGCAAGGTGAGTCAGGGGTCACCACCTTTCCCTCTCCCTTGGGCAGGGCTTTCCCTTTTCCCTCCCTGTGCGTGACGCCGGTCATTACATTATATCTGGCCCTTATTTTGTGTAGGTAAAAAAAGAAAATATATATTTTTTTTTTACCTACTTAGAATCCAGTATGGATCAAATTGCTGCTCTGTCCAAACAATTTCATGGCCTGTCTTTGGAGGTGGCAGGATTGAAGGCGTCGGTCCTCCAGCAACAGCAGCAATTACAACTGACCGCAAGCCCAGCGGTTGCTACTGGTAACCAGGTTGTTGCGGAACCCAAGGTCCCTCTCCCTGACAGATTTTCTGGGGGAAGGGACAAGTTTTTGACATTCTATGAGGCCTGTAAATTATATTTTAAACTGCGCCCTTACTCCTCTGGTAATGAAGAACAGCGGGTGGGGGTTGTTATTTCCCTGCTGCAGGGGGACCCGCAGTCCTGGGCATTCTCTTTACCTACTGATTCCCAGGCTCTTCGGTCAGTGGATGAGTTTTTCGGGGCCTTGGGTCTCATATATGACGACCCTGACCGAGTCGCACTGGCTGAATCAAGATTACGGAGACTCCTACAAGGAGAGCGGCCGGTAAAGGAGTATTGCTCTGACTTCCGTAGGTGGGCTACGGATACCCAATGGAACGGCCCGGCTCTCAGGAGTCAGTTCTGCTCTGGGTTATCAGAAAGGGTTAAGGAGGTGCTTGCAATATATGAGACCCCCTTTTCCCTTGATGCGGTTATGTCCCTTTCTATCCGAATAGATAGACGCCTTAGGGACAGGTTGAAAAAACCGGAGCCATTGGTAACCCCTCCCAAGCAGCAGTTAGTCTGTACGGACTTAGACGAGCCTATGCAGCTAGGAGGAACTACTCGTCAGGTCCGTCCTCCTGAGGCTCGCCGTAGGCGTGGGGTTTGTTTTTTTTGTGGGGAGAGGGGTCATTTCATTAATGTCTGTCCTTCTTTCCTCAGAAACAAAAGACCGTCGGAAAACTACTAACCCCAGGCTGTGTGAAGGATGTCAGCCGGGGAGTATACGTTTCCTCCATACGTACACCGCAATTTGTGTTGCCAGCGGTTATTGTTGTTGGTGATAAGACGGAGACTATTTCTTTCTTTCTAGACAGTGGAGCAGGGGTAAATTTGATAGATGCCCATTTTGCCCGCACTATGGGTTTGTCTCTCTGTACGCTACAGAGACCTATTCCCATATTCGCTATTGATTCTGCTCCTCTGTCTCAGAGAAACCTCACCCACATTGTTCATAATTTACACCTTCGGGTAGGGGACCACCATAACGAGATGCTTTCATGTTATGTTCTGGAGGGGCTTCCCACTCCGGTAGTGCTGGGTCTTCCCTGGTTGGTAGCGCACAATCCAGTGGTGGATTGGCAGGCCGGGGAGATATTGGAGTGGAGTGAGCAGTGCAGAGAAAATTGCTTAAATAGCAATTGCTTAGTCGCCTCCATAACTACCCTACCTACATTTATTTCGGATTTTGAGGACGTTTTTTCTGAAAAGGGTTGTCAGAAGTTACCACCTCATCGTCCTTATGATTGCCCGGTTAACCTTATTCCCGGCGCAAAATTACCCAAGACCAGGTTATATAATCTTTCAGGTCCAGAGAGACAAGCCATGAAAGATTATATCTCCGAGAGCTTGGCTAAGGGACACATAAGACCCTCTTCTTCACCCGTGGCTGCAGGGTTTTTCTTCATTAAAAGAAATATGGGGGCCTGCGAATTAAATCGGATAACCATCCGAGACCCATACCCTCTTCCTCTCATTCCTGACCTGTTTAACCAGATTGCGGGTGCTAGGTGGTTCTCCAAACTTGATCTTAGGGGGGCCTACAATCTGATTCGTATTAAGGAGGGGGATGAGTGGAAGACAGCTTTTAACACCTCTGAGGGGCATTATGAAAATCTAGTTATGCCTTTCGGTCTGACCAATGCTCCTGCCGTCTTTCAACATTTCGTTAATGACATTTTTAGTCATCTAATCGGCAGGTTTGTGGTAATATACCTAGATGATATTTTAATTTATTCGTCTGATCTGAGAACACATGAGGTGCATGTCAGACAAGTACTGCAGGTCCTACGGACGAATAAATTATATGCTAAATTTGAAAAATGTGTCTTCGCCGTTCAGGAGATACAATTCCTAGGTTATTTTTTATCTGCTGTGTTGCTGCGTTCTCTGGTTGTTGGTCCAGAACGCTACCCTCCGGATCCCTGTTGGACCTTTGTGGTCTGCTGTGGTCGCCCACCTGGGTGTATGTGTTTGTCTGAATTGTCTGTCCTCTCCCTGGTGTTTCCCTCTTAGTGTCAGTGGTGCGGACTAGCGATCCCACCGGCCCGTTCACTATCTAGGGCTCATTTTAGGGAAAGCCAGGGTTTAGGCACGTGATCGCCGCACGGGTGAGGAACCCGTCTAGGGACGTCAGGGCAGTCAGGTGCCAGCCGCAAGGCGAGTCAGGTGTCATCACCTTTCCCTCTCCCTTGGGCAGGGCTTTCCCTTTTCCCTCCCTGTGCGTGACGCCGGTCATTACAGCGCCAAAAAATGGCGACTTACCTGTGGATTCCTGTCTACAGTTATTCAAAGCAAACTCCGCTAAGGGCAGGAATGAGGACCAGTTCTCCTGATTCTCCGCCACAAAGCACCTCAAGTAGGTCTCCAGGTTCTGATTAGTACGCTCCGTCTGTCCATTCGACTGCGGATGGAGAGCCGAAGAGAACGAAAGTTGAATGCCAAGCCGAGAGCAGAACGCCCTCCAGAACCTGGAGACAAACTGCGTGCCCCTATCAGAAACCACATCCGAAGGAATACCATGCAATCTCACGATATTGTCAACAAAAATTTGCGCAAGAGTCTTGGCATTAGGCAGACTAGTTAACGATATAAAATGAGTAGGGATGAGCGAACCCGAACTGTATAGTTCGGGTTCGTACCGAATTTTGGGGTGTCCGTGACACGGACCCGAACCCGAACATTTTCGTAAAAGTCCGGGTTCGGTGTTCGGCGCTTTCTTGGCGCTTTTTGAAAGGCTGCAAAGCAGCCAATCAACAAGCGTCATACTACTTGCCCCAAGAGGCCATCACAGCCTTGCCTACTATTGGCATGGCTGTGATTGGCCAGTGCAGCATGTGACCCAGCCTCTATATAAGCTTGGGTCACGTTGCGCTGCACGTAACTCTGCTGATTCAAGCATAGGGAGAGGTTGCAGCTGCGACGTTAGGGCGAGATTAGGCAGATTAACTCCTCTAAAAGACTTCATTCTGTGATCGATCTGCAGCTGTGGATCATTGAAGTGCTAATATTGACTTGCTCACTTTTTTGAGGCTGCCCAGAGCGTTTTTAGATCACTTTTTTTCTGGGGTGATCGGCGGCCATTTTGTGACTTGTGGTGCGCCAGCACAAGCTATCACCAAGTGTATTTAACCATCAATAGTGTGGTTATTTTGTGCTATATCCTACATCAGCTGCAGGCTGAGCCTGTGTCAACCAAGTGCATTTAACCATCAACAGTGTGGTTATTTTTTGGCCATATACTACATCAGGGGCAAGTTGAGCCTGTCACCCAGCGCCTAAAAAATAGACCTGACATTTCTATTCAACCAAATCTGTACTGTTTTAGCTGGTCAAGTTATTTGTAGTGACCGTAAAAACACACTTTTTGTTCTGGGTTGAAAAACTATTCCCAAATTTGCCATTCTCAAAATAACTAGTTTCTGGTATATGAGGCCTACTTGAAATCTATCCCAAAAAGGATATCTTACATTAAAGGTGCTGATAGTGTCATTCAGAAAAACCTAAGACACACGCTACCGTGCAGATAGAAGTCTGATTCTGTGATTAAACCTATACCTGTCACACAGCGCAAAAAAAAACAGGCCTCACATTTCTATTCAACCAAATCTGTACTGTTTTAGCTGGTCAAGTTATTTCTAGTGACCGTAAAAGCACATTTTTTTTTCTGGGTTGAAAAACTATTCCCAAATTTGCCATTCTCAAAATAACTAGTTTCTGGTATTTGAGGCCTACTTGAAATCTATCCCAAAAAGGATATCTTACATTGAAGGTGCTGATAGTGTCATTCAGAAAAACCTAAGACACACGCTACCGTGCAGATAGAAGTCTGATTCTGTGATTAAACCTATACCTGTCACACAGCGCAAAAAAAAACAGGCCTCACATTTCTATTCAACCAAATCTGTACTGTTTTAGCTGGTCAAGTTATTTCTAGTGACCGTAAAAGCACTTTTTTTTTTCTGGGTTGAAAAACTATACCCAAATTTGCCATTCTCAAAATAACTAGTTTCTGGTATTTGAGGCCTACTTGAAATCTATCCCAAAAAGGATATCTTACATTAAAGGTGCTGATAGTGTCATTCAGAAAAACCTAAGACACACGCTACCGTGCAGATAGAAGTCTGATTCTGTGATTAAACCTATACCTGTCACACAGCGCAAAAAAAAAAACAGGCCTCACATTTCTATTCAACCAAATCTGTACTGTTTTAGCTGGTCAAGTTATTTCTAGTGACCGTAAAAGCACTTTTTTTTTTCTGGGTTGAAAAACTATACCCAAATTTGCCATTCTCAAAATAACTAGTTTCTGGTATTTGAGGCCTACTTGAAATCTATCCCAAAAAGGATATCTTACATTGAAGGTGCTGATAGTGTCATTCAGAAAAACCTAAGACACACGCTACCGTGCAGATAGAAGTCTGATTCTGTGATTAAACCTATACCTGTCACACAGCGCAAAAAAAAAACAGGCCTCACATTTCTATTCAACCAAATCTGTACTGTTTTAGCTGGTCAAGTTATTTCTAGTGACCGTAAAAGCACTTTTTTTTTTCTGGGTTGAAAAACTATACCCAAATTTGCCATTCTCAAAATAACTAGTTTCTGGTATTTGAGGCCTACTTGAAATCTATCCCAAAAAGGATATCTTACATTGAAGGTACTGATAGTGTCATTCAGAAAAACCTAAGACACACGCTACCGTGCAGATAGAAGTCTGATTCTGTGATTAAACCTATACCTGTCACACAGCGCAAAAAAAAAAACAGGCCTCACATTTCTATTCAACCAAATCTGTACTGTTTTAGCTGGTCAAGTTATTTCTAGTGACCGTAAAAGCACATTTTTTTTTCTGGGTTGAAAAACTATTCCCAAATTTGCCATTCTCAAAATAACTAGTTTCTGGTATTTGAGGCCTACTTGAAATTTATCCCAAAAAGGATATCTTACATTGAAGGTGCTGATAGTGTCATTCAGAAAAACCTAAGACACACGCTACCGTGCAGATAAAAGTCTGATTCTGTGATTAAACCTATACCTGTCACACAGCGCAAAAAAAAACAGGCCTCACATTTCTATTCAACCAAATCTGTACTGTTTTAGCTGGTTAAGTTATTTCTAGTGACCGTAAAAGCAAATTTTTTTTTTTCTGGGTTGAAAAACTATTCCCAAATTTGCCATTCTCAAAATAACTAGTTTCTGGTATTTGAGGCCTACTTGAAATCTATCCCAAAAAATGATATCTTACATTGAAGGTGCTAATAGTGTCATTCAGAAAAACCTAAGACACACGCTACTGTGCAGATAGAAGTCTGATTCTGTGATTAAACCTATACCTGTCACACAGCGCAAAAAAAAACAGGCCTCACATCTCTATTCAACCAAATCTGTACTGTTTTAGCTGGTCAAGTTATTTGTAGTGACCGTAAAAGCACTTTTTTTTTTCTGGGTTGAAAAACTATTCCCAAATTTGCCATTCTCAAAATAACTAGTTTCTGGTATTTGAGGCCTGCTTGAAATCTATCCCAAAAAGGATATCTTACATTGAAGGTGCTGATAGTGTCATTCAGAAAAACCTAAGACACACGCTACCGTGCAGATAGAAGTCTGATTCTGTGATTAAACCTATACCTGTCACACAGCGCAAAAAAAAAACAGGCCTAACATTACTATTCAACCAAATCTGTACTGTTTTAGCTGGTCAAGTTATTTGTAGTGACCGTAAAAGCACATTTTTTTTTCTGGGTTGAAAAACTATTCCCAAATTTGCCATTCTCAAAATAACTAGTTTCTGGTATTTGAGGCCTACTTGAAATCTATCCCAAAAAGGATATCTTACATTGAAGGTGCTGATAGTATCATTCAGAAAAACATAAGACACACGCTACCGTGCAGATAGAAGTCTGATTCTGTGATTAAACCTATACCTGTCACACAGCGCAAAAAAAAAACAGGCCTCACATTTCTATTCAACCAAATCTGTACTGTTTTAGCTGGTCAAGTTATTTCTAGTGACCGTAAAAGCACTTTTTTTTTTCTGGGTTGAAAAACTATACCCAAATTTGCCATTCTCAAAATAACTAGTTTCTGGTATTTGAGGCCTACTTGAAATCTATCCCAAAAAGGATATCTTACATTAAAGGTGCTGATAGTGTCATTCAGAAAAACCTAAGACACACGCTACCGTGCAGATAGAAGTCTGATTCTGTGATTAAACCTATACCTGTCACACAGCGCAAAAAAAAAACAGGCCTCACATTTCTATTCAACCAAATCTGTACTGTTTTAGCTGGTCAAGTTATTTCTAGTGACCGTAAAAGCACTTTTTTTTTTCTGGGTTGAAAAACTATACCCAAATTTGCCATTCTCAAAATAACTAGTTTCTGGTATTTGAGGCCTACTTGAAATCTATCCCAAAAAGGATATCTTACATTGAAGGTGCTGATAGTGTCATTCAGAAAAACCTAAGACACACGCTACCGTGCAGATAGAAGTCTGATTCTGTGATTAAACCTATACCTGTCACACAGCGCAAAAAAAAAACAGGCCTCACATTTCTATTCAACCAAATATGTACTGTTTTAGCTGGTCAAGTTATTTCTAGTGACCGTAAAAGCACTTTTTTTTTTCTGGGTTGAAAAACTATTCCCAAATTTGCCATTCTCAAAATAACTAGTTTCTGGTATTTGAGGCCTACTTGAAATCTATCCCAAAAAGGATATCTTACATTGAAGGTACTGATAGTGTCATTCAGAAAAACCTAAGACACACGCTACCGTGCAGATAGAAGTCTGATTCTGTGATTAAACCTATACCTGTCACACAGCGCAAAAAAAAAAACAGGCCTCACATTTCTATTCAACCAAATCTGTACTGTTTTAGCTGGTCAAGTTATTTCTAGTGACCGTAAAAGCAAATTTTTTTTTCTGGGTTGAAAAACTATTCCCAAATTTGCCATTCTCAAAATAACTAGTTTCTGGTATTTGAGGCCTACTTGAAATCTATCCCAAAAAGGATATCTTACATTGAAGGTGCTGATAGTATCATTCAGAAAAACATAAGACACACGCTACCGTGCAGATAAAAGTCTGATTCTGTGATTAAACCTATACCTGTCACACAGCGCAAAAAGAAACAGGCCTCACATTTCTATTCAACCAAATCTGTACTGTTTTAGCTGGTTAAGTTATTTCTAGTGACCGTAAAAGCAAATTTTTTTTTTTCTGGGTTGAAAAACTATTCCCAAATTTGCCATTCTCAAAATAACTAGTTTCTGGTATTTGAGGCCTACTTGAAATCTATCCCAAAAAATGATATCTTACATTGAAGGTGCTAATAGTGTCATTCAGAAAAACCTAAGACACACGCTACTGTGCAGATAGAAGTCTGATTCTGTGATTAAACCTATACCTGTCACACAGCGCAAAAAAAAACAGGCCTCACATTTCTATTCAAACAAATCTGTACTGTTTTAGCTGGTCAAGTTATTTGTAGTGACCGTAAAAGCACTTTTTTTTTTCTGGGTTGAAAAACTATTCCCAAATTTGCCATTCTCAAAATAACTAGTTTCTGGTATTTGAGGCCTGCTTGAAATCTATCCCAAAAAGGATATCTTACATTGAAGGTACTGATAGTGTCATTCAGAAAAACCTAAGACACACGCTACCGTGCAGATAGAAGTCTGATTCTGTGATTAAACCTATACCTGTCACACAGCGCAAAAAAAAAACAGGCCTAACATTTCTATTCAACCAAATCTGTACTGTTTTAGCTGGTCAAGTTATTTGTAGTGACCGTAAAAGCACATTTTTTTTTCTGGGTTGAAAAACTATTCCCAAATTTGCCATTCTCAAAATAACTAGTTTCTGGTATTTGAGGCCTACTTGAAATCTATCCCAAAAAGGATATCTTACATTGAAGGTGCTGATAGTATCATTCAGAAAAACATAAGACACACGCTACCGTGCAGATAGAAGTCTGATTCTGTGATTAAACCTATACCTGTCACACAGCGCAAAAAAAAACAGGCCTCACATTTCTATTCAACCAAATCTGTACTGTTTTAGCTGGTCAAGTTATTTCTAGTGACCGTAAAAGCACTTTTTTTTTTCTGGGTTGAAAAACTATACCCAAATTTGCCATTCTCAAAATAACTAGTTTCTGGTATTTGAGGCCTACTTGAAATCTATCCCAAACAGGATATCTTACATTAAAGGTGCTGATAGTGTCATTCAGAAAAACCTAAGACACACGCTACCGTGCAGATAGAAGTCTGATTCTGTGATTAAACCTATACCTGTCACACAGCGCAAAAAAAAAACAGGCCTCACATTTCTATTCAACCAAATCTGTACTGTTTTAGCTGGTCAAGGTATTTCTAGTGACCGTAAAAGCACTTTTTTTTTTCTGGGTTGAAAAACTATACCCAAATTTGCCATTCTCAAAATAACTAGTTTCTGGTATTTGAGGCCTACTTGAAATCTATCCCAAAAAGGATATCTTACATTGAAGGTGCTGATAGTGTCATTCAGAAAAACCTAAGACACACGCTACCGTGCAGATAGAAGTCTGATTCTGTGATTAAACCTATACCTGTCACACAGCGCAAAAAAAAAACAGGCCTCACATTTCTATTCAACCAAATATGTACTGTTTTAGCTGGTCAAGTTATTTCTAGTGACCGTAAAAGCACTTTTTTTTTTCTGGGTTGAAAAACTATACCCAAATTTGCCATTCTCAAAATAACTAGTTTCTGGTATTTGAGGCCTACTTGAAATCTATCCCAAAAAGGATATCTTACATTGAAGGTGCTGATAGTGTCATTCAGAAAAACCTAAGACACACGCTACCGTGCAGATAGAAGTCTGATTCTGTGATTAAACCTATACCTGTCACACAGCGCAAAAAAAAAAACAGGCCTCACATTTCTATTCAACCAAATCTGTACTGTTTTAGCTGGTCAAGTTATTTCTAGTGACCGTAAAAGCAAATTTTTTTTTCTGGGTTGAAAAACTATTCCCAAATTTGCCATTCTCAAAATAACTAGTTTCTGGTATTTGAGGCCTACTTGAAATTTATCCCAAAAAGGATATCTTACATTGAAGGTGCTGATAGTGTCATTCAGAAAAACCTAAGACACACGCTACCGTGCAGATAAAAGTCTGATTCTGTGATTAAACCTATACCTGTCACACAGCGCAAAAAGAAACAGGCCTCACATTTCTATTCAACCAAATCTGTACTGTTTTAGCTGGTTAAGTTATTTCTAGTGACCGTAAAAGCAAATTTTTTTTTTTCTGGGTTGAAAAACTATTCCCAAATTTGCCATTCTCAAAATAACTAGTTTCTGGTATTTGAGGCCTACTTGAAATCTATCCCAAAAAATGATATCTTACATTGAAGGTGCTAATAGTGTCATTCAGAAAAACCTAAGACACACGCTACTGTGCAGATAGAAGTCTGATTCTGTGATTAAACCTATACCTGTCACACAGCGCAAAAAAAAACAGGCCTCACATTTCTATTCAAACAAATCTGTACTGTTTTAGCTGGTCAAGTTATTTGTAGTGACCGTAAAAGCACTTTTTTTTTTCTGGGTTGAAAAACTATTCCCAAATTTGCCATTCTCAAAATAACTAGTTTCTGGTATTTGAGGCCTGCTTGAAATCTATCCCAAAAAGGATATCTTACATTGAAGGTACTGATAGTGTCATTCAGAAAAACCTAAGACACACGCTACCGTGCAGATAGAAGTCTGATTCTGTGATTAAACCTATACCTGTCACACAGCGCAAAAAAAAAACAGGCCTAACATTTCTATTCAACCAAATCTGTACTGTTTTAGCTGGTCAAGTTATTTGTAGTGACCGTAAAAGCACATTTTTTTTTCTGGGTTGAAAAACTATTCCCAAATTTGCCATTCTCAAAATAACTAGTTTCTGGTATTTGAGGCCTACTTGAAATCTATCCCAAAAAGGATATCTTACATTGAAGGTGCTGATAGTATCATTCAGAAAAACATAAGACACACGCTACCGTGCAGATAGAAGTCTGATTCTGTGATTAAACCTATATCTGTCACACAGCGCAAAAAAAAACAGGCCTCACATTTCTATTCAACCAAATCTGTACTGTTTTAGCTGGTCAATTTATTTGAAGTGACCGTAAAAGCACTTTTTTTTTTCTGGGTTGAAAAACTATTCCCAAATTTGCCATTCTCAAAATAACTAGTTTCTGGTATTTGAGGCCTACTTGAAATCTATCCCAAAAAGGATATCTTACATTGAAGGTGCTGATAGTGTCATTCAGAAAAACCTAAGACACACGCTACCGTGCAAATAGAAGTCTAATTCTGTGATTAAACCTATACCTGTCACACAGCACAAAAAAAACAGGCCTCATATTTCTATTCAACCAAATCTGTACTGTTTTAGCTGGTCAAGTTATTTGTAGTGACCGTAAAAGCACACTTTTTGTTCTGGGTTGAAAAACTATTCCCAAATTTGCCATTCTCAAAATTGTGGTGAACGGGAACAATAAGGAAAACATCTAATAAGGGACGCGGACGTGGACTTGGTCGTGGTAGTGTTAGTGGACCCTCTGGTGCTGGGAGAGGACGTGGCCGTTCTGCCACAGCCACACGTCCTAGTGAACCAACTACCTCAGGTCCCAGTAGCCAGCAGAATTTACTGCGATATTTGGTGGGGCCCAATGCCGTTCTAAGGATGGTAAGGCCTGAGCAGGTACAGGCATTAGTCAATTGGGTGGCCGACAGTGCATCCAGCACGTTCACATTATCTCCCACCTAGTCTTCAGCAGAAAGCGCACAGATGGCGCATGAAAACCAAGCCCATCGGTCTGTCACATCACCCCCATGCATATCAGGGAAACTGTCTGAGCCTCAAGTTATGCAGCAGTCTCTTATGCTGTTTGAAGACTCTGCTGCCAGGGTTTCCCAAGGGCATCCACCTAGCCCTTCCCCAGTGGTGGAAGAGATAGAATGCACTAACGCACAACCACTTATTTTTCCTGATGATGAGGACATGGGAATACCACCTCAGCACGTCTCTGATGATGACGAAACACATGTGCCAACTGCTGCGTCTTTCTGCAGTGTGCAGACTGAACAGGAGGTCAGGGATCAAGACTGGGTGGAAGACGATGCAGGGGACGATGAGGTCCTAGACCCCACATGGAATGAAGGTCGTGCCACTGACTTTCACAGTTCGGAGGAAGAGGCAGTGGTGAGACCGAGCCAACAGCGTAGCAAAAGAGGGAGCAGTGGGCAAAATCAGAACACCCGCCGCCAAGAGACTCCGCCTGCTACTGACCGCCGCCATCTGGGACCGACCACCCCAAAGGCAGCTTCAAGGAGTTCCCTGGCATGGCACTTCTTCAAACAATGTGCTGACGACAAGACCCGAGAGGTTTGCACGCTGTGCCATCAGAGCCTGAAGCGAGGCATTAACGTTCTGAACCTTAGCACAACCTGCATGACCAGGCACCTGCATGCAAAGCATGAACTGCAGTGGAGTAAACACCTTAAAAACAAGGAAGTCACTCAGGCTCCCCCTGCTACCTCTTCTGCTGCTGCCGCCTCGGCCTCTTCTGCTGCTGCTGCCGCCGCCTCGGCCTCTTCCTCTGTCTCTGGAGGAACGTTGGCACCTGCCGCCCAGCAAACATGGGATGTACCACCAACACCACCAACTGCGTCACCAAGCATCTCAACCATGTCACACGGCAGCGTTCAGCTCTCCATCTCACAAACATTTGAGAGAAAGCGTAAATTCCCTCCTAGCCACCCTCGATCCCTGGCCCTGAATGCCAGCATTTCTAAACTACTGGCCTATGAAATGCTGTCATTTAGGCTGGTGGACACACACAGCTTCAAACAGCTCATGTCACTTGCTGTCCCACAGTATGTTGTTCCCAGCCGCCACTACTTCTCCAAGAGAGCCGTGCCTTCCCTGCACAAACAAGTGTCCAATAAAATCAAGTGTGCACTGCGCAACGCCATCTGTGGCAAGGTCCATCTAACCACAGATACGTGGACCAGTAAGCACGGCCAGGGACGCTATATCTCCCTAACTGCACACTGGGTAAATGTAGTGGCGGCTGGGCCCCAGGCGGAGAGCTGTTTGGCGCACGTCCTTCCGCCGCCAAGGATCGCAGGGCAACATTCTTTGCCTCCTGTCTCCTCCTCCTCCTACTCATCTTCCTCCTCCTCTTTTTCTACCTGCTCATCCAGTCAGCCACACACCTTCACCACCAACTTCAGCACAGCCCGGGGTAAACGTCAGCAGGCCATTCTGAAACTCATATGTTTGGGGGACAGGCCCCACACCGCATAGGAGTTGTGGCGGGGTATAGAACAACAGACCGACGAGTGGTTGCTGCCGGTGAGCCTCAAGCCCGGCCTGGTGGTGTGCGATAATGGGCGAAATCTCGTTGCAGCTCTGGGACTAGCCGGTTTGACGCACATCCCTTGCCTGGCGCATGTGCTGAATTTGGTGGTGCAGAAGTTCATTCGCAACTACCCCGACATGTCAGAGCTGCTGCATAAAGTGCGGGCCGTCTGTTCGCGCTTCCGGCGTTCACACCCTGCCGCTGCTCGCCTGTCTGCGCTACAGCGTAACTTCGGCCTTCCCGCTCACCGCCTCATATGCGACGTGCCCACCAGGTGGAACTCCACCTTGCATATGCTGGACAGACTGTGCGAGCAGCAGCAGGCCATAGTGGAGTTTCAGCTGCAGCACGCACGGGTCAGTCGCACTGCGGATCAGAACCACTTCACCACCAATGACTGGGCCTCCATGCGAGACCTGTGTGCCCTGTTGCGTTGTTTTGAGTACTCCACCAACATGGCCAGTGGCAATGACGCCGTTATCAGCGTTACAATACCACTTCTATGTCTCCTTGAGAAAACACTTAGGGCGATGATGGAAGAGGAGGTGGCCCAGGAGGAAGAGGAGGAAGAGGGGTCATTTTTAGCACTTTCAGGCCAGTCTCTTCGAAGTGACTCAGAGGGAGGTTTTTTGCAACACCAGAGGCCAGGTACAAATGTGGCCAGACAGGGCCCACTACTGGAGGACGAGGAGGACGAGGATGAGGAGGAGGTGGAGGAGGATTAGGATGAAGCATGTTCACAGCGGGGTGGCACCCAAAGCAGCTCGGGCCCATCACTGGTGCGTGGCTGGGGGGAAACACAGGACGATGACGATACGCCTCCCACAGAGGACAGCTTGTCCTTACCTCTGGGCAGCCTGGCACACATGAGCGACTACATGCTGCAGTGCCTGCGCAACGACAGCAGAGTTGCCCACATTTTAACGTGTGCGGACTACTGGGTTGCCACCCTGCTGGATCCCCGGTACAAAGACAATGTGCCCACCTTACTTCCTACACTAGGGCGTGATAGGAAGATGCGCGAGTACAAGCGCACGTTGGTAGACGCGCTACTGAGAGCATTCCCAAATGTCACAGGGGAACCAGTGGAAGCCCAAGGCGAAGGCAGAGGAGGAGCAAGAGGTCGCCAACGCAGCTGTGTCATGCCCAGCTCCTCTGAGGGCAGGGTTAGCATGGTAGAGATGTGGAAAAGTTTTGTCAACACGCCACAGCTAACTGCACCACCACCTGATACGGAACGTGTTAGCAGGAGGCAACATTTCACCAACATGGTGGAACAGTACCTGTGCACACCCCTCCACGTACTGACTGATGGTTCGGCCCCATTCAACTTCTGGGTCTCCAAATTGTCCACGTGGCCAGAGCTATCCTTTTATGCCTTGGAGGTGCTGGCCTGCCCGGCGGCCAGCGTTTTGTCTGAACGTGTATTCAGCACGGCAGGGGGCGTCATTACAGACAAACGCAGCCGCCTGTCTACAGCCAACGTGGACAAGGTGACGTTCATAAAAATGAACCAGGCATGTATCCCACAGGACCTGTCCATCCCTTGTGCAGATTAGATATTAACTACCTCCCCTTAACAATATATTATTGTACTCCAGGGCACTTCCTCATTCAATACTATTTTTATTTTCATTTTACCATTATATTGCAGTGAAACCCAAAGTTGAATGAACCTCTCCTCTGTCTGGGTGCCGGGGCCTAAATGTGTGACAGTGGCCTGTTCCAGTGGTGGGTGACGTGAAGCCTGATTCTCTGCTATGACATGAAGACTGATTCTGCGCTGACATAAGGCCAGATTCTCTGTTACGGGACCTCTCTCCTCTGTCTGGGTGCCGGGGCCTAAATATGTGACAGTGGCCTGTTCCAGTGGGGGGTGACGTGAAGCCTGATTCTCTGCTATGACATGAAGACAGATTCTGTGCTGACATCAGGCCAGATTCTCTGTTACGGGACCTCTCTCCTCTGCCTGGGTGCCTGGGCCTAAATGTGTGACAGTGGCCTGTTCCAGTGGTGGGTGACGTGAAGCCTGATTCTCTGCTATGACACGAAGACAGATTCTGTGCTGACATCAGGCCAGATACTCTGTTACGGGACCTCTCTCCTCTGCCTGGGTGCCTGGGCCTAAATGTGTGACAGTGGCCTGTTCCAGTGGTGGGTGACGTGAAGCCTGATTCTCTGCTATGACATGAAGACAGATTCTGTGCTGACATAAGGCCAGATTCTCTGTTACGGGACCTCTCTCCTCTGCCTGGGTGCCTGGGCCTAAATGTGTGACAGTGGCCTGTTTCAGTGGTGGGTGACGTGAAGCCTGATTCTCTGCTATGACATGAAGACAGATTCTGCGCTGACATAAGGCCAGATTCTCTGTTACGGGACCTCTCTCCTCTGCCTGGGTGCCTGGGCCTAAATGTGTGACAGTGGCCTGTTCCAGTGGTGGGTGACGTGATGCCTGATTCTCTGCTATGACATGAAGACAGATTCTGTGCTGACATAAGGCCAGATTCTCTGTTACAGGACCTCTCTCCTCTGCCTGGGTGCCTGGGCCTAAATGTGTGACAGTGGCCTGTTCCAGTGGTGGGTGACATGAAGCCTGATTCTCTGCTATGACATGAAGACAGATTCTGCGCTGACATAAGGCCAGATTCTCTGTTACGGGACCTCTCTCCTCTGCCTGGGTGCCTGGTCCTAAATGTGTGACAGTGGCCTGTTCCAGTGGTGGGTGACGTGATGCCTGATTCTCTGCTATGACATGAAGACAGATTCTGTGCTGACATAAGGCCATATTCTCTGTTACAGGACCTCTCTCCTCTGCCTGGGTGCCTGGGCCTAAATGTGTGACAGTGGCCTGTTCCAGTGGTGGGTGACGTGAAGCCTGATTCTCTGCTATGACATGAAGACAGATTCTGCGCTGACATAAGGCCAGATTCTCTGTTACGGGACCTCTCTCCTCTGCCTGGGTGCCTGGGCCTAAATGTGTGACAGTGGCCTGTTCCAGTGGTGGGTGACGTGAAGCCTGATTCTCTGCTATGACAGGAAGACAGATTCTGTGCTGACATAAGGCCAGATTCTCTGTTACAGGATCTCTCTCCTCTGCCTGGGTGCCTGGGCCTAAATGTGTGACAGTGGCCTGTTCCAGTGGTGGGTGACGTGAAGCCTGATTCTCTGCTATGACAGGAAGACAGATTCTGCGCTGACATAAGGCCAGATTCTCTGTTACGGGACCTCTCTCCTCTGCCTGGGTGCCTGGTCCTAAATGTGTGACAGTGGCCTGTTCCAGTGGTGGGTGACGTGATGCCTGATTCTCTGCTATGACATGAAGACAGATTCTGTGCTGACATAAGGCCATATTCTCTGTTACAGGACCTCTCTCCTCTGCCTGGGTGCCTGGGCCTAAATGTGTGACAGTGGCCTGTTCCAGTGGTGGGTGACGTGAAGCCTGATTCTCTGCTATGACATGAAGACAGATTCTGTGCTGACATAAGGCCAGATTCTCTGTTACGGGACCTCTCTCCTCTGCCTGGGTGCCTGGGCCTAAATGTGTGACAGTGGACTGTTCCAGTGGTGGGTGACGTGATGCCTGATTCTCTGCTATGACATGAAGACAGATTCTGTGCTGACATAAGGCCAGATTCTCTGTTACAGGATCTCTCTCCTCTGCCTGGGTGCCTGGGCCTAAATGTGTGACAGTGGCCTGTTCCAGTGGTGGGTGACGTGAAGCCTGATTCTCTGCTATGACATGAAGACAGATTCTGCGCTGACATAAGGCCAGATTCTCTGTTACGGGACCTCTCTCCTCTGCCTGGGTGCCTGGGCCTAAATGTGTGACAGTGGCCTGTTCCAGTGGTGGGTGACGTGAAGCCTGATTCTCTGCTATGACAGGAAGACAGATTCTGTGCTGACATAAGGCCAGATTCTCTGTTACGGGACCTCTCTCCTCTGCCTGGGTGCCTGGGCCTAAATGTGTGACAGTGGCCTGTTCCAGTGGTGGGTGACGTGATGCCTGATTCTCTGCTATGACATGAAGACAGATTCTGTGCTGACATAAGGCCAGATTCTCTGTTACGGGACCTCTCTCCTCTGCCTGGGTGCCTGGGCCTAAATGTGTGACAGTGGCCTGTTCCAGTGGTGGGTGACGTGAAGCCTGATTCTCTGCTATGACATGAAGACAGATTCTGCGCTGACATAAGGCCAGATTCTCTGTTACGGGACCTCTCTCCTCTGCCTGGGTGCCTGGGCCTAAATGTGTGACAGTGGCCTGTTCCAGTGGTGGGTGACGTGAAGCCTGATTCTCTGCTATGACATGAAGACAGATTCTGCGCTGACATAAGGCCAGATTCTCTGTTACGGGACCACTCTCCTCTGTCTGGGTGCCGGGGCCTAAATATGTGACAGTGGCCTCTTCCAGTGGTGGGTGACATGAAGCCAGATTCTTTGCTATGGCATGAAGAGACTGATTCTCTGCTGACGTGAAGCCAGATTCTCTGCTATGGGACCTCTGTCTAATTGATATTGGGTCATTTTTATTTTTTATTTTAATTCATTTCCCTATCCACATTTGTTTGCAGGGGATTTACCTACATGTTGCTGCCTTTTGCAGCCCTCTAGCTATTTCCTGGGCTGTTTTACAGCCTTTTTAGTGCCCAAATTTCGGGTCCCCATTGACTTCAATGGGGTTCGGGTTCGGGACGAAGTTCGGGTCGGGTTTGGATCTGGATGTTCGGCCGAACTTCTCGAACCCGAACATCCAGGTGTTCGTTCAACTCTAAAAATGAGTCATCTTGCTAAAACGATTAACTACCACCAAAATTACTGTTTTCCCCGAGGAACTCGGCAGATCCGTAATAAAGTCCATGGACAAGTGCGTCCAAGGACGAGACGGAATAGATAAAGGAAGGAGTGAATGATGCAACTTTAGATCGTGCACAGGTCTCACAAGCTACCACGTAATCCTCAATGCTCCTACGTAACCTGGGCCACCAGAACCTCCGGGACACAAGGTCACAGGTGGACTTACCACCAGGATGTCCGGCAAGGACAGTATCGTGATGTTCCTTGAAAACCTTGTATCGCAGTTCTTCGGGAACAAACAACCTCCCTGGGGGACAGGAACCAGGAGCCCCCTCCTGGGCTCCCAACACCTCCATCTCCAATTCGGGATACAGAGCGGAAACCACAACCCCGTCAGCCAAAATCGGAGCAGGATCCTCTGAATCACCTCCCCCAGGAAAACTGCGAGACAACGCATCTGCCTTGATGTTTTTGACCCCCGGACGAAAAGTAACAACAAAATTGAACCTGGTAAAAAACTGTGACCATCTGGCCTGTCTAGGGTTCAGACGCTTGGCAGATTGCTGGTAAGTGTTAAGGCTGGCCGCAGGCTAGCCTGGATTTGTGGGAGGGACCAGTACCTGTTTTAAGCGGTCCACCTCTCCCAGGCAGCACGTCGGCATTCGGACGTTGCTACTTCCGGGTGTGACGTCATCACCAAGCGTCCGCACGAGTTGGAGCTCCTAGACGCCGGGTGGTGCCTTTCGTTTCAGCCTGCAAAGCTGCCACAACCTTTTCTGGATCGTTGGTTTGTTCAGGGAGGTGGGGTAAGTGAGGGAGGGCAGGAAGTTATGAGGGTAGGGGGAAGTGTGTGGCCGGATCGCTTCTCCTTGCGATCGGGCACTTGCGGTTTCAGGTCTTGACACCAGGGGGCAGCGTTGCTAAGCTCATTGCCTGCTCAGCATCTGCAACTCATTCTGAATTTCCAAGTTCACATGGGGCTACGAGTTACCTGGGCACAGCATGTCCAGGCTCTGGTGGCTGGGTCCCGGTGCCATTACTGTGTATTTTGCTGCAAGGTTCTCTGTCTGGGTACACGTTTGATCTCATTACATACACTACATTCTTACCTTTAGTTCTGCACATAAGACAGTTGACGAAAAAAAAAAAAAAAATTAAACAGGGGGCGTGGCTAAAAAAAAAAAAAAAAAGGGGGGGGGATTGCTTTGGCAAAAAAAATAAAAAATATATATAATATATAATGTAATGTGGAAACCTTTTTCCACCTAGCGTCTTGCATACACCACTAGCATAGGTACATTCGCTAGTATAGCCACACTCTTGCACGACAGTCAGAGACACCTCGCATCATCTCGTAGAATAGTGTCATACGTCATACGGTCTGTTTTCCACAAATCCTATACTTACATACATCACCTACCACGTCTGTAGGTTCAATAGCCCGCAGTGTTCGTTTTTAATGAGTCTGCCACGTCACAGATTCAGATAAACTCGGGCTCGTTTCATACGTCAGTGGAAACGACTATCATACTCCCTGTCAGCCTCGTCGGCTGCTCGTCATACGTTCACGCTGTTGGGGGGGGAGGTTAGATTCTGTCAGTTTGTCTGTCGGCTTACGTGCTGCAGGTCATAGGGTTAACAGGTTGTTTTCTTTTTTTTTCTCTCTCTTTTTTTTTTTTTTTGTTGTTGTTTGTTTTTCTTTCTTCTTCGTTGTTTTGTTGTTGTGTTGTTTCAGTCATCATGTCTCAGCCTTCAGATATTGAGGAGTTTGTGTCCTTGCCTCCGTCTCCAAGAGGGTCCGAACACGGCAGCACTCCATCCCTCAGGGCTTGGACAGTGCCTAAGTTGACGGCTGAATTGCTCAGGAGAGGGATTCCGTTCGCGGCTACAGCCAGAAAGGCGGAACTATTTAAACTTCTTTTTCCCGCTACACCACAGGCCAGGCCTGCTTCTTCCAGTGACAATACCACCATCACCAATTCATTGGTTCAGATCCACTCGGTGTTGAACTCACTCACTAGTTCCATCCAGGATTTACAAGCCCGGATGGAAGTAATGGAACAGCATCGCGACCCCCCCCCCAGCAGTTGGGCCGGCTGGCGGCGCGGCACCTCCGGCTGTGGTCACAGGTACCGTGCCTACTCTACTTCCAACACCTAACCTGTCACAGGGTGGGAGAGTGCCTTCAGTGGCGCCGGTATATTTCGTTAGGCCCAGTATAAGAAAGGACATCTTAGAGCGCAAGGATGTCAACTTGGCATCTTTGTTAATTACGTCCCACGACGTTACAGAGAACAAGTCCTTCGGTTGTAGCGAGTTATCAGTGGTTCTCAAGGCCAAAGACCCCAGGCTCAGTCGCAAGCTGACCCTGGCCGAGTTCGTCCTGGCTTTCAGTCTTTTTAGAGACGTTTTGTGTTCTGCCAGCCCCAATAGGAGAGAAGAGTTGGACATTTACCTCTACAGGGTGGTAGATTTGGCGCATAAGTACGGGGGCACTGCATTTTATGACTATCATAGGTCCTTCTCGGCCAAAGCGGCAGCCATTTGGGCCCAGTTCCAGGTAGTCACGGACTGGAGCGATATTGACATGGAGCTATTTTGTAGGCACTTCGCCAGTCTGAAGTCCCCGGTGTGCGCCACATGTCAGTCTCCTGCTCATACTACCGCCTGGTGCCCTTTGGCTGACCTTACAGCTGCCCCCAGTACCTCCAGATGTGGGATCAACCCGGGTCCTAGCCAGCAGTCAACCCAGTTTGACAAGCTGGGGAGACCCATTCATTACTTGGGAAAAGCCCAGCTCTGCAACAACTTTAACTATGCTGTCTGCAACTTCAGCCAGTGCAGGCTCCTGCATATCTGTGCCACATGTTTCAGGGCACATCCGGTCACGGTCTGCACCGTGAAGCCGGCATGACTGAGCCAGGTGAATGTCGAGGTTCTAGACCGGCTGCTGCGACTTCATCCGGTTCAGCCGTTCCGCGCTTTTCTGGTGGAAGGTTTTTCACGGGGGTTCCACACTGGGCTCATCGCCTTGCCTCAGCAGACTCATGAATGCCCCAACCTGCAGTCGGCTTCTAATCATGCTGATCTGGTGGATCTGCTGCTGGCAAGTGAGCTGGAGAAGGGCTTTATCATTGGTCCTTTCCAGTCCTCTCCTTTTTGCACGTGGAGGGTGAGCCCGGTGGGGGTGGTACAGGGAAAATACTCAAATAAATTCCGTTTGATTTATGATTTGTCTGCTCCACATTCTTCCCACGTTCCAAGTCTCAACTCACTGATTCCGTCTGAAGAGTTTTCATTGAGGTATACTTCCGTGGACCAGGCTATCCAGGTCATTCTACAGACAGGCAGGGGTGCTTGGCTGTCCAAGGCAGATGTCTCTGATGCGTTCAAACTGCTGCCTATTAGCCCATCTCTCTGGCAGTGGCATGGCATCAAATAGAGAGATGCGTACTATTTTGCCACCAAGTTGACGTTTGGTTCCAAGAGCAGCCCCAGTCTGTTTGACAAATTAGCGCAGGCCCTGGAATGGATTTTGTTGGAAGTACGGGGTTGCCAGAATGTCATTCACTACCTGGATGATTTTCTGTTAATAGAAGAACCCTCACGGGCGACTGCTGACTTGCAGGTTCTCTTGCAAGTTTTCAAGGAGTTAAACATTCCGGTGGCTGCCCACAAAACTGAAGGGCCTGCGCAGGATGTCACGTTCTTGGGGATCTCTCTGGATTCACGCGCCATGTCGGCCAGTCTACCACAAGACAAACTCGACAGGATCAAGTCAGGTGTCCGTTCTTTGCTCATGTCTCAGGTTTGCACCAAGAGAGAATTGCAGTCTCTGTTGGGCATGTTAAACTTTGCCATGAGGATCATTCCTCAGGGTAGATCATTTATTTCAAGATTGTTAGTCTTACTACAACAGACCAGTGATTTGGACGCTTCAGTGCATCTTAATGCCAACGCCCGGGCAGATCTGTTCATGTGGGACAGATTTCTCAGCGGGTGGAATGGCATTTCCATGTTTATTCCAAGGGCCACTTCTGATTCTCCACACGTATTTTCAGACGCGGCTGCCTCGGTAGGTTTCGCGGCCATATTTGGCTCTCATTGGTTCGCCGGCTCATGGCCCACGCACGTACTACAGATGCCGGGGTTTTCTCAGACGTCGGCATTGTTTGAGATCTATCCTATTGTAGCAGCTGCTATAGTTTGGGGGCATAGGTGGTCGGGTCACACGGTGGTTTTCCACACTGACAACATGGCGACTGCAGAGATCATTAACAAGGGTAGGTCCAAATCGTTACTCATCATGTCTTTCATGAGTAGGTTGACCTGGGTAGCCCTGGAACAGGGGTTTCATTTCCATGCCCAGTTTTTGGACGGGGTCAGCAATGTGGCAGCTGATGCTTTATCTCATTTTGATTTTGCACGCTTTTTCTTACAGAACCCAGAAGCAGACTCGGTGGGCACCCCGGTACCGGACTGGCGGCTGCTGGTCTTGGACTAGACTCTCTGATGGTGGTCGCCAGTTCACTCATTACAAAGTCGTTGTCGACCAGTACATTGAAGTCATACCGCCGAGCGTGGGTAGTTTTCTTAGACTTCCAGTTGGTATATCCTAGGGGTGACGCTGGTCAGGTCAAGTATATGGTGGCTTTCGTGTCTTATTGTCACTCGGTATTGGCTTTATCCTACAACACCATTAGGCTATATTTGGCAGGGGTGCAGTATTTTTTGGCACTTCAAGAGCCAGATAGACCCTCTATTTTTTCAGCTCACCCGATTAAGGCCATCCTCAGAGGCATCCAGAAAAGCCAGGTCACGGTCAAGTCGGTCCGTCAACCGATTACGGGGGACACGTTTCGTAGCCTGTCGGAAGTCCTCTCGTTGTCACCATTCGGAGTCCTTCCCAGCCTGGTGATCAAGGCAGCGATGTACTTGGCGTTTTACAGGTTTTTAAGACCAGGTGAAGTGACACAGGCCAGACAAGGGGCGGTTGCTCTCCGCAAGGGAGACTTAGTTAGGATGGGCAGTGTCTTTCATCTGCAGTTGCCTCACAATAAAACTAGGCAGGTAGTTCCCGGCCATGTAGTCAAATTCTTCCAGACCACAAACGCATGGTGTCCAGTGACAGTCTTGGACAACCTCTTGCTGGCCCTTAGTCTTCACGGCCCCACCGACCCATTACTTCCATTCCCTGTTGATCCACTGACGGCCAGCCAGTTCACCAAACATATCCGCATCCTGTTGTCCAGTGTAGGTTTGAATCCGGCTCTATTCTCGGGGCATTCTTTCCGCATCGGTGCGGCATCCGCAGCATCCAAACATGGAGTTCCTGCGCATATCATTAAACACTTGGGCGCTGGCGCTCGGGGTGCTTTGTTCGGTATATCCCGGAGACTCTGGCAGAGTTGGTCCAAGCATTTAGTACATTGGCAGAGTAGCACGGCAGGCCATCCTTCCCTCACTGGTGGGTTTTGCCCCCTTTTTCAGGCATACCGACCTAGTAAGGCCAAGGCACACCTCAGGCCAATTAGGTAGGGGGGTGGTGGTTGGGCATCTTCCACTCGCCAGGTCCTGTCCACAAGTGTTAAGGCTGGCCGCAGGCTAGCCTGGATTTGTGGGAGGGACCAGTACCTGTTTTAAGCGGTCCACCTCTCCCAGGCAGCACGTCGGCATTCGGACGTCCCCTGCCCACCCATTGCCATTCTTCATTCAGTCATTCAACTATCACATCCAGGGTATGCCCCCTTTTTCAGGCATACCGACCTAGTAAGGCCAAGGCACACCTCAGGCCAATTAGGTAGGGGGGTGGTGGTTGGGCATCTTCCACTCGCCAGGTCCTGTCCACAAGCCAAATTCTTATGATCCGTATAAACAGTAACGGGGTGAGAAGCCCCCTCCAACCAGTGACGCCATTCCTCAAAGGTCAACTTTATAGCCAGCAACTCTCTATCTCCCACATCATAGTTCCTCTCGGCGACCGAGAGCTTCTTGGAAAAGAAAGCACACAGGACCCATTTGCCAGGAGAAGAACCCTGCGACAGCACCGCTCCCACCACCACTTCTGATTCATCCACCTCCACCACGAATGGTTGAGACACATCGGGCTGCACCAGAATGGGAGCAGATGCAAAACACTCCTTAATAGTCGAAAAGGCCTGCAATGCCTCCTCCGACCAAACAGAGACGTCAGTGCCCTTCTTTGTCATATCAGTCAGAGGTTTAACAATGGTGGAATTGTTTAGAATAAATTTTCTATAATAGTTAGTAAACCCCAAAAAACGCATCAAAGCTTTCTGATTCTCTGGTCGATCTCATTCCAGAACCGCCTGGACCTTTTCGGGGTCCATACGAAAACCAGAGTCGGAAAGCAGATATCCCAAAAACTTAAGCTCCTGCACAGAAAACACACATTTTTCTAATTTGGCATATAACTTATTCTCCTGAAGGATCGTCAAAACCTATCTCACATAATCCTGATGGGTCTTCAGATCAGGAGAGTAAATTAAAATGTCATCTAAGTAAACTACCACAAACCTCCCCACCAAGTGATAAAAAATGTCATTGACGAATCGCTGAAATACCGCTGGCGCTTTCGTCAACCCAAAAGGCATAACCAGATTCTCAAAATGACCCTCCCCTTCCTTGATTCTGATAAGATTGTAGGCCCCTCTCAAATCCAACTTGGAGAACACCCTGGCACCAACAATCTGATCAAAAAGGTCGGTGATCAAAGGAAGGGGATACGGATCCCGGACCGTAATACGGTTCAATTCCCGAAAATCCAAACACGGTCTCAGTGATCCATCCTTTTTCTTGACAAAGAAAAAACCTACTGCCACCGGAGACTTAGATGGCCTAATATGACCTTTTGCCAAACTCTCGGCGATATACTTTTGCATGACCTCTCTTTCAGGTTGGGAAAGATTGTAAAGGCGAGACTTTGGCAACTTGGCTCCTGGGAGGAGATTAACTGGACAATCATAGTCACGATGAGGGGGCAATTCCTGGGTCCCACCCTCCGGAAAGACATCCGCAAAGTCTGAGAGATATTGAAGTAGAACCGCAGTGGACACCCCAGAGATAGATGTGCCAAGACAATTCTCCGAACAAAATTCTCCCCAACCAATAATTTGTCTTGCTTGCCAATCAATAATTGGATTATGTTTTGTCAACCACGGTAAACCTAGGACTATAAGAGCAGGCAAATCCCTCATGACAAAACAAGATATAAACTCTACATGTGAATCACCTACCCTCAACTGAATACCATGTGCAATATGAGTGAGACTCCTTTGAGAAAGAGGTGAAGAATCTATTGCAAACACCGGAATCTCCCTTTCTAAAGTGCACGTACTTAGACCCAGATTTTGAAGAAAAAGAAAGTCAATAAGGTTTGACCCAGCACCACAGTCAATAAATACCTCAACAGAAAATTTTCTTGAGTCTAGCGCCACCATAGCTGGAAGGAGAAAACAAGAATTACAGGGAGCTTGCATACCTGCTTGTTCCACTACTCCATTCACGCTACCAAGAGTCAGGATGGTTTTTTTTTTCTTTCATATCATCATGCAGTTTAACAAAAGGACAAGCAAATACAAAATGGTCACTTTTTCCACAGTAGTAACATAGTTTATGTAATCTCCTAAAGTTTTTCCTACCAGAACAAAAAGATATCTGATCCAACTGCATGGGTTCCTCTCCTACCCCAGAGTTATAAGTAATATCACCCTGCTGCCCAGGGTGATATTACTTATAACTACCCCAGAGTTATAAGTAATATCACCCTGGGCAGCAGGTGAGATGAAACCACACGCAGAAGGGATCCCTTACACCTCTCTCTGATACGTCTATCCAACCGTATAGCCAAAGACAGCATTCTCTAGAGTATCCGGGTACTCATGAAAAGCCAGGGCATCTTTCAACCTCTCAGATAACCCCTGACAAAACTGACTACGTAACGCAGGGTCGTTCCACCCTGACTCTGTAGCCCATCTCCTAAACTCTACGCAGTAAACCTCTGCAGTATGTTCACCCTGTAATAAGTTACGCAATTTAGATTCTGCCATCGAGACCCGATCTGGGTCATCGTAAATCAATCCCAGGGCTTTGAAAAATTCCTCCACCGACCGGAGGGCCAGAGAACTGGGCGGCAGAGAAAAAGCCCAGGATTGTGCGTCCCCTTTAAGCAGAGACATGATGATACCAACCCTCTGACTTTCATCACCTGACGAAAATGGACGCAGTCGAAAATAAAATTTGCATGACTCTTTAAAGCGGATAAAGTCATCCGCACCCCCTGTAAATTTCTCGGGAAGAGCAACTTTAGGCTCCCCACCAATTTGACCTGCACCTGATGCCAGAACACTCTGACACTGTGTGACCAAACTACGCAGATCCGCAACCTCTAGGGATAATCCCTGCATGCGGTCAACCAGTGCATCAATTGACGCCATCACAAAACCGCTGAGTGATGGCAGTCACAGTATGGCGGGTTATAATGTCACGGCGGACAGGATCTCAGATACACAGACAACCAAATACACAAGTGTCTAGGCTAGATGCTGGGGAAAGGTCACCTCCTAGCGCATCCCTGACTTCTCTCCCTATGCTGCTAAGCCCACATTCAGACCTTGATGGTAGGAATGATGTGTCCTCGTGCCTGGACTGCAAACACCCTAGAATCCCTGAGATGGTGAAAGGGGAGAAGGGGCAGAAGACACACAAATAGCCTAGACCGCAAACAACACAAACAGAAACCAAACTAATCTGAGCTGGAACAGACAATCCTTCCTTGAATCCAAGGCCAGACTGAATTCTATAACCCGCACGGCCCTCTGGGAGTGAAGGCAATTTAAGCCAATGACCCCAACCAGAGCACCTGAAGGAAGGCGGATCCAGCATGATTCCAAAACAAACAAAAGGTTAAACACGTGCTGCCAATCTGACAGACCTCCCACACCGTCCGAGCAGGGCATGACAATCATCAAATAACTCCACATCCATTCCAAACAGGCCCCTGGCCCGACTCTTGCTCGGACTAACCAACTCCCCAATCCTCAATGCCCCAAAAAAGGCAAGCGAAAAAGCCAGCCTAAACAGCCCGACCTCCCCCACCGACAAACAAATCCGCTCAAACTGTTCCATTATATCTACCAACAAAGCGAACAAAACCGGTCGACGTTGATCCACCCCCACTGAACGCTTCCTCCAACCCCTCAGGGCCTACGTAACCCAAAATGATTTTGTCACATCCACTGCCCCCAGCACCTACAGCCAAAAGCCACCCCTGCCATAAACTTGCTCAATCTGGAAAATGACCAACCTTCTTTCCTACAGTGCCCCACCCAAAGCAACATCAAAGCTCCGACATCCAACTAATTTCCTTGAAAATGCTGCCTCAAGACCTCCCATAAGCCCCATGCCCTCCCATACATTGCCCAGGTCCCCGCCGACAAGGAAATCCTCACCAGATCCTCAACCGACCAAACTGCAGATTCCACAGCTCCTGGGGAAAGCTTGTTCCTTCCAACTCCGCCTCCGGTGCCAACGCCCGAAAACGGTTCCACTGGAAACGATGCAAAGCATCTGCAATTGAGTTACTAACCCCTGGGACATGAGACGCTACCACCCATGCATTCAAGGATTAGCAACCCCAAACCAAATGCTGAAGCAAACGCACGACCGGTGGCGATAAGGCTGAATTACAATTAATGGCCTCAACCACCCCCATGTTGTCGCAATGAAAACACACCTTCCGATTCTGAAAAGATTCGCCCCAAATATTGTAACATTACGGAACAGCCATTTGAACTTGGCGGCCCTATGAACAAAAAATCATCAAGGTAATGGATGATGGAACCCCAACCTGACCACTCTCGTACTACCCACTCCAAGAAAGAGCTGAACTGTTCAAAATAGACGAACAAAACTGAACAACCCATGGGCAAACACTGATCCTCCAAAAAAAAAACATCCCAAAAACACCACAACAAATGCTGACACTCCGGATGCACCGGCAAAATCCGAAACGCCGCCTCAATATCCACCTTGGCCAACAAAGCTCCCTGCCCATAAAACTGTACCCACCGAACCGCCTGATCGAATGACGTATACACGACCGAACACAATTCTGGTGCAATCTCGTCATTAACTGAGCCCCCTTTTGGGAACGAAAGATGGTGTATAAAGCAAAATTTATTAGGCTCCTTTTTCGGCACCACCCCTAATGGTGACACTCGCAAATCCTGCATCGGCAATTCCCTTATGGGCCCTGCCATGCGACCTAACCTCACCTCCTTCTGCAACTTCTCTGTCACCACTCCAGGAAGCTCCGTCGCTGACCGCAAATTCTTCCCCCCTTTTCCCACGACCACCTCCACAAATGGTATATGAAAACCTTCCTTAAAACCCGTTAACAGGAATTTCGCCGCCTCCGCGTTAGGGTACCTATTTAGAAACTGCTCCATCTCGGTTACCCGGATTGACGTCCGCCCCTTTTCCCGCTGCATCGCCCCAACTTTTTCCTCTTCACCCTCTGAAGCACCTCTGTGCCCCGTGATTCCCACCGCATGACGAACACTCGTGCTTAAATTTGCACTTGTCCCCATACTTGCAACCTCCCTCGTTGAACAGAAAACAGCGCCCCGATTGCCCAGAACCACCGGCGCCACCTGGAAAGGGCTGCCCTGCCCTAACCGGAGTCATCACCCGCATCCAAAGACCAATGTCCTTATGGTCCCAGTGCATACTAGGCCGGACCGCCTTACGCTCCCGAAACTGCTCATCGTACCTCAACCACCCCTGCCCCCCATACACTCGGTACGCCACCCCTATTGCGTCCAGGTAACAGAAAAGCGCAGAACAATTGTCCGGCGCTTTTTCCCCAATAACACTGGCCAGGATCACAAACCCCTGCAAGCAGTTAGAGAACGGTACCGCCACTTGTCCTCCTCCTCCTTCTTCCTATCCTCCCACCTATCCTGGTCCAAATTTAAATGTTCAAGCGGGAGTAGTAAAAATATGTCCTCGTACTCCCCTTTCCAAATTCTTTCCCTAACCTCATGTTTCAAGTGGGCCCCCAGGGGCCCTTCAAAACACACATAAACCTCCCCTTTAGCTGTGTCATCAACTCGCAGCTCTTCCCCATCCTTATCACCAGTCCCTGCCCTCCCGTTATCCCTGTCCTTATCCGCCGATTCATGCTGCGCTGCCCCAAGCACCCCCCAGCACCCGTACTCACATCCCTATCCCCCATCCCGCCTGCCGCACTTGCACTCGGTCTCCCCCCTCCTTGTACGCCCCAAGCCGCCAATGGCAACCCCGCCACAGACCCCATACCAACTAACCCCAACAATAACTCCCCCAGCCCTCATGTAACAGACACCCCTGAGCTCCCCCCAACCCCGGGAGCCCCCCATTACAAGCAACCGCTAATAAGGGATCACCGCATATCTCACCTGGCTGCGTGGACGCTGTGATTCCACCAGCCGGAACATGAGGAATGTGGACTTGACTGGCGCCGAAATCCCTTCTGGCCGTCCCACGATCTTCAGCACCTCTGTCGCCCTGTCTTTCTTACGCTGACCCCAAAGCCTGCACCTCTGCAGCCGTACCACCAGATGTCGCCCTGGTCCCAATTGGAGACACCAAGGCCTGCAATTCAGAAGCCTCGCCACCAGAGGTCGCCCTTGTCCTGATTGAAGATACCAAGACCTACAGTTCACAAGATGTCGCCGGTCTTCCAACTTGCGCCGTCACAGAGCCAGCACCGTGCTGCCCGGGTAAGTAACTCAGCTCAGGGCCGCATTCTTGACCCCGCTGTCCTGCCGTTGCAACCCGCGCTTCTCTCCCTCGCTGGGCAGGGGGACCACGGCCTGATATCCCCCACGATCCCAGTCCGGATTCCCTGCCGCCTGCATCTGAGGCGGGGGCATCCTGCAGCCCCCTCCTAGAGTCCCGCCTGACCACAGGATTCCTCCCGGCACGCGACCGCCCAGCTGCCCTGATACTTACTGCGGCGCATGCCGGAGGGTCCACAAAGGGGCTCCTTACTCGCGCCAGACCCTCGGGGGCATTTTGGGGCTAAGGCGCGCCAGAGACCTAGTTTTCCGTGGATGGCTGTTGGGGTGAGCTGACGGAGCTGCATCCCTGGACCCCGGAAGCAGGCCTTGCACCTACACCTACAACCTGATCCTCTGCTCTCCGCCACCGCACGGAGCTGCGCTAGAATTGCTTCCACCTCGGACATCATGGGACACTCCAGCAACAAGAGGTACTACAGTAGCTCAGACAAGGGCTGCTGCCACACTGCTGTCACTACAAAATGTCCCCTTTTCCCGCCCCTGCTACCCCTTTTAAGCCCTAAACCCCTCCCCTAGCACCCTCCCCTCACTAATCCTTCTCCTTAACCCCTTACATCCTGGATTCCACTCCCTCCAAGCCCCTGTCATGCCAGGCCTCCATATAGGCCTGCAGCCCTATTTCCGACCACTGAGTAATTAGAGAGTTGGACGGGTACGACCACCTATATCACATTGTGTCTTATATCTTATGCAATTTTGAGCACAAATGGCAGGATACCTCTCCGCAACTCCAAATTTAGAGTCCTGGGTCATTGAGGCCAGAGGAGTTCTTTCTGAAAGCGAATATATTCAATCTACTTCAGCAAATAGTATAAAAAACATGTTTAAAGATCTCACTGTAGCATACAAAGATCTGATTATATCTTGGTGGGAAATTCAATCACTTGAATACTATCTTAAAGAGAAAATTGTGCCAAAAGGTCTGAGGATTAATCTAACTCCAGCAGACAGACTTAGGAACACTAGTTTAGTCAAAAAGTGGGAAGAGGAAGAGATTAATAGTTCTCATAGATTCATGCGCTTGCTTCTAGAAGAAGAGGACTGACTTTTGATATCAAACAGAAAAAGGTCAACAGTCTGAGAGAACAGGCATTAAAATTTAAGGAAGATACTCAATTTCTGAAAAAAGAAGAGCTTCTACGGAATTCAATTGATAGGTTTCAGTACACAGTTCGTGAGCGAAAACACCAGCAAGTAAGAGATTCCATAGAATTTAAGGAAAACAGAGACTACCTCTTCCTAAATAAAACACAACAGAAAGAGGCACAGATCGAGATATCCTCCTCTGAGGCAGAGGGTTCAGACAGTGAAGTACACAGTTCGTGAGCGAAAACACCAGCAAGTAAGAGATTCCATAGAATTTAAGGAAAACAGAGACTACCTCTTCCTAAATAAAACACAACAGAAAGAGGCACAGATCGAGATATCCTCCTCTGAGGCAGAGGGTTCAGACAGTGAAGCAGGGAGAGGAAGAGGCAAAGGAAGGGAACGCAGAGGGAGAGGGAGAGCAGGAAGAGGTCATTATAGTAGGACCAGTTCTAACAGGACTGAGAGCAATATATGCTATCCAACATATGCTACCCCAACATATACAGCTGCACTTTCATCTTCTACCTCCTTTTTTTTTTATCTCAGACACCCCTAACAGCACCCTATCAGCTGAGAAACAAGACTCAGGGGGGTACAGAAATGTAGTGACATCAGATAACAAATTTAAAATCATTAACCTATCGTCTTATAAAGTCACTGAGAACGACAATTCACTTTTAAATAAAGGACTATCCTATGTTCCTACTGTCCATTATGATTGCTTTGAATGTAGCAAAGACATTGCCCTCTTTATAAGTAAACTTCTGTGGTACAAACACTTCCGTCTGCAGGATAGAAAAAAGTGTGATGAACTACATATAAATGTATGTGATCTAGTGGCAACTAGAACCTTAGTGGTGCTGATGGAAGAAGGAGAAAAGCATAGAGCAGAGGGTCCCTTCACCACACTGAAGCTAAAAAGTACCCAAATGCCACCCCCTGTCCATGATTCACATATATCTATCTTCCACAAACTAGTCTCCAGAGATTTAGAACAGATCAGTCTGAAAATGAAAGGTGAAAATAATTTGACCAGGTAAGAATACTTCTCTTTAAAAAAGCTTGAACGTGACGGGAATGTGGTAGCCCTCAGACAGGATGGGCAACGTAGTCCTAATGGACCATGTGACATGTGAAAGAATGTGCCTGGACATTCTAGATGACAAACAGTCATATAGAATTTTACCAAATGACCCGGGTCCAGTCTTCCTTCAGGAATTAAAAAACATCCTGATGGATGGACTTAAACATAAACTGATTGATCATTCAGAATATGACTTCCTACTGCCTCAAAACTCGATTACAACCACATTTTACTCTGTACCCAAAATACATAAGGGCACAATGCCATTGATCAGAGGCGGATTATATACGTAGTGGGTAGTTGTACATAGAGAAGTGAATCACAGGGGCCAACTACCTAAAATATAACTTTTAATTTAATGTTAAAAAATTCCACAATCCCTCACCTGGGGACTAATAAACATACAACACTTACAAACAGACACTGGAGGCCAAATGAAAGTGACAGACAGGGTGGCTGATCGTGATGGTGCACCCAAAGGACTAACCATCCGGGTCTCTAGTGTATCCCTAAGGTGTCCCTGGACTTATCTCAGCCCGGAGATGCACCCTGATGGTGGGAACACTCCGTCCCCGTGCCTAGCCTGTCTGTCCTTAAAAGGCCCTTGTAGCAAAAAGACCCATATGGATGTCCGGGTCATGCATCAACGATAGTTGAAAAAAGACAAGCAGAAGTAACGGTTATTCCACAGCAGTCAAGATAAAGATAATAATCACAGAATGTAGATATCCAGATCATGCATCAACATTGGTTGAACGAGACAAGTGGGAATAACGGTTATTCCATAGCAGGAGCAACGGTTATTCCACAGCAGTCAGTGGATATGAAAATCACAACAGAGATGATTGTCACGGCAATGTAATCAATTGCCAACCCTGTTGGACCATGCCGAAAAAGAAGATGCAGACAATTTATCAAGATAGATGGCACTTTAACAACAATATGGAGTATTACACTCCGTTTGAAATCTCATATGAATGTCCGGATCATGCATCAACAGTAGTAGAAAAGGACAGGTAGGAACAACGGTTATTCCACAACAGTCAATGTGGATGATAATCACAGCAAAGATGGTAGTCACAGCAGTGTAAATCAGTTATCAACCATGTTGGGGAGTGCTAAAGTGTGATAAAATGATACAATTCATCTAGATGGATAGCACTCTACCAACAACATGAAATGTTACACTCAGTTCAAAATCTCAAAGATGATAGTCACAGTGGTGTAATTCGATTATCAACCATGTTGGAACATGCTGAATGTGTAATGAAATGATACAAACAGTTTATCCAGATGGGTAGCACTCTACCAACAACATGGACTGTTACACTCAATACAAAGTCTCAACGCGTTTCCCCTTCATTCAAAGGTTCATCAGGAGACTATATAGAGAAAATAAGTTGCTGCTATAATGAAGCGGCTACATGGCCCTTTTCAAAAAAGATGAAAGAAAAGAACCAAAATTGCTGGAGCACCCCGAGGCGGTGTTCCACTTTAGTAAACCAATACAATAGTGCAGGAGGGGACAGGGTAATAACGATAGAACTCATATATATACTGTACTTATCCCATCCTGAGATCTCTCCATATAGTGGTCCGCAGTCAGGGGTACTCCAGGGGGCTGAAAAATGATGCTCCAAATTGCAGATTCACACTGACTATTTATACCCGCCAGGTGAGGGCGGTCCCCCCAATGTCCAGCACCAATCACCTTATCCCCATTGCCCCATGTGACACAGACATCCAGGTAGACTAAGCAGGATCAGGTTGTAACACTCTATAGGTGGTAGTGTATTGATAGGAACCCCAAACATTAGAACTAAACCAAAACCAATATCTAGATGAGGCTCACCAAACTACTTCTCTGATGTCTGTATGTCTATGATCGTTATTGGAACGCACGCCGAGATTTCCAATATGGCCGTGCGTTCCGATGCCATTGAAGTGACGTCCGATTGTGTCGGAGATAGGGAGTCTAGGACAAAATGTAGGCCTCTATGTTGACAAACTGATCCGACCGTTTGTGGAAGCTCTCTCGTCATACATACGCGACACAGCCGATCTACTTCTGTGGCTCAATAGCGTATGTATAGACGAGGCGACTATCTTTGCTTCCATAGATGTGGAAGCACTCTATAGCTCAATCCACCACCATCTAGGCCTAAGGGCTGTGGAGAGCTATCTTTCCACTAGGGACACAAGACTAGCATCACACAATGCATTTGTATTTGGATCTTCTAAATTTTTATCTAACCAGGAACTATTTTATTTTCAATGACCGCTATTAGCACCAGCTCAGGGGTACCGCGATGGGCAGTCCCTGTGTGCCATCTTACGCAAATTTACTCCTGGGCTGGTGGGATGCCAATTACAGTCGTGGCCAAAAGTTTTGAGAATTACATAAATATTGGAAATTGGAAAAGTTGCTGCTTAAGTTTTTATAATAGCAATTTGCATATACTCCAGAATGTAATGAAGAGTGATCAGATGAATTGCATAGTCCTTCTTTGCCATGAAAATTAACTTAATCCCAAAAAAACTTTCCACTGCATTTCATTGCAGTCATTAACCCCTTAAGGACTCAGCCCTATTTCACCTTAAGGACTTGGCCATTTTTTGCAAATCTGACCAGTGTCACTTTAAGTGCTGATAACTTTAAAACGCTTTGACTTATCCAGGCCGTTCTGAGATTGTTTTTTCGTCACATATTGTACTTCATGACACTGCTAAAATTGGGTCAAAAAAGTAAATTTTTTTGCATAAAAAAATACCATATTTACCAAAAATTTTGAAAAATTTGCAAAATTTCAAAGTTTCAGTTTCTCTACTTCTGTAATACATAGTAATACCCCCAAAAATTTTGATGACTTTACATTCCCCATATGTCTACTTCATGTTTGTAGCATTTTGGGATTGATATTTTATTTTTTGGGGATGTTATAAGGCTTAGAAGTTTAGAAGCAAATCTTGAAATTTTTCAGAAATTTACAAAAAACAAATTTTTAGGGACCACTACAGGTCTGAAGTCACTTTGCGAGGCATACATAATAGAAACCGCCCAAAAATGACCCCATTCTATAAACTACACCCCTCAAGGTATTCAAAACTGATTTTACAAGCTTCGTTAACCCTTTAGGTATTGCACAAGAGTTATTGGCAAATGGGGATGAAATTTGAGAATTTCATTTTTTTGCCTAATTTTCCATTTTAACCCATTTTTTCCACTAACAAAGCAAGGGTTAACAGCTAAACAAGACTGTATCTTTATTGCCCTGACTCTGCCGTTTACAGAAACACCCCATATGTGGCCGTAAACTACTGTACGGGCACACAGTAGGGCGTAGAGGGAAAGGTGCGCCGTTTGGTTTTTGGAGGGCTGATTTTGCTGGACTGTTTTTTTGACACCATGTCCCATTTGAAGCCCCCTGATGCACCCCTAGAGTAGAAACTCCATAAAAGTGATCCCATCTAAGAAACTACACCCCTCAAGGTATTCAAAACTGATTTTACAAACTTTGTTAACCCTTTAGGTGTTGCACAAGAGTTATTGGCAAATGGGGATGAAATTTGAGAATTTCATTTTTTTGCCTAATTTTCCATTTTAACCCATTTTTTCCACTAACAAAGCAAGGGTTAACAGCCAAACAAGACTGTATCTTTATTGCCCTGACTCTGCCGTTTACAGAAACACCCCATATGTGGCCGTAAACTACTGTACGGCCACACAGCGGGGCGTAGAGTGAAAGGTGCGCCGTTTGGTTTTTGGAAGCCAGATTTTGCTGGACTGTTTTTTTGACACCATGTCCCATTTGAAGCCCCCCCTGATGCACCCCTAGAGTAGAAACTCCATAAAAGTGACCCCATCTAAGAAACTACACCCCTCAAGGTATTCAAAACTGATTTTACAAACTTTGTTAACCCTTTAGGTGTTGCACAAGATTTAATGGAAAATAGAGATACAATTTCAAAATTTCACTTTTTTGGCAGATTTTCCATTTTAATATTTTTTTTCCAGTAACAAAGCAAGGGTTAACAGCCAAACAAAACTCATTATTTATGGCCCTGATTCTGTAGTTTACAGAAACACCTAATATGTGTTCGTAAACCGCTGTACGGGCACACGGCAGGGCGCAGAAGGAAAGGAATGCCATACGGTTTTTGGAAGGCAGGTTTTGCTGGACTGGTTTTTTTGACACCATGTCCCATTTGAAGCCCCCCTGATGCACCCCTAGAGTGGAAACTCCAAAAAAGTGACCCCATTTTAGAAAGTACGGAATAAGGTGGCAGCTTTGTTGGTACTAGTTTAGGGTACATATGATTTTTGGTTGCTCTATATTACACTTTTTGTGCGGCAAGGTAACAAGAAATAGCTTTTTTGGCACTTTTTTTTTTTTTTTGTTATTTACAACATTCATCTGACAGGTTAGATCATGTGGTAATTTTATAGAGCAGGTTGTCACGGACGCGGTGATAACTAATATGTATACAATTTTTTTTATTTATATAAGTTTTATACAATAACTTCCTTTTTAAAACCAAAAAAAGTTTTAGTGTCTCCATAGTCTAAGAGCCATAGTTTTTTCAGTTTTTGGGCGATTATCTTGAGTAGGGTCTCATTTTTTGCGGGATGAGATGACGGTTTAATTGGCACTATTTTGGGGTGCATATGACTTTTTGATCGCTTGTTATTACACTTTTTGTGACGTAAGATGACAAAAAATGGCTTTTTTTACACCGTTTTTATTTTTTATTTTTTACGGTGGTCACCTGAGGGGTTAGATCATGTGATATTCTTATAGAGCCGGTTGATACGGACGCGGCGATACCTAATATGTATACTTTATTTTTATTTATGTAAGTTTTACACAATGATTTCATTTTTGAAACAAAAAAAATCATGTTTTAGTGTTTCTTTAGTCTGAGAGCCATAGTTTTTTCAGTTTTTGGGCGATTATCTTGGGTAGGGTATGATTTTTGCGGGATGAGATGACGGTTTGATTGGTACTATTTTGGCGTACATATGACTTTTTTGATCACTTTTATTACCTTTTTTGGGAAGTAAGGTGGGCAAAATTTTAATTTTCTCATAGTTTTTATTTTTTTATTTTTATGGCGTTCACCGTGCGGGGAAAGTAACATGACCGTTTTATAGATCAGGTCGTTACGGACGCGGCGATACCTAATATGTGTAGTGTATTTAATTTTTTTAATTTTTATTCAGTGATGAATGTTTTTTTTTTATCTTAACTTTTTTCACTTTTTTTCACTTTTTTTTTGACCCAGACCCACTTGGTTCTGGAAGATCCAGTGGGTCTGATGTCTGTATAATACAGTACAGAACAATATATATTGTTCTGTACTGTATTTTACTTACACTGAACAGATCTGTGCTTTTAGCACAGATCTGTTCAGCACCATGGACAGCAGGACGCCTGAGCAGGCGTCCTGTTGCCATGGGAACCCTCCCCGTCTGCTCAGAACTTCGCAGACGGGGAAGGGTAAGCACGGGGCTGAGGGGGGCTCTCTGGGGGCTCTCTCCCTCTCCATCGGGGGGCTGCAAAGGCACAGCAGCCCCCCGATGGAGAGGGAGGGAGCTCCCTGACCGACGACAGTTAACTTTTTCCATACAGCGGTCCGTACGGACCGCGGTATGGAAAGGGTTAAACGGCTGACATCTGCACAGATGTCAGCCGTTTATACCAGGGTGCCAGCAATGTGCTGGCACCCTGGTATAACCACTAGAAGCCAACGATCGTTCATGGGGAGGCGGGCGGGGGATCGCGATCCCGCCTGCCGCACCGCCCGCCTCCCGCAACGCCCCCACCGCATGCGACACCCCCCCCCCCCCCGCACCACCCGCCGGCATAAAATCGTGCAGGGGTGCAGGGGGGGGGTGAAAAATATAGATTATAGGCACTCAAAAGTTTCTGATCCCCGCGGTCAGGGACCGCGGGCATCAGAAACTGCAAAAAGCGCAGCAAACCGCAGGTCTGAATTGACCTGCGGTTTGCTGCGATCGCCGACACGGGGGGTCACATGACCCCCCCTGGCGTTGTCACAGGATGCCGGCTGAAGGATTTCAGCCGAAATCCCGTTCCGTTTAACCCCTCGGGCGCCGGAATACTGATTTCAAGTTAGGACGTACCGGTACGCCCTGAGTCCTTAAGGACTCGGGAAATAGGGCGTACCGATACGCCCTGCGTCCTTAAGGGGTTAAAGGACCTGCTGAGATAATTTCAGTAATCGTCTTGTTAGAATGTTAACGAGCACAAGGCTGGAGATCATTATGTCAGGCTGATTGGGTTAAAATGGCAGACTTGACATGTTAAAGGAGGGTGATGCTTGAAATCATTGTTCTTCCATTGTTAACCATGCAAAGAAACGCGTGCAGCCATTAAAATGGCTTCACAGGCAAGGATATTGTGGCTACTAAGATTGCACCTCAATCAACAATTTAGAGGATCATCAAGAACTTCAAGGAAAGAGGTTCAATTCTTGTTAAGAAGGCTTCAGGGCATCCAAGAAAGTCCAGCAAGCGCCAGGATCGTCTCCTAAAGAGGATTCAGCTGCGGGATCGGCGTGCCACCAGTGCAGAGCTTGCTCAGGAATGGCAGCAGGCAGGTGTGAGCGCATCTGCACGCACAGTGAGGCGAAGACTTTTGGAAGATGGCCTGGTGTCAAGAAGGGCAGCAAAGAAGCCACTTCTCTCCAAAAATAACATCAGGGACAGATTGATCTTCTGCAGAAAGTATGGTGAATGGACTGCTGAGGACTGGGGCAAAGTCATATTCTCCGATGAAGCCTCTTTCCGATTGTTTGGGGCATCTGGAAAAAGGCTTGTCCGGAGAAGAAAAGGTGAGCGCTACCATCAGTCCTGTGTCATCCCAACAGTAAAGCATCCTGAGACAATTCATGTGTGGGATTGCTTCTCATCCAAGGGAGTGGGCTCACTCACAATTTTGCCCAAAAACACAGCCATGAATAAGAATGGTACCAAAACACCCTCCAACAGCAACTTCTTCCAACAATCCAACAACAGTTTGGTGAAGAACAAGGCATTTTCCAGCACGATGGAGCACCGTGCCATAAGGCAAAAGTGATAACTAAGTGGCTCGGGGACCAAAACGTTGACATTTTGGGTCCATGGCCTGGAAACTCCCTAGATCTTAATCCCATTGAGAACTTGTGGTCAATCCTCAAGAGGCGGGTGGACAAACAAAAACCCACTAATTCTGACAAACTCCAAGAAGTGATTATGAAAGAATGGGTTGCTATCAGTCAGGAATTGGCCCAGAAGTTAATTGAGAGCATGCCCAGTCGAATTGCAGAGGTCCTGAAAAAGAAGGGCCAACACTGCAAATACTGACTCTTTGCCTAAATGTCATGTAATTGTCGATAAAAGCCTTTGAAACGTATGAAGTGCATGTAATTATATTTCACTACATCACAGAAACAACTGAAACAAAGATCTAAAAGCAGTTTAGCAGCAAACTTTGTGAAAACTAATATTTGTGTCATTCTCAAAACTTTTGGCCACGACTGTACATCTGGTCAGAACATCTAAATGAGTGGCATGAAAATATAGTTCTATAGCTTAGATTTATTGATGATGTTTTTTTTATTATGGAAGGGGTCAGAACATTCTTTCACTGAGTTTGTGAAAATTATTAACAATAACAATTTAGGACTTAGATTCACCTCAGTATGTGACTCTAGGTCTCTTTCCTTTCTGGACGTACTGATTAAAAGAGGTCCTGACAATAATATCATGATGTCAGTTTATCGCAAAACAACTGTGACTAACAGCCTACTTCGGTGGGAGAGCGCACACCCTTACTCATTGTGCAGAGGTATACCTCTTGGTCAGTACTTCAGGTTACGTCGTAACTGCTCTAGCATGAGTAAATTCAAAATGCAGGCCAATGACTTAAGAACCAGATTCAGGGATAGGGGTTATTCCGATGGGATCCTCAGATCTGCGTTTGAAGCGGCCTGCACAGCTCAGGCTACTTTCACACTGGCGTTTGGTGCGGATCCGTCTTGTATCTGCACAGACGGATCCGCACCGAAAATGCAAACGCTTGTATTCGTTCATAACGGATCTGTTTGCATTATTCATTAAAAATAAAAAGTCTAAGTCAAAACTTTTTGGTTTCTGCCTGACGATACGGAGCCAAACGGACTTACAATGTAAGTTAATGGGGACGGATCAGTTTTTCACTGACACAATATGGTGCAATTGAAAACGGATCCATCCCCCATTGACTTTCAATGTAAGTTAAGACGGATCCGTTTTCAATTGCACCATATTGTGTCAGTGAAAAACTGATCCGTCCCCATTAACTTACATTGTAAGTCCGTTTGGCTCCGTATCGTCAGGCAGACACCAAAACGCTGCAAGCTGCATTTTAGTGACCGCCTAAAAAACAAAACGGAGACCAAACCCAGCCAAATTGAGTATTCTGAACGGATCCTTATCCATTCAGAATGCATTGTGGCTGGACTGATCCGTTTTGGGCCGCTTGTGAGAGCCCTGAAACAGATCTCACAAGCGGACCCAGAAACGCAGAGTAAAAGTAGCTTAATAGGAAATCTCTTCTGGTCCTTAAGAAAATGGACACTGGAACATCATCTATTAGTAAGTAGAGATGTCCCAAACTATTCGCCGGTGAACAGTCTCCGGCGAACATCGCATGTTCGCGTTCGCCGTGGCGGACGAACATATGCGGTGTTCGGTCCGCCCTCTATACATCATCATTGAGCAAACTTTGATCCTGTACCTCAAAGTCAGCAGACACATTCCAGCCAATCAGCATACCCTCCCTCCCAGACCCTCCCACCTCCTATCAAAAAGCAAGGACAGCATCCATCTTAGATTCATTCTGAAGCTGCAGTGTCACAAATTTGACTAACTTGTAATCGCAATGCAATTAATACAGGTTATATTAATCGCATTGCGAATTCAACCTAGAGCTGGGTTCCTGATGGTTGTATTGCTAGTATATAACGAAGATTGAGAATATAGTGCTATATTCGTTATATTCGTCAATTCTAGCAATACAACCATTATGAACTCAGATCTAAGTTGTAATCGCAATGCGATTAATACAGGTTATATTAATCGCATTGCGAATTCAACTTAGATCTGAGTTCCTAATGGTTGTATTGCTAGAATATAAAGAAGATTGAGAATATAGTGCTATATTCGTCAATTCTAGCAATACAACCATTAGGAACTCAGATCTAAGTTGTAATCGCATTGCGATTAATGCAGGTTATATTAATCACATTGCGAATTCAACTTACCACACTCTGCGTCAACTACGTAATTTTCCATGGGAGTTTTGCCATGGATCCCCCTCCGGCATGCCACAGTCCAGGTGTTAGTCCCCTTGAAACAACTTTTCCATCACTATTGTGGCCAGAAAGAGTCCCTGTGGGTTTTAAAATTCGCCTGTCTATTGAAGTCTATGGCGGTTCGCCCGGTTCGCATGTTCGCGAACATTTGCGTAAATTCACGTTCACCGTTCGCAAACGGAAAATTTTATGTTCGCGACATCTCTATTAGTAAGATCTGAATCATTGGCACATACGATTATGCACACCTGAAAATCAAACAAACACTCACGAAATACTGGGATATCCTATGTGCCGATTCAGACCTTGAATAGGTGATTGGACTGTCCCCTCAGATTACTTATAGAAAGGGGCGGAGTCTAAGAGATAGGCTTGTGAATAGCCACTTCCAACCCCCACAAAAAATGGGGAACTGGCTGTCTAGAAGACCACTAGGAATGTTTAAATGTGGTAAATGCGTAGCCTATTGCCAGGTTAACACTACCAAAAAATTTAGGAGCTCCCACACAGGAATTGAATATGAGATGAGGACTTTATAAACTGTCTAACAATGTGAGTAGTATACCTGGCCTAATGTAGCTGCCCTCTAGACTACCATATGTAGGGAAAACAAAGAGGGAGTTTAGACGTCGCATGATAGACCACTTTAATGACATTTCCAATGAAAAGGATACCTCAGTGGCAAGACACGTAACCCAACACATCCTGTTTGAAATTTGAAGGCATCCAACACATTTCTCAACCAAAAAGAGGAGGTGATTGGGACAACAAGATCCTAAGGGCCGAGGCAAAATGGATATTCAGGCTGAAATCTGTAACACCAAATGGACTGAATGAATACTTATCATTCAAGCCATTTAACAATAGAAGGCCTGTAACTAGAGTTGAGCGAACACCTGGATGTTCGGGTTCGACGAGTTCGGCCGAACTTTCGAAAAATGTTCGGGTTCGGGATCCGAACTCGACCCGAACTTCATCCCGAACCCGAACCCCATAGAAGTCAATGGGGACCCGAACTTTTGGGCACTAAAAAGGCTGTAAAACACACCCGGAAAGGGCTAGAGGGCTGCAAAAGGCAGCAAAATGTAGTTAAATCCCCTGCAAACAAATGTAGATAGGGAAATGATGAGTTAACATAAAATAAATAAAAATTAAACAATATTAATTGGAGTGAGGTCCCATAGCACAGAATCAGGCTTCAAGTCACCCACCAATGGAGAAGGTCACTTACTATTATTTTGACCACAGCACCCAGACAAGGGAGAGAGGTCCCACAGCAGAGAACCAGGCATCATATCACCCACCACAGGAGTAGGCCACCATTTAGTTACTTTGACCCCTACACCCAGACGGAGGAGAGAGGTTACACAGCAGAGAATCAGGCATTTAGATCACCCACCACAGGAGTAGGCCACCATTGAATCAGACCCCGGCAACCATGTCAGATGGCACAAGCATAAGCTTTATATCAATCAGCACAGGAGAAGGCGACTTTGACAGACTTTGACCCCTACACCCGGACGGAGGAGAGAGGTTTCAAAGCAGAGAATCAGGCATTTAGATCACCCACCACAGGAGTAGGCCCCAATTTAATGGGACCCCGGCAACCATGTCAGATGGCACAACCATCAGCTTCATATCAATCAGCACAGGAGAAGGCGACTTTGAAAGACTTTGACCCCTACACCCAGACGGAGGAGAGAGGTTTCACAGCAGAGAATCAGGCATTTAGATCACCCACCACAGGAGTAGGCCCCCATTGAATCAGACCCTGGCAACCATGTCAGATGGCACAACCATCAGCTTTATATCAATCAGCACAGGAGAAGGCGACTTTGAAAGACTTTGACCCCTACACCCAGATGGAGGAGAGAGGTTTCACAGCAGAGAATCAGGCATCATATCAACCACCACAGGAGAAGCCACCATTTAGTTACTTTGACCCCTGCAACCAGGAAGAGGAGAGAGGCACCACAGCACATATTCTGGCATCATATCAGCCACCACAGGAGAAGCCACCATTGAGTTACTTTGACCCCCGCACCCAGGAAGAGGAGAGAGGCACCACAGCACATATTCTGGCATCATATCAGCCACCACAGGAGAAGCCACCATTGAGTTACTTTGACCCCCGCACCCAGGAAGAGGAGAGAGGCACCACAGCACATATTCTGGCATCATATCAGCCACCACAGGAGAAGCCACCATTGAGTTACTTTGACCCCCGCACCCAGGAAGAGGAGAGAGGCACCACAGCACATATTCTGGCATCATATCAGCCACCACAGGAGAAGCCACCATTGAGTTACTTTGACCCCCGCACCCAGGAAGAGGAGAGAGGCACCACAGCACATATTCTGGCATCATATCAGCCACCACAGGAGAAGCCACCATTGAGTTACTTTGACCCCTGCACCCAGGAAGAGGAGAGAGGCCCCACAGCACATATTCTGGCATCATACTAACCACCACAGGAGAAGCCACCATTGAGTTACTTTGACCCCTGCACCCAGGAAGAGGAGAGAGGCCCCACAGCACATATTCTGGCATCATATCAGCCACCACAGGAGAAGCCACCATTGAGTTACGTTGACCCCCGCACCCAGGAAGAGGAGAGAGGCACCACAGCACATATTCTGGCATCATATCAGCCACCACAGGAGAAGCCACCATTGAGTTACTTTGACCCCTGCACCCAGGAAGAGGAGAGAGGCCCCACAGCACATATTCTGTCATCATACTAACCACCACAGGAGAAGCCACCATTGAGTTACTTTGACCCCTGCACCCAGGAAGAGGAGAGAGGCCCCACAGCACATATTCTGGCATCATATCAGCCACCACAGGAGAAGCCACCATTGAGTTACTTTGACCCCCGCACCCAGGAAGAGGAGAGAGGCACCACAGCACATATTCTGGCATCATATCAGCCACCACAGGAGAAGCCACCATTGAGTTACTTTGACCCCCGCACCCAGGAAGAGGAGAGAGGCACCACAGCACATATTCAGGCATCATATCACACACCACAGGAGAAGGCCTCTTTCAGTGATTTAGGCCTTTGGACCCAGACAGAGGAGAGAGGCACCACAGCACATATTCTGGCATCATATCAGCCACCACAGGAGAAGCCACCATTGAGTTACTTTGACCCCTGCACCCAGGAAGAGGAGAGAGGCCCCACAGCACATATTCTGGCATCATATCAGCCACCACAGGAGAAGCCACCATTTAGTTACTTTGACCCCTGCACCCAGGAAGAGGAGAGAGGCACCACAGCACATATTCTGGCATCATATCAGCCACCACAGGAGAAGCCACCATTTAGTTACTTTGACCCCTTCACCCAAACAGAGGAGAGAGGTTCCACATCAGAGAATCAGGCATCATATCAACCACCACAGGAGTAGGCCACAATTTAGTTTATTTGACCCCTGCACCCAGTCTAGGAAATAAAATCAATGAACTTGAGGCTATAATGGCATCTGAGAATATAGATGTAGTGGCTGTTACTGAGACGTGGTTCAAGGGGAGTAATGACTGGGATATATCAATACCAGGGTTCTCTCTATACAGGAAAGACAGAGAAGGCAAGAAGGGGGGAGGGGTGGCCCTGTATGTGAAAGATAACCTAAAATCTAATTTGATACAAGTTAGTGAGAACAATTTAGAGTCAGTTTGGGTTACCGTGCAGCTTGATAATCATAAGGCAACTCGTGTAGGTGTGATATATAGACCACCTAGCCAAGTCAAAGAATTAGATGATCTACTAGTTGAGGAAATAGCTAAAATGACATTGAAGGGGGAAGTTATCATTATGGGAGACTTCAATCTTCCAGATGTAAACTGGAAAACCAAAATAGCTAGTTCTGCCAGGAGTACAGATATTCTAAATTCCCTACTGGGATTATCTCTACAGCAAGTAGTGGAGGAGCCAACCCGGAAGGAGGCCATTTTAGATTTAGTATTCACAAATGGGAATTTGGTATCTGATATTACTGTAGGGGAAAGCTTGGGATCTAGTGATCACCAGTCAGTGTGGTTTACTATAAGTACAGTGACTGAGTCACACCACACAAAAACAAAAGTTTTAGATTTTAGAAAAACAGACTTTTCTAAAATTAGATTAGTGGTATACAAGTCCCTATCAGACTGGAACAGTTTCATTGGAGTCCAGGAGAAATGGGACTACTTAAAAGTGGCACTATTGAAGGCAACAGAAAATTGCATTAGGCTTGTCAGTAAAAGCAAAAAAAGGAAGAGACCACTGTGGTACTCAGCAGAAGTGGCCAAAATCATTAAAAACAAAAAGATAGCATTTAGGAATTATAAAAAAAAACAAAACGAGGATGACAGACAAATTTATAAGATTAGGCAGAGAGAGGCCAAACAAGTTATAAGAGCTTCCAAAGCACAGGCAGAAGAGAAATTAGCTCAGTCAGGAAAAAAAGGCCAGAAGGCATTCTTCAGATACATAAATGAAAAAAGGAAACTAAAACAAGGAATTACCAAATTAAAAACAAAAGAAGGAATGTATATAGAAGAAGATAAAGAACTAGCTGACTGCCTCAATGAATATTTCTGTTCAGTTTTTACAAAGGAAAATGAAGGAGAAGGACCTCAGTTAGGAAAGAAGTCTAATGAATCTTTTGATGCATGTGTCTTTACAGAGGAAGAGGTTCTAAGTCAGCTGTCTAAAATTAATACAAATAAGTCACAGGGGCCTGATGGGATACACCCAAAGCTATTAAAAGAGCTCAGCGTTGAACTAGCAAAACCATTAACAGATTTATTTAACCAATCGCTGGCAACAGGAGTCGTCCCAGAAGATTGGAAATTAGCAAATGTTGTGCCCATTCATAAGAAAGGTAGTAGGGAGGAATCGGGCAACTATAGGCCAGTAAGCCTGACATCAATAGTGGGGAAATTAATGGAAACCATACTTAAGGAGAGGATTGTGGAACATCTAAAATCCCATGGATTGAAAGATGAAAAACAGCATGGGTTTACTTCAGGGAGATCATGTCAAACTAATCTTATTGATTTTTTCGATTGGGTGACTAAAATAATAGATGGAGGAGGTGCAGTAGACATCGCTTATCTAGACTTTAGTAAGGCTTTTGATACTGTCCCACATAGAAAGCTTATCAATAAAGTGCAGTCTTTGGGCTTGGACTCCCATATTGTTGAATGGATTAGGCAGTGGCTGAGGGACAGGCAACAGAGGGTTGTAGTCAATGGAGTATATTCAGACCAAGGTCTTGTTACCAGTGGGGTACCTCAGGGATCTGTTCTGGGACCCATATTGTTTAATATCTTTATCAGCGAAATTGCAGAAGGCCTCGATGGTAAGGTGTGTCTTTTTGCTGATGACACAAAGATTTGTAACAGGGTTGATGTTCCTGGAGGGATACACCAAATGGAAAAGGACTTAGGAAAACTAGAGGAATGGTCAAAAATATGGCAACTAAAATTTAATGTTGATAAGTGCAAGATAATGCACCTGGGCCGTAAAAACCCAAGAGCAGAATATAAAATCAGTGATACAGTCCTAACCTCAGTATCTGAGGAAAGGGATTTAGGGGTCATTATTTCAGAAGACTTAAAGGCAGGCAGACAATGTCATAGAGCAGCAGGAAATGCTAGCAGAATGCTTGGGTGTATAGGGAGAGGCATTACTAGTAGAAAGAGGGAGGTGCTCATGCCGCTCTACAGAGCACTAGTGAGACCTCATTTGGAGTATTGTGCTCAGTACTGGAGACCATATCTCCAGAAGGATATTGATACTTTGGAGAGAGTTCAGAGAAGAGCTACTAAACTGGTACATGGATTGCAGGATAAAACTTACCAGGAAAGATTAAAGGAACTTAACATGTATAGCTTGGAAGAAAGACGAGACAGAGGGGATATGATAGAAACTTTTAAATACATAAAGGGAATCAACAAAGTAAAAGAGGAGAGAATATTTAAAAGAAGAAAAACTGCTACAAGAGGACACAGTTTTAAATTAGAGGGGCAAAGGTTTAAAAGTAATATCAGGAAGTATTACTTTACTGAGAGAGTAGTGGATGCATGGAATAGCCTTCCTGCAGAAGTGGTAGCTGCAAATACAGTGGAGGAGTTTAAGCATGCATGGGATAGGCATAAGGCCATCCTTCATATAAGATAGGGCCAGGGGCTATCCATAGTATTTAGTATATTGGGCAGACTGGATGGGCCAAATGGTTCTTATCTGCCGACACATTCTATGTTTCTATGTTTCTATGTTTCTATGAGAGAGGCCCCACAGCACATATTCTGGCATCATATCACACACCACAGGAGAAGGCCTCTTTCAGTGATTTAGGCCTTTGGACCCAGACAGAGGAGAGAGGTCAGAGATTAGCTTCATATCCCCCAGCACAGCAGAAGACCGCTTTATTTGACTTAGGCCTCAGCACCCAGACAGAAGACAGAGGTAGCATGGCAGAGGTTATGGCTTCATGTCACCCGTTAGTTTAACCGGCCACTTTCATCTGGTTAGGCCCCGGCGCCCAGACAGAGAAGAGTTTCATTCAACTGTGGGTTTCATAAAATTTGTATCAAATAAAGAAGTGGCCCGTAGCACAACAAGACATGTTTTAGGCAGTTAATAAGGACTACTCTGCACAAGGGAGGGACAGGTCCTGTGGGATCCATGCCTGGTTCATCTTTATGAAGGTCAGCTTGTCCACGTTGGCTGTGGACAGGCGGCTGCGCTTGTCAGTAATGACGCCCCCTGCCGTGCTGAATACGCGTTCAGATAAAACGCTGGCCGCCGGGCAGGAAAGCACCTCCAAGGCATAACATGCTAACTCTGGCCACGTGGACAATTTCGAAACCCAGTAGTTGAATGGGGCCGAACCATCTGTCAGGATGTGGAGGGGTGTGCAGACATACTGTTCAACCATGTTAGTGAAATGCTGCCTCCTGCTAACACGTTCCGTATCAGGTGTCGGTGCAGATAGCTGTGGCGTGGAGACAAAACTTTTCCACATTTCTGCCATGCTAACCCTGCCCTCAGATGAGCTGGCCGTGACACAGCTGCGTTGGCGACCTCTTGCCACTCCTCTGCCTTCACCTTCCACCTGTTCCCCTGTGACATGTGGGAATGCTCTCAAGAGCGCCTCTATCAGCGTGCGCTTGTACTCGCGCATCTTACGGTCGCGCTCCAGTTCAGGAATTAAAGTGGGCACATTGTCTTTATACCGGGGATCCAGCAGGGTGGCCACCCAGTAGTCTGCACACGTTAAAACGTGGGCAACTCTGCTGTCGTTGCGCAGGCATTGGAGCATATATTCGCTCATGTGGGCCAGGCTACCCATGGGTAAGGACAAGCTGTCCTCTGTGGGAGGCGTATCGTCATCGTCCACCGTATCCCCCCAGCCACGCACCAGTGATGGGCCTGGGCTGCCACCCCGCTGTGAACTTGCGTCATCCTCGTCCCCCTCCACCTCCTCCTCCTCATCCTCCTCGTCCTCCAGTACAGTGCCTTGGCTGGCGACTTGTGAACCTGTCCTCTGCTGCTTAAACAAACCTCCCTCTGAGCCACTTCGAACAGACTGGCCCGAAAGTGTTAGAAACGAGCCCTCATCCTCCTCCTCCTCCTCCACCTGGGCCACCTCCTCTAACATCATTGCCCTAAGTGTTTTCTCAAGGAGACATAGAAGTGGTATTGTAACGCTGATAACAGTGTCATCGCCACTGGCCATGTTGGTGGAGTACTCGAAACAGCGCAGCAGGGCACACAGGTCTCGCATGGAGGCCCAATCATTGGTGGTGGAGTGGTGCTGTTCGGCAGTACGACTGACGCGAGCGTGCTGCAGCTGAAACTCCACTATGGCCTGCTGCTGCTCGCACAGTCTCTCCAGCATGTGCAAGGTGGAGTTCCACCGGGTGGGCACGTCGCATATGAGGCGGTGAGCGGGAAGGCCGAAGTTCCGCTGTAGCGCAGACAGGCGAGCAGCGGCAGGATGTGAACGGCGGAAGCGCGCACAGACGGCCCGCACTTTATGCAGCAGCTCTGACATGTTGGGGTAGTGGTGAATGAACCTCTGCACCACCAAGTTCAGCACATGTGCCAGGCAAGGGATGTGCGTCAAACCGGCTAGTCCCAGAGCTGCCACGAGATTTCGCCCATTATCGCATACCACCAGGCCTGGCTTGAGGCCCACCGGCAGAAACCACTCGTCGGTCTGTTGTTCAATACCCCGCCACAACTCCTTTGCGCTGTGGGGCCTGTCCCCCAAACATATGAGTTTCAGAATGGCCTGCTGACGTTTACCCCGGGCTGTGCTGAAGTTGGTGGTGAAGGTGTGTGGCTGACCGGATGAGCTGGTGGAAGCAGTGGAGGAGGAAGCCGAGTAGGAGGAGGAGGCTACAGGAGGCAGAGAATGATGCCCTGCGATCCTAGGGGGCGGAAGGACGTGCGCCAAGGAACTGTCCGCCGGGGGCCCAGCCGCCACTACATTCATCCAGTGTGCAGTTAGTGAGATATAGCGTCCCTGGCCGTGCTTACTGGTCCACGTATCTGTGGTTAGGTGGACCTTGCCACAAATGGCGTTGCGCAGTGCACACTTGATTTTATCGGACACTTGCATGTGCAGGGAAGGCACGGCTGTCTTGGAGAAGTAGTGGCGGCTGGGAACCACATACTGCGGGACAGCCATGGCCATCAGCTGTTTGAAGCTGTCTGTGTCCACCAGCCGGAATGACAGCATTTCAAAGGCCAGCAGTTTAGAAATGCTGGCGTTCAGGCCAAGGGCTCGAGGGTGACTCGGGGGGAATTTGCGCTTCCTCTCTAAGGTTTGAGATATTGAGAGCTGAACGCTGCTGTGTGATATAGTGGAGACGCTAGTTGACGGTGGCGGTGGTGGTGGTGTCGGTGGCACATCCTCTGTTTGCTGCTCGGCAGGTGGCAACATTCCTCTCGAGGCGGAAGCCGAGGCAGCAGCGGTAGAGGGAGCAGGGGGAGCCTCAGCGAGTGCCTGGTTTTTAAGGTGTGTACCCCACTGCAGTTCATGCTTTGCATGTAGATGCCTGGTCATGCAGGTTGTGCTGAGGTTCAGAACGTTAATGCCTCGCCTCAGGCTCTGATGGCAGAGCGTGCAAGTCACTCGGGTCTTGTCGGTAGGACATTGTTTAAAGAAGTGCCATGCCAGGGAACTCTTTGAAGCTGCCTTTGTGGGGCTGGGTCCCTGTTGGCGATGTCCAGTAGCAGGCGAACTCTGGGGGCGGCGGCTCGTCTGCTTTGGCCCCCTGCTCCCTCTTTGGCTTCGCTGTTGTCTCGGTCTCACCACTACCTCTTCCTCTGAACTGTGAAAGTCATCGCCACGACCTTCAGTCCATGTGGGGTCTAAGACCTCATCGTCCTCTGCATCGTCTTCCACCCAGTCTCCCTCCCTGACCTCCTCCTGTTCAGTCTGCACACTGCAAAAAGACGCGGCAGTGGGCACCTGTGTTTCGTCATCATCAGAGAGTCGGTGACTCTGCTGTGGTGGTATTCCCATGTCCTCTTCATCTGGAGACATAAGTGGTTGTGCGTCAGTGCATGGTATGTCTTCCTCCACTGGGGAAGGGCTAGGTGGACGCCCCTGGGAAACCCTGGAAGCAGAGTCTTCAAACAGAAGAAGAGACTGCTGCATAACTTGTGGCTCAGACCGTTTCCCTGATATGCTTGGGGGTGATGTGACAGACTGATGGGCTTGGTTTTCAGGTGCCACCTGTGCGCTTTCCGCAGAAGACTGGGTGGAAGACCATGTGGTGAACGTGCTGGAAGCACTGTCGGCCACCCAATCGATTAATGCCTGTACCTGCTCAGGCCTTACCATCCTAAGAGCGGCATTGGGCCCCACGAGATATTGCGGTACATTCTGCCGGCTAGTTGAGGGAGTTCGTTCCCTACTGTGTGCGCCTGGGGCCGAACGGCCACGTCCTCTACCAGCAACAGAGGCTCCACGGACACCACCACGACCGCGTCCTCGTCCCTTAATAGTATTTTTCTTCATTGTTGCGATTCAACTCGCACCACAATGAAATATATTATTTTTTATAAGCAAAATCCCCTCACTGGAATACTTTCAGTCTTTTGACTGTATGGATTACAGATGGAATGACTGTTACTGTATATGTGAGTACCGCTTTCTTTGACAGATTCTAGTATGGGTACATATATGTTTTCCCAACCCCAGCACATTAGTTTGCTAATTCCAGATGTATGAAACGCAGGCCTAACTGTATCTAGTATATTGAACGCCAGATAAACTAACTTGGCCTTTTTTAAATAAAAAAAAAATTCCCTCACTGGAATACTTTCAGTCTTTTGACTGTATGGATTACAGATGGAATGACTGTTATATGTGAGTACCGCTTTCTTTGACAGATTCTAGTATGGGTACATATATGTTTTCCCAACCCCAGCACATTAGTTTGCTAATTCCAGATGTATGAAACGCAGGCCTAACTGTATCTAGTATATTGAACGCCAGATAAACTAACTTGGCCTTTTTTAAATAAAAAAAATTCCCTCACTGGAATACTTTCAGTCTTTTGACTGTATGGATTACAGATGGAATGACTGTTATATGTGAGTACCGCTTTCTTTGACAGATTCTAGTATGGGTACATATATGTTTTCCCAACCCCAGCACATTAGTTTGCTAATTCCAGATGTATGAAACGCAGGCCTAACTGTATCTAGTATATTGAACGCCAGATAAACTAACTTGGCCTTTTTTAAATAAAAAAAATCCCCTCACTGGAATACTTTCAGTCTTTTGACTGTATGGATTACAGATGGAATGACTGTTATATGTGAGTACCGCTTTCTTTGACAGATTCTAGTATGGGTACATATATGTTTTCCCAACCCCAGCACATTAGTTTGCTAATTCCAGATGTATGAAACGCAGGCCTAACTGTATCTAGTATATTGAACGCCAGATAAACTAACTTGGCCTTTTTTAAATAAAAAAAATCCCCTCACTGGAATACTTTCAGTCTTTTGACTGTATGGATTACAGATGGAATGACTGTTATATGTGAGTACCGCTTTCTTTGACAGATTCTAGTATGGGTACATATATGTTTTCCCAACCCCAGCACATTAGTTTGCTAATTCCAGATGTATGAAACGCAGGCCTAACTGTATCTAGTATATTGAACGCCAGATAAACTAACTTGGCCTTTTTTAAATAAAAAAAATCCCCTCACTGGAATACTTTCAGTCTTTTGACTGTATGGATTACAGATGGAATGACTGTTATATGTGAGTACCGCTTTCTTTGACAGATTCTAGTATGGGTACATATATGTTTTCCCAACCCCAGCACATTAGTTTGCTAATTCCAGATGTATGAAACGCAGGCCTAACTGTATCTAGTATATTGAACGCCAGATAAACTAACTTGGCCTTTTTTAAATAAAAAAAATCCCCTCACTGGAATACTTTCAGTCTTTTGACTGTATGAATTACAGATGGAATGACTGTTATATGTGAGTACCGCTTTCTTTGACAGATTCTAGTATGGGTACATATATGTTTTCCCAACCCCAGCACATTAGTTTGCTAATTCCAGATGTATGAAACGCAGGCCTAACTGTATCTAGTATATTGAAGGCCAGATAAACTAACTTGGCCTTTTTTAAATAAAAAAAAAATTCCCTCACTGGAATACTTTATGGCTTTTTACTGTATGGATTACAGGTGGACTGGTATTAGTAGGGGTGACACAAGCACACCCAAGTCCCTGATGTAGGATTTCTATGGCACAGACCACTATTACAAGTGATTAATGGACGTTGGGAGAGATTGTGCTGCAGCACTAGTCCCAAGATGGCCGCCGCCTATCAGCCCAGTAACATGTGCCACAAAATGGTCTGCACAACCTTTAAAAAAAATAGCCTTGGACTGTGCTGCTAAATCGCTATTGGTCTGAATCCCAGGTGTAGATGTCTGACTTGTTTGGAGCTTTGGAATGCACACTGTGGCAGCTTCTGCTGCAGCACTACAAGTCGCAAAATGGCGGCCGGCGGTCAGCCCAGGTACATGTGGATGGAAAAATCACTCTGGCCACTCTAAAAATAGCCAATCCCTATCAAAAAAGCAGCTCAGCTGCAGTTGTTCAGATGAATCACAGGTGGAGGAGAGAAATTTGCTTCCAGTTATTCAATTATCCCTGCCTATTCTCGCCCTAGCATCAGCTGCGTCTATCCCTGTTCTATTCACATCGGGAGTGAGCACGTCCCGACGTGCGCACAAGCTTATAAAGAGGCTGAGTCACATGCTGCACTTGGCCAATCACAGCCTTGCCAATAGTAGGCATGGCTGCGATGGCATCTTAGGGCAAGTAGTATGATGCATGTTGATTGGCTGCTTTGCAGCCTTTCAAAATGCGCCAAAATACATGCCGAACGACGAACCCGAACCCGAACTTTTACGAAAAAGTTCGGGTTCGGGTCCGTGTCACGAACACCCCAAAATTCGGTACGGACCCGAACTATGCTCGAACTGTTCGCTCAACACTACCTGTAACTAAAATGAGAGTAAGCATCTGACTCCTCACCAATAAGCTTGAACCTTCAGGAAAATTATTCTCTGTCTACAGGTTGAGTCTGAATAGGCATTTAACGTGAATCAATTCACCTCTCTACAGTGTATACAGTGATCACCATCCAGTAATGGATGATGATCGGAGACATGGATATGCCTCTAATAACAGGAGGAGATGTCTGCTCATTATTTAGACACCAAATCGTAAACGTCTTTGCTATAACATTGCATCTCTTTCAGAAATAAATGAAATGAGGGGTTACTTAGAGTACATCAAGATATTACATTGTTAATGCCCCCTTCCCTCCTCTTATGTTTATTTTTGGGGGATGTCAGATTCAATTTATATTCACCATATGTAATAGACACATGTCATGTGTCTATGACTGAGTGCATACATGACTATAAATCGCTCCCCCCTTTCTTAATCAGGCAGAAAGGGTTAATAAATATACCCTAGACTGTAACATTACGCACAAGGGATGAATTAACCCCAAACAGGCAATAAGGGTTATTAAATATACCCTAGCCTGAAAATATCATCTATTGGGGGTGAATGAGGTGCAAATTAAAGGATTGAGAAGTCATTAAAAACACTCCCTCTATTTAAGAATATTGTATTAACATATGAGCCAGATTTCCCAACAGCCCGAAAGCTGCAACTTAGTTTAGATCGCTTGTTACTGTATCAGCGGCGTGTCAGCGCTGAAATAAACAGGAAGTAAGAGGCGAGGATCCCAGCCAGGCCCGAGGTTCCAACGGTTGGGGTTCTCTCTTTTCAGGGCGAGAGCTCCGACTACAGCCTGTCAGTCTTTCTCTGCTCTAGACTAGATGGTGAGGGTCAGTAAAACTTGGCTGATGTGAGCAAAGATCAGAGAGCACTCCAAGTAAACTATACCCTGCTAAGCTACCCCCACCGCAAACCAACTACAAGATAATAGGGCCAATTGCAAATGAGCCCCACTCCATCAGGGCCGGTGCAAGGATTCTTGCCGCCCTAGGCAAAGATCCATTTTGCCGCCCCCTCATGTCACTCACTCACTGACAGACACACACACACTGACAGACAGACACACACTCAGACACTCACTGAATGACGTACACATACACTCACTGACAGACAGACATACACTCGCTGACAGACAGACAGACACGCACTCAGACACTCACTGAATGACGTACACAGAAACTCACTGACAGATACACATACACTCACTGACAGACAGACACGCACTCAGACACTCACTGAATGACATACACATACTAACTGACAGACACACATACACTCACTGACATACACACTGACAGACACAAATACACTCACTGACAGACAGACATGCACTCACTGACAGACAGACACGCACTTAGACAGTCACTGAATGACGTACACAGAAACTCACTGACAGACACACATACACTCACTGACAGACACACATATACTCACTGACAGACAGACAGACACGCACTCAGACACTCACTGAATGACGTACACAGAAACTCACTGACAGACATACTCACTGACAGACACACATACACTCACTGACAGACAGACACCTACCCACTGAAACACACACACACAGAAACTCACTGACAGACACTCACTCACTGGCAGACAAACACACACATATACTCACTGACAAACACACAGACACTTACTGATCAACAGACATCCACACTCACTGACATACACTCACTCACTGACATACACACACAGACACTTAATGATAGACACACATATGTAGTGTCCCACTACGTAAGGGTGGGCACTACTCAAGGGTCAATTGGGTCACGTTGTTCTCCACCTCCTGTGGAACATGGTTATGGTATTTTATATTGCATTGTAATGTATAATTTAATGTATTCTTCTGTGTACCAGGCCTGTTAGGGGTGTAGTTCCTCCTCCTAGGCAGTAGAGGGAGCTAGGGAACCCCCTAGTATATATAGTCAGGTCCAGTCCAGAAGGAGAGAGGGGGTGGTCAGAAGCCAGTGTGCACTTTAACCAGAAGATAGCTGGGAAGCAGCTTCTGACATGCAGCTACTGTAGATAGCCCAGGTTCCTAGCTTGCACCCAGGAGAAGAAGTTGCCTCCTGAAGATATCTAGCACCTTGAAAAGTACAGCGCAGAACCACCTTTATCCAGCTAAGTAGAAAGCTGAAGGGCAGAAGGATATTTACAGCAAGAGGATTTATATCAGAGGAAGTTTTCCCTACCCAAGGATAAAGCCAGCTATAGGGCATACGGGCCTTGGAGAAAGCCAGACAGGATCTGAGGAAAATACAGCCTGATCTGTAAGTGTTATTCCCTCTGAGTATCTTGCAAAGACTTTTCTTGCCACTTATGTGAAGCCTGCCTGTGAACAACACTGTACATGTGGAACTAACTGAAACCTGTAAATCGTTGAACTGTTCAGTAAAAAGAAGTTCTGGTTCACTGCAACTTTGTGTACCTCAATTATTCCTACAACAAATCGGTGTGCCACCGTTACCGGCACTGGCGTCATGAACTATAAGGGATCTTGCCACCGGCACATTAAACTTCCAACACCCAGGGCACCTCACCTACCACCTGGCCTGGTCCCTATACACAGAGAGTGCCCCAGAGGATTCATGTGCCAGCCTCTCCATCACTGCTGTACGCCTGCCCAGGGTAAATAAAAACTGTGAGTACCAAGAGCAACCCTCGGTTTGTTAACAACCCCTGTGACCTCATATTCGCTCACCCTGCAGGACTGGCACACTGCACATACATTTACTGACAAAAAGACAGACATACATACACTCACTCACTGACATAAATACACAGGCAGACATTTACTCAGTCAAACACTTAAACACTCACCTCCCTGGGGTCCAGTGTGGTGCAGCTCCTCAGTCCTCCAGCACGCCGTTTAGTATGCCGGGGCCGGAATGACTTCATATTCCGGCATCACAGAGGGCGCACGAGGGAGGAGTGGGGAGCTGCTAGAACAGCCTCCCTTGCCGCCCGCCTCCTCTTCTCCGGTAATTTACTGGCAGAGCAGGCACCTGCCATCAGGGTAAGTAGATGCCTGCTCTGACATATTTAAGAAGGACCTTCACCTCCTGGCCCCCCTGTAAAGGCGCTGGGGGGCGGCTCAAGAGACGCTCGCCCAGGGCGGCAGCCCCAGCCAGGGGGCGCCTGCCAGGGCGCCCCCAGCAGGCCGGCGCCCTAGGCCAATGCCTAGTTCGCCTATATGGTTGCACCGGCCCTGCCCTCCATTAACAAAAGAAATGCTTACAGTAGTGCTTACAGAAGATTCAAATTGATACTGTCTCACTTATTTTAACAAGAGAAAAATAAAAGTTACGTATTATTTTTCATTAAGGTACACTCAGTTCAGTATAGTTTTAAAAGCATTGACTTTTTGCAGTAGGTTGAGGACCATTTAAAGGGACAGTGCATAGTCAAAGCCATTAAAGGTAATGCTTGCATTTGTCTGTAGACTTTATTGCAGGGTTTTCGGTTGTCCTGCTTCTGGCACTACACTACCGAGATGAACTGGCCTTCCGCTCTAGGACTGCACCCTGCAGCTGGGCATTGCAGAGAAATATTGAGAAATTGCATGCTTTTGGTCTTTTGAGAAAGATTGTATGTATCTGTGAAAAGAGACTCAGAGATGACAATCCTAATAGCCATGTGTAATACTCCAGGGTGGCATTACCACCTCGTTTGTACCCCCACTATCTTGGTTGGTGCATCAAGTGTCATCTCATACATATTTATTGCCATTTCCTGCAATATGTGTATGTATTTTCTGATTTTTGTAAATGTTAAAGTGTAATGTGCCTGGTTCCTTAGCAAGTGGCGGCAATTTGTGCAGAGCTAGTTTCCCTGGAGAGGAACCTCTTTGTTCCTTCTAGCCCTCTCTAGAGAGGGAAGAGTTAGTTAGTTAGAAGTCAGTCTAGTCTACCCCTTCCTAGGGGAAGACTGCGTGTCGGCCAGCAGAGCACTGCCAGCTCTGCTGTGCCTGCAGGCCCTGCCTGTGAAGTCTACAAGGTTGCATGTCCCCTCCTGGGCTTGCATTGCCTATACCCAAGCTAAGTGAGCTTGAAGCCAGGAAGAAGTTCCTAGTATTAAGGTACAAGAGAAGAAAGAAACGGAACCATTTCGGATGGCGCTGTCAGCAGGAGTCGGAAGCAGGTAAGTATTGGTAACACAATACTTTTTATTTACAGTCAACGCATTTCAGGGGTGGAGAGCCCCCTTCATAATATAATAAATAACAACATATTTTATCTTAGGATTAAGGTAAGAGACAGACTACAGCTAAACTAAGTTTCAGCAGAAGAGAAAACGTTTCCTATTTAACCCAGGTAGCATAGCAGAGCTGAGAAAGCTACAGCATGGTAGAGTTGAGATTGTTGCAGAAGCGTTTACCTGCCAAAATTTAAGCCAATACCTGCTGATGTCCAAGGTAAAGTCTGGAAACTGTTTGGATTACCGTTTATTCAAGTAAAGCTATGTTCAACGCTAAAACAAGGTCTGGACTCCATTTGTTCTACTTATTCACTGCCCAAGTTCAACACCCCCCTTTTTGCACTGCTTCAGACCAACACATCTGGGATCCAAGGATATCCAGGTAGGAGCACTGTGACACATACATACAACACCTTCAGAGAGATTGTGGGCCACTCTACACCACTCTGTCAATCCTACATCTGGGTACCCACACTACCATCTACAAAGGGGACTCCATGTCCTTGTTGCTTAACTGCAACTGGCGTCACAACTAATTGCTCTCTCTGGTAGGGACGTTGCCCATGTCCTATACACAGCGTTATCTGTGAAATTATTGAGAACTGTGCCTACTGCTTGTATTTGCACTGTGACACCTATCATTTATTCAGTAAAATAGAGACTTTATTTTACTATAACCAAACCACTTGGTCATTGGTCTCCATTAGAGATGAGCAAAGTTTTAAAAAATTTGATTTGGAAGGTTTTCCACATTTTTATTTTATTTATATTTTTATTATAATTTTCTATAGAAAACAGGGGGGGTAACAGGATACCAAGGTATAGGCACGCAGGCCATGATGATATACTAATATATACATTGCGAGTATAAGTCAAATACAAAGTTGATACAAAGTTGATACATGCCAGACATGGAGAAGATAAGCAGACAAATAAGTGAGTAAGTAGGCAAGGCGTCTAGAGGTAACAATATTGGGAAAATGCAGTGAAAACAAAGGGTACGTAATAGTGTTAAAGTACAGGCTAGCTTCATGTTGCATAACCAATTACCAGCAAGTGATAACACAGGGCTGGTAATCTTCACTCTGCCATATGGCTATGGCCACGGGAGGCTTGAGTGCAATGTGTTGAAAATGGAGCTAGACTGGACTGCTGTTGTCCAAAAACCAACTCATGATAAATGAGGGCCAGTTGTGTCTTTGTGAGCCCTGTAGGTTGACCAAAGGAGCCATTTTTTGAGGAATGCAACGTGTGCGCATTTCCCAAGAGGACAACCCCTCAAACCTATGGAACTGATCCATTTTCTGGAACCATTGTTCCATTGGTGGGATTAGGGGCTGCAACCAAAATTTAGGAAGCAGGAGGCAAGCAGCTATCAGCATTTGTGAGAAGACAAAGGGTGGTTGGGTGTGACCCCTTTCTTGGGAGAGAGATAGAAGGGCTAGTTGTGGGGAAGGTTGGATGGAAGTGTGGCAAATCTTGTTAGCCAAAGATAAAAATTTCAGTCCACCATTTATAGATGAGGGGGCAAGTCCACCAAATGTGGAGAAAGGTCCCTTTCTCCCGGAGGCACCTCCAGCAGATGTCCGAAGCAGACTCAGAGAAAAGTGACGTCTTATCTGGCGTATTGTACCACCTGGTGAGAATTTTGCTGCCGTTCTCTTGGATTCGGACACAGCGGGAGGCCCTATGGGGGGATTCAAAGAGCCTGTGGAGAGAAGCGAATGGGATTGTAGTATTCAAGTCTAATTCCCATTGTTTTACGAAGGATGGTTTGGCTAGGATAGGCGGGAGGCGCAACATGCTGTAGATTTGCGAGATAAGTCTTTTAGGGGCCGTGGGTTGAGAGATTACTGACTCGAGCCAGACCAGGGGTCGTAGTAAATCACTCAAATGGACATGCTGCTTTATATAAGCTCTGAGCTATGAGATTGAAAAGAGGTCACATGGGTGAGGGTTAAGTAGAGTATTTGTGGCTTCTAAGTCTATCAGATCCCCAGTGGGGCGTGTCAGCAAGATTAGAGAGGTTAGTGAGGATTTTAACCCTTGGGAAGCCGACGTTCTCAAGGAAGAGGGGGCCGTACCTAATACATATTTCATCGTTAGGAGTAAAGAGGGAAATGGAATGGAGTAATGGGAGGTGGAAAGCCACTTCCAAGCCTCAAGGGTGGCTTTTACAATTGGGTAATGGGTCAACGGACCAGGAAGAACAGTTTGATGCCCAAGCAAGTGTGCTCTGACTGGTCTATTCAATATATCAATTTTGATATCTACTGCTGTAGATTGCGGAGAGAAGAATAGCTTTGCCATAAAGTTCTGGGTTTGGAAGACCTATACCCCCGACTTGTCTAGGTTTTGTGAGGAGGGAGAATGAGAGTCTCACTTTCCTCCCACTCCAGATGAAGGATCTAAACTTTTTTTGTATTGAAGTATAATAATGTTTAGGGATGGGGATAGGGAGAACTTGTTGTAAGTAAGTAAGGCTCGGGAGTATTAGGGGTGAGAGCAGGTTTTTGCGGCCGAACCAAGACAATGTAGGATTGGATTGGGCAAGATTATCCATGGCGTTAAAAATTGTGGATCTTAAAGGAATGAAGTTAAGGGAGAAGAGGTCTGATATTTTGGGGCTAATTTTGACTCCTAAGTACGTGATGGTGGGAGAGGACCAATTGAATGGGGAGTTCTCCATTAATTGTCGTTTAGTTGAGTGGGGAATACCCGAGCAAAGGACTAGGGATTTATTGGCGTTGATTTTGAAATCTGAAACTGTGCTGTAGAGATTGAGGTGAGTCTGGATGCGAGGCAAAGAAACTGTCGGGTTCACCGTCATCATGAGAACATCATCTGCAAATTCTGCAATTTTTTGTTCCCTGCCTCCCAAATATAGATCTTCAATCTCCCGATCCATCCTTATAATAGATAGGAGTGGCTCCAGTTCTAAGATGAATAAAAGTGTGGAGAGAGGACAACCCTGGTGAGTCCCATTACTAATAGCGAATGGAGAGGATAGATTCCCATTAACTAGGACCAGGGCTGTTGCCTGCTCATACATGGCAAAGGTAGCTTGGACAAAGGGACCAGGAAGGCCAAATCTCAACAGCACATGTTTTAGATACAACCAGTTGACCCTATTGAATGCTTTCTCAGCATCAGTGCTGAGGAGGAGCAGGGGGGAAGAAATATGTCTGGAATGACATAAAGTATTGATCACTCTAGAGGTGTTATCTTTGCCCTCTCTGTTGCAGATAAAGCCAACCTGGTCCCAGTGAACAAGATGAGGGAGAAAAGTTGTTAGTCTATTAGCTAACATTTTGGCCAGGAGCTTGAGATCTATATTTAGGAGGGATATGTGCCTATAATTAGAGCATTGCTTGGAGTCTTTCCCTTCTTTGGGTATGAGTGTGATATGGGCCGCTGTCATATCTCTAGATAGTGGGACTCCACGAAGTGTAAGGTTACAAACGTCAAGAAGATAAGGGAGGAGGACTTTTATAATATGAGACCGGAAGGCCGTCTGGACCTGGGCTCTTCCCTGATGGCATTTGGCGCAAAGCCTTACTAAGTTCAGTTAAAGTGAAGGGGGCTTCTAGTTTTGTTTTCTGTTCGGGGGAAATGGAGGGGATATTGGATGAATCTAAAAAGGCTGAAATAATGGGGGCACGTGCTTCTGGAGTTGTAGTAGAAGTGAGATTAACATGCAATTTTCATAGAAGGAGCGAAACTGGGCGGCAATCTGGTGAACGGAGAAGATTGGTTTACCCTCAGGTGAGGTCAGTTGATGAACGTAGTTTGCGGATCTCCTCCCTTTAATCCTGTGCATTAGGAATTTGGTGGCCCTGTCTCCATGGGCAAAAAATTTGTGCTGAGAAATCATATAATATTTAGCAGCTTTAGTTAGTAAAAGAGCCTTAAGTTTTGCCCTGTGATTCGACAGTTCCTGTAGTTGGGAGTCGGAGGTGTTTTTTTATGACAGGATTCGAGTCTCTGGATGTTTTTGAGAGCCTCATCTATTGCTTTTTCCCTCAACCTTTTTTGGTAAGAACCAATATTGATAAATTGGCCCCTGATGACAGGTTTGTGTGCGTCCCACAGGGTGTTGGCGGAGAAATCAGGGCATTTATTCAGGGAAAAATATTCCTTGATGTGTTTGGAGACCAAATCAATCGTGTCTTGGTGTCCCAAAAGACATTCATTTAGTCGCCAATTAAAGCATATGGGGTTGCCATTGTGGGCTATTACTGAGAGGAAGATATGGGAGTGGTCAGAGAGATGCATGGAACCTATTGAGGCCTCACCACAAAGATGTAGGTGTTCTTTAGAGATAAACAAGTAATCTAGGCGATGATAGGTGCCATGCATTGGGGAGTAAAACGTGTAGTCCAATGTATTGGGTTGATGAGAACGCCACACATCTATCAATTGAAGGTTCCAAAAGACATTGCGGATGGCTTTAAGGGATTTGCCGGAGTGAGTTGATTTATGTGACAATATATCTATTTGTGGGAATAGAGCAATGTTTAAGTCTCCTCTTAAGATCACTATCCCTTCCTTAAAGGATTCAAAGGTTGGGAAAAAATTTGATAACCAGTGGAATTGATTGGAGTTGGGGGCGTATAAGTTTATGAAGGTATAGGTTTGTGGGCCTATGGTACCTTTAACTAGGATAAATCTTCCATCGGGGTCTTGGACGTGGTTTACATATATAAATGGAATCTTCCTATGCTAACCCCTCCTGAAGCTGAAGTACTACCCCCACAGTGATACCAATTAGAGTAGTGGGAAAATTGCATGTTAGGGTAATGGTTGAAGAGAAAGTGCGTCTCCTGGAGGAACACAACTCCGGCTTTCCTTAGAATGGTAAAGATTTGACTCCGTTTTGAAGGGGAGTGAAAGCCTTTAACATTGTAAGAAGCTATGTGTAGGTTAGCCATTGTAGGTGGCGAGTGTGCGGGTACCTTGTGGCCATTGATGTGTCCTCCAGGAGAGTGCACTGGCAGTAGGGGACTCCGCCGTCTGGCTTAGGATATGAACCGCAGTGTTGGGGGTCTCACATTGTACTAAGAGGAAGGTCAGGTACCTTGGAAAAAAAATAGGATGGAAAACAAGTACATAACAAATTAGAACTTCAAAATAAAGAAAAACATGCATATCAAGGTATGCTTTAGACATTTGGGGGGTAATTGGTCAAATGACCGGATAGGAGATCGTATAACACCCTGAGGAGGACTATAGAGTAGAAGGCAAGGATGGATCTAACATTTTGTAAAGTACATTGCAGGGAAAACAATAGGTTATATTCATTTTATGTCCGGATACACCAGTCGATAATTGGAACATAACACTGTCCAGAAGATGTAACCGATGAAGGCAGGACCAGAACATGGATCCAATTAAGGATCCTGAGAAAGGCTCCTGGGAGTGAGCTGGTGGCCTCTTTTCTTGGATCTCGATGACTTCAGGGTCCGCTGGATTTCAAATGGAGCCACTTTAGAGAGGTCTGGTAGGTCTCCTAAATCTTGATAAAGTTCCCAATTTTCAATTAGCATAGGGGAGACGTTTAGTTGATCAAAGACAGGCGCGAGATCAGAGAAAGACGATATGCTGATCCGTTTGCCTTCAAATGAAAATGCGAGACCAAATGGGTAGGACCAGCGGTACAGAACCTTGTTGGACCGGAGCCAATCGGTTAGTGGCTTTAATGCTCTACGCTTTTTAAGAGTAGAGGGAGCTATGTCCTGATAGATCTCCAATCTGGAGTCCTCATAGGAGAGGTCAGTATGATTGCTTGCAGCCTCTAAGATGGCGGCCTTGACAGGGAAGTTTAGAAACGTACATATGATGTCCCGGGGTGGCTCAGTTGGTTTGGGTTTAGGGCGTAGCGCCCTGTGAGCGCGTTCGATGATAATTTCTTGCGGGAAATCGGGACCCAGCAGAGAGCCGCATATGGTAAGTATAGTTGTGGTGATTTCACCGGGTGGCACTGATTCTGGGACCCCTCTGAACCTTAGATTGTTGCGGCGCCCTCTATTCTCCTGGTCTTCAAGGGCATTGTGCAGCTCATTAAGGTGTGCAGTGCAGCGGCGAAGGGAGACCGATACTGCAGATTGATGGTTAAGGGTTGGGGTTTGATGGGATTCTAGGGTTTCCACCTGTTCCCCAATGTGCCTCAGCTCTTGTCTGCAGGCCGAAAGTTCAGCCAGGATAGGCTCCATGACTCTGCTGAGGGCTCGGTCTAGATATCTCCTGGTGAGCGGTAAGTCAGAGCTGGCTTGGCGGTCTTCTGAATCAGTGTCTCCCTCTAATTGTGCAGGGACGCGCTTCAGGGCCTTGAGCTGCTGGGCCGACGCCATTTTAGGTTCTCGTGGCGTGATCGTTGCGGCCACTTTTTTGAGAAATTTCTCCATGTCGCCGCTGGGAATCTGACCCTTGAGGGTCGCAGGGTGTTCTCCTTGCTTGGGTTTCCCAATTTTCACCATCCTTGCTTGTGAAGGCTGATTAAAGCTGGTGTTAGGGACGAACTTCCTGGCAGAGCAGTGAACTATGCGTCCATCTCAGTTCGGCGCTAGCTCCGCCCCCGTTTTCCACATTTCTCCCAAAGATCAATATCACGGAGCGTGTTAAATCAGTGTGTCTGATGTACATCACTGTGCATTGCAGCAACATGCATAGCTAGTAGAGTTGAACGGACACCTGGACTTTCGGGACCCGAACTTGACCCAGAACCCGAACCCCATTGAAGTCAATAGGGACCTGAACTTTGGAGCACTAAAATAGCTCTAAAAATGTCATGGAAAGGGCTAGAGGGCTGCAAATGGCAGCAAAATGTTGTTAAGAGCATGGCAAGTGCTCTGCAAACAAATGTGAATAGGGAAATGACTTTAAATAACATAAAATTTGTAAAAAAAAATTATAATAATCTTGATCTATGAGAACGAGGTCCATATGGAGTAGGAGGTTGAGGAGGCAGTGAATGTGGCGGTGTAGATGGATGCGGCGGTGGAGGAGGAGGAGGTAGCCTACACTGTTTTTTGGTTTTAATATTTTTTTTTTGTTTAAATTAGGGTACACCCCAAAACATTGGGAAATATAACTTGTGATAAACCCTTTCTGTCGTGCTAAACAAATGTTCAGACAATACACTAGCTGCAGGGCAGGCCAGCACCTCCAAGGCATAAAGGGCAATCTCAGGCCATGTGCCCAATTTGGAGACCCAGAAGTTGAAAGGGGAAGACCCATTAGTACTGCTCCATCATGTCGCACGTCCCCGTGATGTTCACGATCCAATTGGATATCTTCTCTATCAACTTTCAATGTTCTTTTCTGCGCCTGCCATGTTGATCACAGTTAGCGGCGAATCAGGGTTCCACGCCGGAGATGGAGCGTGAGAAAGGGATACTACATCCAAGGGAGGTCAATGGATGAAATTCAATGTGATCGAGTGGAAAATTGGGACAAAGTATTGAAGCAGAAGCTTCTAAGTTAAGGAGGAGGCATGCAGCAATTACCCACTCCTGACTCGAGGAGGTAGTGACGAAAAATAACAATACAGGACTCTTTTGAGGCCCTGTAATTGGAATGAGTACACTTTAAATCCTTTAACGAGGATCTATTGGAGGGCAAGTCTGGTGCCAGCAGCCACGGAGTGAGGAGGTGTGTTTGGTGTGCTCCTGAACTTCCAGCAAAGGCTTCTCCGGGGAGTTTCCTAACATCTGCTCCCCAGGAGGAGTTCCAGGCTTGCGGGGGAGTGCAACATCTCTTCCCCCAGCCCAGGCCATGCCTCTCCTTAGGGAGTTGGTGGAGGCCTGGAGCTATGTCTTCAAGGAAAACCCAGGATCCTGCTTCCCGGGGTAGGCCGGCGGGAGGTAGGGGAGGTGAATTACCGGACTCTGCACCATCATCCATCCCAGGGGTCAGAAGATCGTGCAGGGGTAATGCTGAGGTGACAACTGCAGCCCTTGGGAGCGGGGCTGTGAAGACCTCCAGGTGAGCAGAGTGTTACTTGGGGTGGGTCAGGAAGGATGGAGACTGACTGGGGCGTCAAAAGGCCCCAGGAGTCGGTCCCCATGTACAGCTCCCGTATTGTGGCCTACCTCAGGGAATATGAAGACGCCGGCAAAGCCTTAAAAAAAACTCAGGAGCAAGATTAAGCTGGAAAGAGTAAAGGCAGACAAAGCTTCAAGAAGTAAAAGAGCTGAAATATCAGAGAGGATAAAGGTCCTAAAAGAACAGATAAAAGAAATAGAAGTGAGGAGGGCAGTCATACTGAAAAGTAGTGGCCCCTTCCAAGAAAAACTTAAAAATGAGGAAAGGTTTCTCATCATGGCTCAAGAAAGTCCGCAAATAGAGTTGAGCGAACACCTGGATGTTCGGGTTCGACGAGTTCGGCCGAACTTTCGAAAAATGTTCGGGTTCGGGATCCGAACTCGACCCGAACTTCATCCCGAACCCGAACCCCATAGAAGTCAATGGGGACCCGAACTTTTGGGCACTAAAAAGGCTGTAAAACACACCCGGAAAGGGCTAGAGGGCTGCAAAAGGCAGCAAAATGTAGTTAAATCCCCTGCAAACAAATGTAGATAGGGAAATGATGAGTTAACATAAAATAAATAAAAATTAAACAATATTAATTGGAGTGAGGTCCCATAGCACAGAATCAGGCTTCAAGTCACCCACCAATGGAGAAGGTCACTTACTATTATTTTGACCACAGCACCCAGACAAAGGAGAGAGGTCCCACAGCAGAAAACCAGGCATCATATCACCCACCACAGGAGTAGGCCACCATTTAGTTACTTTGACCCCTACACCCAGACGGAGGAGAGAGGTTACACAGCAGAGAATCAGGCATTTAGATCACCCACCACAGGAGTAGGCCACCATTGAATCAGACCCCGGCAACCATGTCAGATGGCACAAGCATAAGCTTTATATCAATCAGCACAGGAGAAGGCGACTTTGACAGACTTTGACCCCTACACCCGGACGGAGGAGAGAGGTTTCAAAGCAGAGAATCAGGCATTTAGATCACCCACCACAGGAGTAGGCCCCAATTTAATGGGACCCCGGCAACCATGTCAGATGGCACAACCATCAGCTTCATATCAATCAGCACAGGAGAAGGCGACTTTGAAAGACTTTGACCCCTACACCCAGACGGAGGAGAGAGGTTTCACAGCAGAGAATCAGGCATTTAGATCACCCACCACAGGAGTAGGCCCCCATTGAATCAGACCCTGGCAACCATGTCAGATGGCACAACCATCAGCTTTATATCAATCAGCACAGGAGAAGGCGACTTTGAAAGACTTTGACCCCTACACCCAGATGGAGGAGAGAGGTTTCACAGCAGAGAATCAGGCATCATATCAACCACCACAGGAGAAGCCACCATTTAGTTACTTTGACCCCTGCACCCAGGAAGAGGAGAGAGGCACCACAGCACATATTCTGGCATCATATCAGCCAGCACAGGAGAAGCCAACATTGAGTTACTTTGACCCCCGCACCCAGGAAGAGGAGAGAGGCACCACAGCACATATTCTGGCATCATATCAGCCACCACAGGAGAAGCCACCATTGAGTTACTTTGACCCCCGCACCCAGGAAGAGGAGAGAGGCACCACAGCACATATTCTGGCATCATATCAGCCACCACAGGAGAAGCCACCATTTAGTTACTTTGACCCCTGCACCCAGGAAGAGGAGAGAGGCCCCACAGCACATATTCTGGCATCATATCAGCCACCACAGGAGAAGCCACCATTTAGTTACTTTGACCCCTTCACCCAAACAGAGGAGAGAGGTTCCACATCAGAGAATCAGGCATCATATCAACCACCACAGGAGTAGGCCACAATTTAATGGGACCCCGGCAACCATGTCAGATGGCACAACCATCAGCTTCATATCAATCAGCACAGGAGAAGGCGACTTTGAAAGACTTTGACCCCTACACCCAGACGGAGGAGAGAGGTTTCACAGCAGAGAATCAGGCATTTAGATCACCCACCACAGGAGTAGGCCCCCATTGAATCAGACCCTGGCAACCATGTCAGATGGCACAACCATCAGCTTTATATCAATCAGCACAGGAGAAGCCACCATTGAGTTACTTTGACCCCTGCACCCAGGAAGAGGAGAGAGGCCCCACAGCACATATTCTGGCATCATATCAGCCACCACAGGAGAAGCCACCATTGAGTTACTTTGACCCCCGCACCCAGGAAGAGGAGAGAGGCACCACAGCACATATTCTGGCATCATATCAGCCACCACAGGAGAAGCCACCATTGAGTTACTTTGACCCCTGCACCCAGGAAGAGGAGAGAGGCCCCACAGCACATATTCTTTCATCATACTAACCACCACAGGAGAAGCCACCATTGAGTTACTTTGACCCCTGCACCCAGGAAGAGGAGAGAGGCCCCACAGCACATATTCTGGCATCATATCAGCCACCACAGGAGAAGCCACCATTGAGTTACTTTGACCCCCGCACCCAGGAAGAGGAGAGAGGCACCACAGCACATATTCTGGCATCATATCAGCCACCACAGGAGAAGCCACCATTGAGTTACTTTGACCCCTGCACCCAGGAAGAGGAGAGAGGCCCCACAGCACATATTCTGGCATCATACTAACCACCACAGGAGAAGCCACCATTGAGTTACTTTGACCCCTGCACCCAGGAAGAGGAGAGAGGCCCCACAGCACATATTCTGGCATCATATCAGCCACCACAGGAGAAGCCACCATTGAGTTACTTTGACCCCCGCACCCAGGAAGAGGAGAGAGGCACCACAGCACATATTCTGGCATCATATCAGCCACCACAGGAGAAGCCACCATTGAGTTACTTTGACCCCCGCACCCAGGAAGAGGAGAGAGGCACCACAGCACATATTCTGGCATCATATCAGCCACCACAGGAGAAGCCACCATTGAGTTACTTTGACCCCCGCACCCAGGAAGAGGAGAGAGGCACCACAGCACATATTCTGGCATCATATCAGCCACCACAGGAGAAGCCACCATTGAGTTACTTTGACCCCCGCACCCAGGAAGAGGAGAGAGGCACCACAGCACATATTCAGGCATCATATCACACACCACAGGAGAAGACCTCTTTCAGTGATTTAGGCCTTTGGACCCAGACAGAGGAGAGAGGCACCACAGCACATATTCTGGCATCATATCAGCCACCACAGGAGAAGCCACCATTGAGTTACTTTGACCCCTGCACCCAGGAAGAGGAGAGAGGCCCCACAGCACATATTCTGGCATCATATCAGCCACCACAGGAGAAGCCACCATTTAGTTACTTTGACCCCTGCACCCAGGAAGAGGAGAGAGGCACCACAGCACATATTCTGGCATCATATCAGCCACCACAGGAGAAGCCACCATTGAGTTACTTTGACCCCTGCACCCAGGAAGAGGAGAGAGGCCCCACAGCACATATTCTGGCATCATACTAACCACCACAGGAGAAGCCACCATTGAGTTACTTTGACCCCTGCACCCAGGAAGAGGAGAGAGGCCCCACAGCACATATTCTGGCATCATATCAGCCACCACAGGAGAAGCCACCATTGAGTTACTTTGACCCCCGCACCCAGGAAGAGGAGAGAGGCACCACAGCACATATTCTGGCATCATATCAGCCACCACAGGAGAAGCCACCATTGAGTTACTTTGACCCCCGCACCCAGGAAGAGGAGAGAGGCACCACAGCACATATTCAGGCATCATATCACACACCACAGGAGAAGGCCTCTTTCAGTGATTTAGGCCTTTGGACCCAGACAGAGGAGAGAGGCACCACAGCACATATTCTGGCATCATATCAGCCACCACAGGAGAAGCCACCATTGAGTTACTTTGACCCCTGCACCCAGGAAGAGGAGAGAGGCCCCACAGCACATATTCTGGCATCATATCAGCCACCACAGGAGAAGCCACCATTTAGTTACTTTGACCCCTGCACCCAGGAAGAGGAGAGAGGCACCACAGCACATATTCTGGCATCATATCAGCCACCACAGGAGAAGCCACCATTTAGTTACTTTGACCCCTTCACCCAAACAGAGGAGAGAGGTTCCACATCAGAGAATCAGGCATCATATCAACCACCACAGGAGTAGGCCACAATTTAATGGGACCCCGGCAACCATGTCAGATGGCACAACCATCAGCTTCATATCAATCAGCACAGGAGAAGGCGACTTTGAAAGACTTTGACCCCTACACCCAGACGGAGGAGAGAGGTTTCACAGCAGAGAATCAGGCATTTAGATCACCCACCACAGGAGTAGGCCCCCATTGAATCAGACCCTGGCAACCATGTCAGATGGCACAACCATCAGCTTTATATCAATCAGCACAGGAGAAGCCACCATTGAGTTACTTTGACCCCTGCACCCAGGAAGAGGAGAGAGGCCCCACAGCACATATTCTGGCATCATATCAGCCACCACAGGAGAAGCCACCATTGAGTTACTTTGACCCCCGCACCCAGGAAGAGGAGAGAGGCACCACAGCACATATTCTGGCATCATATCAGCCACCACAGGAGAAGCCACCATTGAGTTACTTTGACCCCCGCACCCAGGAAGAGGAGAGAGGCACCACAGCACATATTCAGGCATCATATCACACACCACAGGAGAAGGCCTCTTTCAGTGATTTAGGCCTTTGGACCCAGACAGAGGAGAGAGGCACCACAGCACATATTCTGGCATCATATCAGCCACCACAGGAGAAGCCACCATTGAGTTACTTTGACCCCTGCACCCAGGAAGAGGAGAGAGGCCCCACAGCACATATTCTGGCATCATATCAGCCACCACAGGAGAAGCCACCATTGAGTTACTTTGACCCCTGCACCCAGGAAGAGGAGAGAGGCCCCACAGCACATATTCTGGCATCATATCAGCCACCACAGGAGAAGCCACCATTTAGTTACTTTGACCCCTGCACCCAGGAAGAGGAGAGAGGCACCACAGCACATATTCTGGCATCATATCAGCCACCACAGGAGAAGCCACCATTGAGTTACTTTGACCCCTGCACCCAGGAAGAGGAGAGAGGCCCCACAGCACATATTCTGGCATCATACTAACCACCACAGGAGAAGCCACCATTGAGTTACTTTGACCCCTGCACCCAGGAAGAGGAGAGAGGCCCCACAGCACATATTCTGGCATCATATCAGCCACCACAGGAGAAGCCACCATTGAGTTACTTTGACCCCCGCACCCAGGAAGAGGAGAGAGGCACCACAGCACATATTCTGGCATCATATCAGCCACCACAGGAGAAGCCACCATTGAGTTACTTTGACCCCCGCACCCAGGAAGAGGAGAGAGGCACCACAGCACATATTCAGGCATCATATCACACACCACAGGAGAAGGCCTCTTTCAGTGATTTAGGCCTTTGGACCCAGACAGAGGAGAGAGGCACCACAGCACATATTCTGGCATCATATCAGCCACCACAGGAGAAGCCACCATTGAGTTACTTTGACCCCTGCACCCAGGAAGAGGAGAGAGGCCCCACAGCACATATTCTGGCATCATATCAGCCACCACAGGAGAAGCCACCATTTAGTTACTTTGACCCCTGCACCCAGGAAGAGGAGAGAGGCACCACAGCACATATTCTGGCATCATATCAGCCACCACAGGAGAAGCCACCATTTAGTTACTTTGACCCCTTCACCCAAACAGAGGAGAGAGGTTCCACATCAGAGAATCAGGCATCATATCAACCACCACAGGAGTAGGCCACAATTTAATGGGACCCCGGCAACCATGTCAGATGGCACAACCATCAGCTTCATATCAATCAGCACAGGAGAAGGCGACTTTGAAAGACTTTGACCCCTACACCCAGACGGAGGAGAGAGGTTTCACAGCAGAGAATCAGGCATTTAGATCACCCACCACAGGAGTAGGCCCCCATTGAATCAGACCCTGGCAACCATGTCAGATGGCACAACCATCAGCTTTATATCAATCAGCACAGGAGAAGCCACCATTGAGTTACTTTGACCCCTGCACCCAGGAAGAGGAGAGAGGCCACACAGCACATATTCTGGCATCATATCAGCCACCACAGGAGAAGCCACCATTGAGTTACTTTGACCCCCGCACCCAGGAAGAGGAGAGAGGCACCACAGCACATATTCTGGCATCATATCAGCCACCACAGGAGAAGCCACCATTGAGTTACTTTGACCCCCGCACCCAGGAAGAGGAGAGAGGCACCACAGCACATATTCAGGCATCATATCACACACCACAGGAGAAGACCTCTTTCAGTGATTTAGGCCTTTGGACCCAGACAGAGGAGAGAGGCACCACAGCACATATTCTGGCATCATATCAGCCACCACAGGAGAAGCCACCATTGAGTTACTTTGACCCCTGCACCCAGGAAGAGGAGAGAGGCCCCACAGCACATATTCTGGCATCATATCAGCCACCACAGGAGAAGCCACCATTTAGTTACTTTGACCCCTGCACCCAGGAAGAGGAGAGAGGCACCACAGCACATATTCTGGCATCATATCAGCCACCACAGGAGAAGCCACCATTGAGTTACTTTGACCCCTGCACCCAGGAAGAGGAGAGAGGCCCCACAGCACATATTCTGGCATCATACTAACCACCACAGGAGAAGCCACCATTGAGTTACTTTGACCCCTGCACCCAGGAAGAGGAGAGAGGCCCCACAGCACATATTCTGGCATCATATCAGCCACCACAGGAGAAGCCACCATTGAGTTACTTTGACCCCCGCACCCAGGAAGAGGAGAGAGGCACCACAGCACATATTCTGGCATCATATCAGCCACCACAGGAGAAGCCACCATAGAGTTACTTTGACCCCCGCACCCAGGAAGAGGAGAGAGGCACCACAGCACATATTCAGGCATCATATCACACACCACAGGAGAAGGCCTCTTTCAGTGATTTAGGCCTTTGGACCCAGACAGAGGAGAGAGGCACCACAGCACATATTCTGGCATCATATCAGCCACCACAGGAGAAGCCACCATTGAGTTACTTTGACCCCTGCACCCAGGAAGAGGAGAGAGGCCCCACAGCACATATTCTGGCATCATATCAGCCACCACAGGAGAAGCCACCATTTAGTTACTTTGACCCCTGCACCCAGGAAGAGGAGAGAGGCACCACAGCACATATTCTGGCATCATATCAGCCACCACAGGAGAAGCCACCATTTAGTTACTTTGACCCCTTCACCCAAACAGAGGAGAGAGGTTCCACATCAGAGAATCAGGCATCATATCAACCACCACAGGAGTAGGCCACAATTTAATGGGACCCCGGCAACCATGTCAGATGGCACAACCATCAGCTTCATATCAATCAGCACAGGAGAAGGCGACTTTGAAAGACTTTGACCCCTACACCCAGACGGAGGAGAGAGGTTTCACAGCAGAGAATCAGGCATTTAGATCACCCACCACAGGAGTAGGCCCCCATTGAATCAGACCCTGGCAACCATGTCAGATGGCACAACCATCAGCTTTATATCAATCAGCACAGGAGAAGCCACCATTGAGTTACTTTGACCCCTGCACCCAGGAAGAGGAGAGAGGCCCCACAGCACATATTCTGGCATCATATCAGCCACCACAGGAGAAGCCACCATTGAGTTACTTTGACCCCCGCACCCAGGAAGAGGAGAGAGGCACCACAGCACATATTCTGGCATCATATCAGCCACCACAGGAGAAGCCACCATTGAGTTACTTTGACCCCCGCACCCAGGAAGAGGAGAGAGGCACCACAGCACATATTCAGGCATCATATCACACACCACAGGAGAAGGCCTCTTTCAGTGATTTAGGCCTTTGGACCCAGACAGAGGAGAGAGGCACCACAGCACATATTCTGGCATCATATCAGCCACCACAGGAGAAGCCACCATTGAGTTACTTTGACCCCTGCACCCAGGAAGAGGAGAGAGGCCCCACAGCACATATTCTGGCATCATATCAGCCACCACAGGAGAAGCCACCATTGAGTTACTTTGACCCCTGCACCCAGGAAGAGGAGAGAGGCCCCACAGCACATATTCTGGAATCATATCAGCCACCACAGGAGAAGCCACCATTTAGTTACTTTGACCCCTGCACCCAGGAAGAGGAGAGAGGCACCACAGCACATATTCTGGCATCATATCAGCCACCACAGGAGAAGCCACCATTGAGTTACTTTGACCCCTGCACCCAGGAAGAGGAGAGAGGCCCCACAGCACATATTCTGGCATCATACTAACCACCACAGGAGAAGCCACCATTGAGTTACTTTGACCCCTGCACCCAGGAAGAGGAGAGAGGCCCCACAGCACATATTCTGGCATCATATCAGCCACCACAGGAGAAGCCACCATTGAGTTACTTTGACCCCCGCACCCAGGAAGAGGAGAGAGGCACCACAGCACATATTCTGGCATCATATCAGCCACCACAGGAGAAGCCACCATTGAGTTACTTTGACCCCCGCACCCAGGAAGAGGAGAGAGGCACCACAGCACATATTCAGGCATCATATCACACACCACAGGAGAAGGCCTCTTTCAGTGATTTAGGCCTTTGGACCCAGACAGAGGAGAGAGGCACCACAGCACATATTCTGGCATCATATCAGCCACCACAGGAGAAGCCACCATTGAGTTACTTTGACCCCTGCACCCAGGAAGAGGAGAGAGGCCCCACAGCACATATTCTGGCATCATATCAGCCACCACAGGAGAAGCCACCATTTAGTTACTTTGACCCCTGCACCCAGGAAGAGGAGAGAGGCACCACAGCACATATTCTGGCATCATATCAGCCACCACAGGAGAAGCCACCATTTAGTTACTTTGACCCCTTCACCCAAACAGAGGAGAGAGGTTCCACATCAGAGAATCAGGCATCATATCAACCACCACAGGAGTAGGCCACAATTTAATGGGACCCCGGCAACCATGTCAGATGGCACAACCATCAGCTTCATATCAATCAGCACAGGAGAAGGCGACTTTGAAAGACTTTGACCCCTACACCCAGACGGAGGAGAGAGGTTTCACAGCAGAGAATCAGGCATTTAGATCACCCACCACAGGAGTAGGCCCCCATTGAATCAGACCCTGGCAACCATGTCAGATGGCACAACCATCAGCTTTATATCAATCAGCACAGGAGAAGCCACCATTGAGTTACTTTGACCCCTACACCCAGGAAGAGGAGAGAGGCCCCACAGCACATATTCTGGCATCATATCAGCCACCACAGGAGAAGCCACCATTGAGTTACTTTGACCCCCGCACCCAGGAAGAGGAGAGAGGCACCACAGCACATATTCTGGCATCATATCAGCCACCACAGGAGAAGCCACCATTGAGTTACTTTGACCCCCGCACCCAGGAAGAGGAGAGAGGCACCACAGCACATATTCAGGCATCATATCACACACCACAGGAGAAGGCCTCTTTCAGTGATTTAGGCCTTTGGACCCAGACAGAGGAGAGAGGCACCACAGCACATATTCTGGCATCATATCAGCCACCACAGGAGAAGCCACCATTGAGTTACTTTGACCCCTGCACCCAGGAAGAGGAGAGAGGCCCCACAGCACATATTCTGGCATCATATCAGCCACCACAGGAGAAGCCACCATTTAGTTACTTTGACCCCTGCACCCAGGAAGAGGAGAGAGGCACCACAGCACATATTCTGGCATCATATCAGCCACCACAGGAGAAGCCACCATTTAGTTACTTTGACCCCTTCACCCAAACAGAGGAGAGAGGTTCCACATCAGAGAATCAGGCATCATATCAACCACCACAGGAGTAGGCCACAATTTAGTTTATTTGACCCCTGCACCCAGGAAGAGGAGAGAGGCCCCACAGCACATATTCTGGCATCATATCACACACCACAGGAGAAGGCCTCTTTCAGTGATTTAGGCCTTTGGACCCAGACAGAGGAGAGAGGTCAGAGATTAGCTTCATATCCCCCAGCACAGCAGAAGACCGCTTTATTTGACTTAGGCCTCAGCACCCAGACAGAAGACAGAGGTAGCATGGCAGAGGTTATGGCTTCATGTCACCCGTTAGTTTAACCGGCCACTTTCATCTGGTTAGGCCCCGGCGCCCAGACAGAGAAGAGTTTCATTCAACTGTGGGTTTCATAAAATTTGTATCAAATAAAGAAGTGGCCCGTAGCACAACAAGACATGTTTTAGGCAGTTAATAAGGACTACTCTGCACAAGGGAGGGACAGGTCCTGTGGGATCCATGCCTGGTTCATCTTTATGAAGGTCAGCTTGTCCACGTTGGCTGTGGACAGGCGGCTGCGCTTGTCAGTAATGACGCCCCCTGCCGTGCTGAATACGCGTTCAGATAAAACGCTGGCCGCCGGGCAGGAAAGCACCTCCAAGGCATAACATGCTAACTCTGGCCACGTGGACAATTTCGAAACCCAGTAGTTGAATGGGGCCGAACCATCCGTCAGGATGTGGAGGGGTGTGCAGACATACTGTTCAACCATGTTAGTGAAATGCTGCCTCCTGCTAACACGTTCCGTATCAGGTGTCGGTGCAGATAGCTGTGGCGTGGAGACAAAACTTTTCCACATTTCTGCCATGCTAACCCTGCCCTCAGATGAGCTGGCCGTGACACAGCTGCGTTGGCGACCTCTTGCCACTCCTCTGCCTTCACCTTCCACCTGTTCCCCTGTGACATGTGGGAATGCTCTCAAGAGCGCCTCTATCAGCGTGCGCTTGTACTCGCGCATCTTACGGTCGCGCTCCAGTTCAGGAATTAAAGTGGGCACATTGTCTTTATACCGGGGATCCAGCAGGGTGGCCACCCAGTAGTCTGCACACGTTAAAACGTGGGCAACTCTGCTGTCGTTGCGCAGGCATTGGAGCATATATTCGCTCATGTGGGCCAGGCTACCCATGGGTAAGGACAAGCTGTCCTCTGTGGGAGGCGTATCGTCATCGTCCACCGTATCCCCCCAGCCACGCACCAGTGATGGGCCTGGGCTGCCACCCCGCTGTGAACTTGCGTCATCCTCGTCCCCCTCCACCTCCTCCTCCTCATCCTCCTCGTCCTCCAGTACAGTGCCTTGGCTGGCGACTTGTGAACCTGTCCTCTGCTGCTTAAACAAACCTCCCTCTGAGCCACTTCGAACAGACTGGCCCGAAAGTGTTAGAAACGAGCCCTCATCCTCCTCCTCCTCCTCCACCTGGGCCACCTCCTCTAACATCATTGCCCTAAGTGTTTTCTCAAGGAGACATAGAAGTGGTATTGTAACGCTGATAACAGTGTCATCGCCACTGGCCATGTTGGTGGAGTACTCGAAACAGCGCAGCAGGGCACACAGGTCTCGCATGGAGGCCCAATCATTGGTGGTGAAGTGGTGCTGTTCGGCAGTACGACTGACGCGAGCGTGCTGCAGCTGAAACTCCACTATGGCCTGCTGCTGCTCGCACAGTCTCTCCAGCATGTGCAAGGTGGAGTTCCACCGGGTGGGCACGTCGCATATGAGGCGGTGAGAGGGAAGGCCGAAGTTCCGCTGTAGCGCAGACAGGCGAGCAGCGGCAGGATGTGAACGGCGGAAGCGCGCACAGACGGCCCGCACTTTATGCAGCAGCTCTGACATGTTGGGGTAGTGGTGAATGAACCTCTGCACCACCAAGTTCAGCACATGCGCCAGGCAAGGGATGTGCGTCAAACCGGCTAGTCCCAGAGCTGCCACGAGATTTCGCCCATTATCGCATACCACCAGGCCTGGCTTGAGGCCCACCGGCAGAAACCACTCGTCGGTCTGTTGTTCAATACCCCGCCACAACTCCTTTGCGCTGTGGGGCCTGTCCCCCAAACATATGAGTTTCAGAATGGCCTGCTGACGTTTACCCCGGGCTGTGCTGAAGTTGGTGGTGAAGGTGTGTGGCTGACCGGATGAGCTGGTGGAAGCAGTGGAGGAGGAAGCCGAGTAGGAGGAGGAGGCTACAGGAGGCAGAGAATGATGCCCTGCGATCCTAGGGGGCGGAAGGACGTGCGCCAAGGAACTGTCCGCCGGGGGCCCAGCCGCCACTACATTCATCCAGTGTGCAGTTAGTGAGATATAGCGTCCCTGGCCGTGCTTACTGGTCCACGTATCTGTGGTTAGGTGGACCTTGCCACAAATGGCGTTGCGCAGTGCACACTTGATTTTATCGGACACTTGCATGTGCAGGGAAGGCACGGCTGTCTTGGAGAAGTAGTGGCGGCTGGGAACCACATACTGCGGGACAGCCATGGCCATCAGCTGTTTGAAGCTGTCTGTGTCCACCAGCCGGAATGACAGCATTTCAAAGGCCAGCAGTTTAGAAATGCTGGCGTTCAGGCCAAGGGCTCGAGGGTGACTCGGGGGGAATTTGCGCTTCCTCTCTAAGGTTTGAGATATTGAGAGCTGAACGCTGCTGTGTGATATAGTGGAGACGCTAGTTGACGGTGGCGGTGGTGGTGGTGTCGGTGGCACATCCTCTGTTTGCTGCTCGGCAGGTGGCAACATTCCTCTCGAGGCGGAAGCCGAGGCAGCAGCGGTAGAGGGAGCAGGGGGAGCCTCAGCGAGTGCCTGGTTTTTAAGGTGTGTACCCCACTGCAGTTCATGCTTTGCATGTAGATGCCTGGTCATGCAGGTTGTGCTGAGGTTCAGAACGTTAATGCCTCGCCTCAGGCTCTGATGGCAGAGCGTGCAAGTCACTCGGGTCTTGTCGGTAGGACATTGTTTAAAGAAGTGCCATGCCAGGGAACTCTTTGAAGCTGCCTTTGTGGGGCTGGGTCCCTGTTGGCGATGTCCAGTAGCAGGCGAACTCTGGGGGCGGCGGCTCGTCTGCTTTGGCCTCCTGCTCCCTCTTTGGCTTCGCTGTTGTCTCGGTCTCACCACTACCTCTTCCTCTGAACTGTGAAAGTCATCGCCACGACCTTCAGTCCATGTGGGGTCTAAGACCTCATCGTCCTCTGCATCGTCTTCCACCCAGTCTCCCTCCCTGACCTCCTCCTGTTCAGTCTGCACACTGCAAAAAGACGCGGCAGTGGGCACCTGTGTTTCGTCATCATCAGAGAGTCGGTGACTCTGCTGTGGTGGTATTCCCATGTCCTCTTCATCTGGAGACATAAGTGGTTGTGCGTCAGTGCATGGTATGTCTTCCTCCACTGGGGAAGGGCTAGGTGGACGCCCCTGGGAAACCCTGGAAGCAGAGTCTTCAAACAGAAGAAGAGACTGCTGCATAACTTGTGGCTCAGACCGTTTCCCTGATATGCTTGGGGGTGATGTGACAGACTGATGGGCTTGGTTTTCAGGTGCCACCTGTGCGCTTTCCGCAGAAGACTGGGTGGAAGACCATGTGGTGAACGTGCTGGAAGCACTGTCGGCCACCCAATCGATTAATGCCTGTACCTGCTCAGGCCTTACCATCCTAAGAGCGGCATTGGGCCCCACGAGATATTGCGGTACATTCTGCCGGCTAGTTGAGGGAGTTCGTTCCCTACTGTGTGCGCCTGGGGCCGAACGGCCACGTCCTCTACCAGCAACAGAGGCTCCACGGACACCACCACGACCGCGTCCTCGTCCCTTAATAGTATTTTTCTTCATTGTTGCGATTCAACTCGCACCACAATGAAATATATTATTTTTTATAAGCAAAATCCCCTCACTGGAATACTTTCAGTCTTTTGACTGTATGGATTACAGATGGAATGACTGTTATATGTGAGTACCGCTTTCTTTGACAGATTCTAGTATGGGTACATATATGTTTTCCCAACCCCAGCACATTAGTTTGCTAATTCCAGATGTATGAAACGCAGGCCTAACTGTATCTAGTATATTGAACGCCAGATAAACTAACTTGGCCTTTTTTAAATAAAAAAAAAATTCCCTCACTGGAATACTTTCAGTCTTTTGACTGTATGGATTACAGATGGAATGACTGTTATATGTGAGTACCGCTTTCTTTGACAGATTCTAGTATGGGTACATATATGTTTTCCCAACCCCAGCACATTAGTTTGCTAATTCCAGATGTATGAAATGCAGGCCTAACTGTATCTAGTATATTGAACGCCAGATAAACTAACTTGGCCTTTTTTAAATAAAAAAAATCCCCTCACTGGAATACTTTCAGTCTTTTGACTGTATGGATTACAGATGGAATGACTGTTATATGTGAGTACCGCTTTCTTTGACAGATTCTAGTATGGGTACATATATGTTTTCCCAACCCCAGCACATTAGTTTGCTAATTCCAGATGTATGAAACGCAGGCCTAACTGTATCTAGTATATTGAACGCCAGATAAACTAACTTGGCCTTTTTTAAATAAAAAAAATCCCCTCACTGGAATACTTTCAGTCTTTTGACTGTATGAATTACAGATGGAATGACTGTTATATGTGAGTACCGCTTTCTTTGACAGATTCTAGTATGGGTACATATATGTTTTCCCAACCCCAGCACATTAGTTTGCTAATTCCAGATGTATGAAACGCAGGCCTAACTGTATCTAGTATATTGAACGCCAGATAAACTAACTTGGCCTTTTTTAAATAAAAAAAATTCCCTCACTGGAATACTTTCAGTCTTTTGACTGTATGGATTACAGATGGAATGACTGTTATATGTGAGTACCGCTTTCTTTGACAGATTCTAGTATGGGTACATATATGTTTTCCCAACCCCAGCACATTAGTTTGCTAATTCCAGATGTATGAAACGCAGGCCTAACTGTATCTAGTATATTGAACGCCAGATAAACTAACTTGGCCTTTTTTAAATAAAAAAAATCCCCTCACTGGAATACTTTCAGTCTTTTGACTGTATGGATTACAGATGGAATGACTGTTATATGTGAGTACCGCTTTCTTTGACAGATTCTAGTATGGGTACATATATGTTTTCCCAACCCCAGCACATTAGTTTGCTAATTCCAGATGTATGAAACGCAGGCCTAACTGTATCTAGTATATTGAACGCCAGATAAACTAACTTGGCCTTTTTTAAATAAAAAAAATCCCCTCACTGGAATACTTTCAGTCTTTTGACTGTATGAATTACAGATGGAATGACTGTTATATGTGAGTACCGCTTTCTTTGACAGATTCTAGTATGGGTACATATATGTTTTCCCAACCCCAGCACATTAGTTTGCTAATTCCAGATGTATGAAACGCAGGCCTAACTGTATCTAGTATATTGAACGCCAGATAAACTAACTTGGCCTTTTTTAAATAAAAAAAATCCCCTCACTGGAATACTTTCAGTCTTTTGACTGTATGAATTACAGATGGAATGACTGTTATATGTGAGTACCGCTTTCTTTGACAGATTCTAGTATGGGTACATATATGTTTTCCCAACCCCAGCACATTAGTTTGCTAATTCCAGATGTATGAAACGCAGGCCTAACTGTATCTAGTATATTGAACGCCAGATAAACTAACTTGGCCTTTTTTAAATAAAAAAAATTCCCTCACTGGAATACTTTCAGTCTTTTGACTGTATGGATTACAGATGGAATGACTGTTATATGTGAGTACCGCTTTCTTTGACAGATTCTAGTATGGGTACATATATGTTTTCCCAACCCCAGCACATTAGTTTGCTAATTCCAGATGTATGAAACGCAGGCCTAACTGTATCTAGTATATTGAACGCCAGATAAACTAACTTGGCCTTTTTTAAATAAAAAAAATCCCCTCACTGGAATACTTTCAGTCTTTTGACTGTATGGATTACAGATGGAATGACTGTTATATGTGAGTACCGCTTTCTTTGACAGATTCTAGTATGGGTACATATATGTTTTCCCAACCCCAGCACATTAGTTTGCTAATTCCAGATGTATGAAACGCAGGCCTAACTGTATCTAGTATATTGAACGCCAGATAAACTAACTTGGCCTTTTTTAAATAAAAAAAATCCCCTCACTGGAATACTTTCAGTCTTTTGACTGTATGGATTACAGATGGAATGACTGTTATATGTGAGTACCGCTTTCTTTGACAGATTCTAGTATGGGTACATATATGTTTTCCCAACCCCAGCACATTAGTTTGCTAATTCCAGATGTATGAAACGCAGGCCTAACTGTATCTAGTATATTGAACGCCAGATAAACTAACTTGGCCTTTTTTAAATAAAAAAAAAATTCCCTCACTGGAATACTTTCAGTCTTTTGACTGTATGGATTACAGATGGAATGACTGTTATATGTGAGTACCGCTTTCTTTGACAGATTCTAGTATGGGTACATATATGTTTTCCCAACCCCAGCACATTAGTTTGATAATTCCAGATGTATGAAACGCAGGCCTAACTGTATCTAGTATATTGAACGCCAGATAAACTAACTTGGCCTTTTTTAAATAAAAAAAATCCCCTCACAGGAATACTTTCAGTCTTTTGACTGTATGGATTACAGATGGAATGACTGTTATATGTGAGTACCGCTTTCTTTGACAGATTCTAGTATGGGTACATATATGTTTTCCCAACCCCAGCACATTAGTTTGCTAATTCCAGATGTATGAAACGCAGGCCTAACTGTATCTAGTATATTGAACGCCAGATAAACTAACTTGGCCTTTTTTAAATAAAAAAAATCCCCTCACTGGAATACTTTCAGTCTTTTGACTGTATGGATTACAGATGGAATGACTGTTATATGTGAGTACCGCTTTCTTTGACAGATTCTAGTATGGGTACATATATGTTTTCCCAACCCCAGCACATTAGTTTGCTAATTCCAGATGTATGAAACGCAGGCCTAACTGTATCTAGTATATTGAACGCCAGATAAACTAACTTGGCCTTTTTTAAATAAAAAAAATTCCCTCACTGGAATACTTTCAGTCTTTTGACTGTATGGATTACAGATGGAATGACTGTTATATGTGAGTACCGCTTTCTTTGACAGATTCTAGTATGGGTACATATATGTTTTCCCAACCCCAGCACATTAGTTTGCTAATTCCAGATGTATGAAACGCAGGCCTAACTGTATCTAGTATATTGAACGCCAGACAAACTAACTTGGCCTTTTTTAAATAAAAAAAATTCCCTCACTGGAATACTTTCAGTCTTTTGACTGTATGGATTACAGATGGAATGACTGTTATATGTGAGTACCGCTTTCTTTGACAGATTCTAGTATGGGTACATATATGTTTTCCCAACCCCAGCACATTAGTTTTCTAATTCCAGATGTATGAAACGCAGGCCTAACTGTATCTAGTATATTGAACGCCAGATAAACTAACTTGGCCTTTTTTAAATAAAAAAAATCCCCTCACTGGAATACTTTCAGTCTTTTGACTGTATGGATTACAGATGGAATGACTGTTATATGTGAGTACCGCTTTCTTTGACAGATTCTAGTATGGGTACATATATGTTTTCCCAACCCCAGCACATTAGTTTGCTAATTCCAGATGTATGAAACGCAGGCCTAACTGTATCTAGTATATTGAACGCCAGATAAACTAACTTGGCCTTTTTTAAATAAAAAAAATCCCCTCACTGGAATACTTTCAGTCTTTTGACTGTATGGATTACAGATGGAATGACTGTTATATGTGAGTACCGCTTTCTTTGACAGATTCTAGTATGGGTACATATATGTTTTCCCAACCCCAGCACATTAGTTTGCTAATTCCAGATGTATGAAACGCAGGCCTAACTGTATCTAGTATATTGAAGGCCAGATAAACTAACTTGGCCTTTTTTAAATAAAAAAAAAATTCCCTCACTGGAATACTTTATGGCTATTCACTGTATGGATTACAGGTGGACTGGTATTAGTAGGGGTGACACAAGCACACCCAAGTCCCTGATGTAGGATTTCTATGGCACAGACCACTATTACAAGTGATTACTGGACGTTGGGAGAGATTGTGCTGCAGCACTAGTCCCAAGATGGCCGCCGCCTATCAGCCCAGTAACATGTGCCACAAAATGGTCTGCACAACCTTTAAAAAAAATAGCCTTGGACTGTGCTGCTAAATCGCTATTGGTCTGAATCCCAGGTGTAGATGTCTGACTTGTTTGGAGCTTTGGAATGCACACTGTGGCAGCTTCTGCTGCAGCACTACAAGTCGCAAAATGGCGGCCGGCGGTCAGCCCAGGTACATGTGGATGGAAAAATCACTCTGGCCACTCTAAAAATAGCCAATCCCTATCAAAAAAGCAGCTCAGCTGCAGTTGTTCAGATGAATCACAGGTGGAGGAGAGAAATTTGCTTCCAGTTATTCAATTATCCCTGCCTATTCTCGCCCTAGCATCAGCTGCGTCTATCCCTGTTCTATTCACATCGGGAGTGAGCACGTCCCGACGTGCGCACAAGCTTATAAAGAGGCTGAGTCACATGCTGCACTTGGCCAATCACAGCCTTGCCAATAGTAGGCATGGCTGCGATGGCATCTTAGGGCAAGTAGTATGATGCATGTTGATTGGCTGCTTTGCAGCCTTTCAAAATGCGCCAAAATACATGCCGAACGACGAACCCGAACCCGAACTTTTACGAAAAAGTTCGGGTTCGGGTCCGTGTCACGAACACCCCAAAATTCGGTACGGACCCGAACTATGCTCGAACTGTTCGCTCAACACTATCCGCAAATGGCTGACCCCTCAAACGATGAGGAAGAACCAGAGGATAAGCCAGGGATAGAACCAGAGACTGAGAAAGAGACAGAGAAAGAGGAGCAGACCATAGAAACTATGGACACCGGGATCACCGCTGAACTGGGACACCGAGATCACCGCTGAGGTGTGCCTGCCCCTCACAAGTTCAGAGGATAAATATAAAAGTGAAAGTAGTGGAGTCGGGGGTGGGCTCATGGCTGAGATTAAACGCCTGGAGTCTCCCCGGCTCCATGAAGACAGTTTTGTTTTTGGAGAAGAACTTCCTGATGAAGATATTGGAAAGAAAAAGAGATGAAAGAAAAAAAAGAAGAAAGCGGTGTTGAGGTGAGTTATGTGTATGTTTCTCACCCCCAGCAATTCGGGCAGGATGAAAAGTCTGCTTGGATTGCCACCCCCACCATCCTCCCGGCCCCGGTCGCTGCTATGGGACCGGGCAGCAGGAGTGGGGAGAAAAAGCACGAGGTGTCCAAGATGGCGGAGGACGCCGTCCTCACTTGCAGTAGTGAGGGCGGCCCGAGGGAAGGAGGGACTGAAAAGTCCAACACGCAGGCACTGAGGGCGACGAGTTCAGGGGGGTGGGAGGGACTTTCCGGTGACACGGATAGCCCCGCCCATCCCCGCCGCGGTCCTAAACACACTGAATGGGTGAGTGGTGGACCTGCGGCGGAGTGACGTGGTGGAGGCGGCTGCTGTGGCCGGCGCTCCTCCCCTCTCTCCCCTAAAGATGGCTCCAGGTTTCCCTGTTGCCTCCTCCGGTCCTGCCGCTCCTGTGGTACCTGCTGCTCTGCCCTCCTGTGCCACAGTGTTGGCGGCGGGGACCGGTGCTGCGGGGGTGATGGGCGGGCCGGGGGGCGGGTCTGTGGGTGTGTCCCTGGATGCGGCTGAGAGCACTCCTAAAGGACGGCTAAAAAATGGAAAGCGTTGGCTTGCTGAGCGCAGTGGTGCCACGGCACGGTGCTTTACGAGAAGAAGAACTGTTAGGAGGAGGGGATGTGTCTCCCCCTCCTCCATGGCTGCCTATGTGGCCACCAGTGTCATTCCCTCCGCTTCTGCCTCTGCCTCCAGCGCCGAATCAAGTGCAGGAGAGGCGGGGTAGTGACCACCAGTGCCCAGGTCCTGAGTGGGGCAGGTGGTAGCGGAGGGAAGGATAAAAGTGATTATATAAATAAAAGCAATGTAAATAAAAGTAATGCAAATAAAAGTGATGTAAATAAAGTGTCAGATGGCCCAGCAGTGTGTATAGGGCCCGATATGATTAAGGTAGTCCCTGTGAAGGTGACTACTGAAAAAGTGGTCACCCAAAAGGGTTGTGGATGGAGTGTTAGTTTAGGGGTCTCTCCGGGTCCCGATGGGGGGGTGAATGCGGGGGGTTGCCCTGCTGCTGGAAAAGTGGCGGGGTCCCCCCGTGTGGCCCCCTCAGAGGGATCCGGTGCGACAGTTGTGACAGGTAGAAGGGGGGAGCCGGTTCGGTTGCCCCTCCTGCATCTGTGGCGCCTGGCAGGAGTTATGCCAGTGTGGCCACGGCCGTAGGGAGGGAGGGGCTGGCTTTGTTGGCTTCTTCGCTCTCAGGGTCTGGTAATGGTGACTTGCAGCGGCGACTGCTGGAGGCCCTCAAAAAAGGGGAGAGCTCCATTACCGTAGAGGGGAAGAAGGTGGACCTGTCATTCCGGTTCAACAGACATGGTGTCCTGACCTTCCAAGAACAGAACGGGGGCGAGACCACCTGGTCTTCACCCACAACCGGCCCTGGAGCCAGACGGAATGCGGTCTGTCTCAGGTGGAGTAGCGATGAAGCTTGCCCTACTAGGAAGAGGGTAGTGGAGCTCCTGCTTGGGATTGGTTTCAAGGCAACCGACCTCTTTGCCTTGATCCATCCGTTTGGTTCCAAGGAGTTTGACATCAGCTTTGTCCGGCCGGAGGGGCTTGAGCTCTTCTGGTCCAGATATGAGCTGGTGAAGAACATGCCGGACTGGCGTAATTTCATTGCAAAAGCGATAACCTGCCAGAGTGAGTTCAAGAGAGTGACCGTTTTGACCCGTAACGAGTTGCTCTCTTGTGTTGATATCATGACCTGGCTGGGTAGGTACGGAGAGGTCCAGGGAGTACCAGCTAAAAACCTGGACGAGTTTGGCATTTGGTCGGGTGCCTGGACGTTTAATATCAAATTTAAGCGTCTGGGGAGTACAGTTTCCCACATTCCATCATCTGCCTTTATCGGCCGAGACAGGATCTTAGTTTTTTACAGGGGGCAGCCTAAGCTCTGTCACAAGTGCGGCATCCCCACGCACTTCAGCGCCAGCTGCCAAGTGCAGAAGTGCGCGTTGTGTGGGGGGACAGGTCATCTAGCCGCATCTTGTGAAGAGATTCGATGCAACCTGTGTGGTGAGCTCGGGCACCCCTTCAGTCGCTGCCCTCTCTCTGAGGCCAATGCTGCCCGAGCTCATGCAGGAGCAGGCCGGGAGGTCCCTTCGGCTGAGGCGGGTACTGGCAAAGGCAGTGGAGTTAAGGGGTCATTGAGGAACCGGAACAACCCATCCCGGCAGAGGCAGAGAGAGAGGCGTCCCCCTAGGGGGCAGCTCCCTGCCCCCTAGGGTCTCGGATTCAGGAGGGGCAGTCATTTGGGGGGGAACCCCGTCCTGGGGTGATGCCCGCTCCCTCCCAAATGACTGCCCCTCCTGAATCCGAGACCCTAGGGGGCAGGGAGCTGGAGGAGGAGATTGAGAGACTGGATCGGGCCGAAGAGACTCTGTCCTCGCACTACGAAAGTGCTGCAGTGGGTAGTTGGGCAGAGTCCCAAAGTAGACGGAAACGGCGTACTAAGAAAAGATCTAGCCCGACCAAGGTTGCCAGGGAAGGTGTAACCGGCTCCCCTCTGGAGCTCTCCAACCGGTACCTCACTTTGGATGAGACCTCTGCCTCCTCCTCTGAGGAGGAGGTTGAAGGTGAGGAGCCGGGGGCGAAGGAGGGAGGACCTTCAGGAGGTTATCCATTATAAAAATCCAATGAAGATTTAATCTAAATGGGGGTCTAACACTATATTTATCATCCATCATACATAACTCAATAAAGAGAGGTAAATGGTCGGATAAAGACCTAGCCTCATATTACATTTTATATATTTTAGATACTTTTTATTTATCGATGCTAAGTCTATCCTAGACATCAACGTCCCGGATTTACTAACACAGAAATTTCCCCTTCCCTAGATATCCCCATATATCCACAAAGCCAGATTGCTGGCAAAAATGAGACAGAGGAGACCCTTGAAGCGGGATATATATCTGTCTCCATAGAAAACCTGTCCTTTTCTAGATCAATAACACAATTAAAATCCCCTGCCACAATAACAAGGCATTCACGCCACCGATCTATAAAAGTTAGCAAACAGTTAAGTATATAAAGAGAAAAAGGGGGAAGAATATAAATGAAAGCCAAAATGCATAGTTTCCCAAATAGATTTCCATAGAGAAAAACAAACCTCACCTGCTTGTCGGTGGAGGAGGCCCAACAGACAAATCCATTTATGAATTAATACTGTTACTCGTCTTGAATAGCTAGTAAAGGTGGAATGGTAGGTCTGCTCAGGCCATACCCCACCGAGTCGAGGAATCTCCCCCTCAGTAAAGTGGGTCTCCACTAAACAATCGCTGGAAGGTGTCTCCGAACCCAATCACAAACTGCCTGTCTTTTTAGTTTATCACCAAGACCTCGAACATCCCAAGTTAGAATTCTAACCAATATCAAATAAAAAAATTAAATAAAAAATTAAATACAGTTCCTACCTCTTCCTCCCACAACCTGGGAGATGAATCGCAACCCACCCCACAAACTACATACCCCCTCCACCCCCCTATCGAACCAACACTTGATCCGCCACCATCTTAGGACAGATCTCTCAAATGAGACCGCCCCCCTCTCCCACACTTCCACCAATATGCAAAGTTGAAAAGGAAAAACAAAAAAGAAACAGTAATCATGAAGAGAAAAAAAACGACGTAAATATTATAGCAGAGTATCGAAATATGGGTTATACCATCAAATATTATTTGCAGTTTAGCTGGAAAATAAATGAATATCTGATGCTCTTTTCCTGTAGGCATTTTTTTGCCGCCATAAAACTGCGTCTCCTTTTCTGAATCTCTATAGAGAAATCCGCCAAAAAAAAGTAAGCTATTTCCATTATATACAATAGAAGGGCACTCCCTTGCCCTTCTGAAAACCATGTCTCTGTCTCGTGACGTCAGTATCTTCACCAAAAGTGTCCATGGCTGCCTCCCAGGAATAGGCTTACTTCTCAAACTTTGTACTCTAATTAAGCCACAATGATACAGAGGCCTCTTCAGCTATAAGAAAATAAAAATAGTCTTGCTTCCTCATCCAGCTGTACAGAAAATGGTTTGATGTTTTTTCACAACTGGACTCCAACTTACAATCACAAATGGGTTTTCGGTAGTCAATCCAATTTTTACAGAAGAGAATTGTGAGGTCACAGTAGCTTTCATGAGTGAGGCCGCTTATAAAGTCACTGTAGTGTACCTGCTGCCTAAAATTAGTTGCAGTTTAACAACATCTTAACTGGTAATGTAAAAAATGTATAATCAGCTGTGATACCAGCTGCTTGGAGTAGCACAGCCTTCAAGCTGTTACAAAAATTCCTTCCCTTCCTTTTCTCTTAGTTAAATTAACCTGTACCTCACACTGTTAGAGCATGGACAGACAATACATAAGCATATTGGGCTGTCTAGAAATAATGTTTGGTGGCTATACTGTTCTGTACTGTTTCAAGTTGTTTCAATGGATTTCAGATATCTAAACAATGAAAATAGAGTAGAGTTATACAACATGCTGGGCATGGCTATGTGTCCACTTGTCTGTCTCAGTAAATGTATGTGTTTTTTTAAATAAATTGTTTTAAAATTCTGAGATGAAATTATACTAACTCCTTCACTGGTTTGCTCCTACTTAAATCTGCCACATATTGAAAAAGTGTTGATCGAGCACCGTAGTGCTCGGGTGCTCGGGGGCTCAGGCCAAACACATCGTGATATTTGGGTGCTCGACCGAGCACCCAAGTATAATGAAAGTCAATGGGAAAACCCGAGCATTAAACCAGGTACCCCCTGCTCTGAAGAGGGGAGGCTGCCTGGTTCATAAGAAAATGTCAGAAATTGTTAATAACACCACCAAAATGGTTCTGTAACAGCATGGGGAGGATTTATGGATGCATCTTGGACTCGCTTGTCACTGCTTGGAACTATGTTGTCCAAATAGTACGCCACTTTTACATAATGACAATAATACGCACAAAACCAAGGAAAAAAATTGATTTTAGAGGAAAAATTATGATAGAAAACATTCTTTCCTGAATATTTACTTCTATATAAAGTGCAAGTGTTGCCAAAAACTACAAGGAAGAGGCACTCCGATACACCCTTAGTTACACATAAAGGAGGGCATCCTACACACCCTTTAAAAATTATGATTGATGGTCTGCTGGTCACCCTCAAAAACATTAGGAGCAAGGGCCTGCTAATCTGACCATCTGAAACATTATGGGCGGTGGCCTGCTGCCGCTTTGGTGACTCTAGTTAACCTGGGGCCGATGGCACGTCCCTGTGACGGCGACAATCCATTTGGATGTCTGGCCTATCAACTTTCGATGTAATTTTCAGGTCAAAACCATTGTAAACTACGGGTAACGGGGAATCCGTGTTTGATTCCGGAGAGGGAGTCTGAGAAACGGCTACCACATCTAAGGAAGGCAAGCGGGTGGCGCGCAAATCACACACTCCCGACTCATGGAGGTAGTGACGATAAATAACAGTACAGGACTCTTAAGATGCCCTGTTATTGGAATGAGTAATAAAAAAATTACAGGGAATGTCACTGCGGTATTTTGAATGAGTAAACGTTATACAGGAGAGGCCCTGCTGCCGCTTTGTTGACTCTAGATAACTTCTGCCTGATCGCACGTCCCCGTGACCTCCACGATCCATTTGGATATCTTCACTATCAACTTTCGATGTAACAGTCAGCTCAAAACCATAGTATTTACGGGTAACAAGGAATCAGTGTTTTATTCCAGAGAGGGAGCCTGAGAAATGGCTACGGCTACCACATCCAAGCAAGGCAGCAGGCGCGCAAATTACCTATTAGGTACAATTAGCTGAGGGCCTGCAGGTGAGCTGACCCTTTCAAAGATTTGAGTTGTGGGCCGTCTGGTGAGCTGAGGTGGAACCGACAAACCCAACTTGATTTTGTGACTGTCATACAGTTCTACAGATTTGCTTCCATCTGCATGTTTCTCAACAATCTGTGGCCTCAGTAATCTGTGGCCTCAGTCTTTTATTCAGACTCAGTCATTGTGCCACTATGTGACCTACTCATGCTGCCATCTCCACAGTATGTCACCTTGCCACTCATTTTTATCACCATGCTGCTGATGATGCTGCTTAAAAGGCCTTAAACTAATCACCAGGCCTACAATTTAATTAAGGTTTTGGAATCGATAAACCCAACTTGCTTTTGTGGGCTGCATCAGTGGCGTAGCTAGAAATGACTGGGCCCCACAGCAAATACCCCTTACTTTCATGCCGCCCCCATTTCTGTGGCTAGATCGGTCTCTTACACCAGGGCCGGCAGCTGTTCCATCCATTTTATACACTGTCTATACTGTCACTGTATATAATTTCATTGTGTAATACTGTTGAGGGGGCCCTGACCAAATCCTTTAGTCCTCCTCCTGGATGGGCCCCTTATGGGTCAGGGCCCCAAAGCTGCATCTTCCCCTGCTTCCCCTATAGCTACGCCCCTGGTCTGCATTAATCTGCAGGTGACCGTCATACAGCTCCACAGATTTGTTTTCATCTGCATATTTCCAAACATTCTGTGGCCTTAGTCTTTTATCCAGACTCAGTCATTGTGCCACTATGTGGCCTCCTCATGCTGCCATCTCCACAGTATGTCACCTTGCCACTCATTTTTATCAACATGCTGCTGCTGCTGCTTAAAAGGCCTTAAACTGATCACCAGGCCCACAATCAAATTTAGGTTTTACGCACATAACCAAAGTAAAAAATCGATTTTGTAGGAAAAATTGATTGAAAATATTCTTTCCTGTATATTTACTTGTATATAAAGTGCAAGTGCTGCCAAAAATTACAAGGAAGAGGCACTCCGATACAACCTGTATATCACATAAAGGAGGGCTTCATTCATTTTGAGATGCGGGCCTGACCCTGTAAATGATTTAAGTTGCGGGCCTGCAGGTGAGCTGACCCTGTAAAATATTTGATTTGCAGGCCTGCAGGTGAGCTGACCCTGGAAAATATTTTGTGTTTGGGCCTGCAGGTGAGCTGACCCTGTAAAAGATTTGAGTTGGGGGCTTATAGGTGGGCTGACCCTGTAAAAGAGTTTAGGTTTGGGCCTGCAGGTGAGCTGACCCTGTAAAAGATTTGATTTGCGGGCCTACTTGTGAGCTGACCCTGTAAAAGATTTTAGGTTTGGGCCTGCAGGTGAGCTGACCCTGTAAAAGATTTAAGAAGCGGGCCTGCAGGTGAGCGGACCCTCTAAAAAAATATATGTGAGGGCCTGCTGGTGAGCGGAACCTCTAAAAAATTATATGTGAAAGCCCGCTGGTAAGCGGACCCTGGAAAAATGTATATGTGAGGGCCTGCTGGTGAGCGGATCCTGTAAAAATTTATATGCGAGGGCCTGCTGGTGAGCGGACCCTCTAAAAAATTATATGTGAGGGCCTGCTGGTGATCGGACCCTCTAAAGAATTATATTCGAAGGCCATATATGCGAGGGCATTATATGTGACGAATAAGCAATGCATGTTGATATGACGGAAGAGGAGGAGGAGGATGAGAAAAGGAAGATTCAACCATATACCCTTGTTTGTGGTGGAAGGGGTGCATGGGAATACAGTCTATTAACAACACATGTAAAGGGCCTTTATGTTCATCAGCATTACTCTGGTGGAGTCAAGACGGCATGGTCAATCCAGGCCTTGTTCATTTTTATATGAGTCAACCTGTCAGCATTTTCAGTTGACAGGCGGATACGCTTATCTGTTATAATTAGGGTTGAACGAACCCGAACTGTAAAGTTCGGGTTCGTACCGAACTTTAGGATTTTTGGACCCCGAACCCGAACAGTTCAGTAAAAGTTTGGGTTCGGGTTCGGTGTTCGGCGATTTCTTAGCGCTTTTTGAAAGGCTGCAGAGCAGCCAATTAACAAGCGTTTAACTATCTGACCTTAGAAGCCATCACAGCCATGCCTACTAATGGCATGGCTGTGATTGGCCAGTGCAGCATGTGACCCAGCCTCTATATAAGCTGGAGTCACGTAGCGCTGCACGTCACCCTGCTGTGCATAGTGTAGGGAGAGGATGCTGCTGTGAGGGAGAGAATAGGACATAATCTGTTATCAGAACTCCAATTGAACTCAGCGATCTACATAGATTAAGGGCTCATTCAGACGGCCGTATGATGTCCGCAAAAATACTGAATGCTATCCGTTTTTTTGCGGATCCGCAAAAAAACGGATCTGCAAAAAAACGGATAGCATTCAGTATTTTTGCGGACCCATAGACTTCAATGGGGCCATGTCCTGATTTTCACGGACAAGTATAGGACATGTTTCATTTTTTTTGCGGAACTGTGGAATAGAAAAGGGCCCTATAGAAGTGAATGGGTCAGCATCTAATCCGCAAAAAAACGGATCCGCATTTTTGCGGATAGCATACGGCCGTCTGAATGAGCCCTTAGTTGTGTGGGTGCAGTGCACAATCTTTTTACCCTGCCCTAAGCCCAGTGACAGAGAAAAATAACTTTTATCCGTCTGTTAGTTAGGTGGGCGGCGGCGGGCATTTGCAAGCTCAGTGCACCAGCACTGCATCTGTGCTTTTGTGACATTGAATTCCAAGCTTGAAATACTGCAATAATAATCTGGTTTTAAAATACACCCTACACAATTTTACATCCCTTGCTGCATCTGCATGTGTGAAATTCAAGCGTTATATACTGCTGTAATATTCTGTTATTTAAAAAAAAACACCCATTTTGGACATAAAACTTAATTTTGCAGCCTTTGCTGCATATGTCATTGTGAGATACACCCTTTAGATACTGTGGTTCTATTCTGCTATTAATAAAACACCCATTTTGGACAAAAATCTTTAATTGTGGCCTAGTCTACATCTGTACGTGTGAGATACGCACTTTAGATACTGTGGTTCTATTCTGCTATTAGAAAAACACTAATTTTGGGCAAAAATCTTTAATTGGGGCCTAGTCTGGATCTGTATGTGTGAGATACACACTTTAGATACTGTGGTTCTATTCTGCTATTAAAAAAACACTAATTTTGGGCAAAAATCTTTAATTACGGCCTAGTCTGGATCTGTACATGTGAGATACACACTTTAGATACTGTTGTTCTATTCTGCTATTAGAAAAACATTAATTTTGTGCAAAAATCTTTAATTACGGCCTAGTCTGGATCTGTACATGTGAGATACACACTTTAGATACTGTAATTCTATTCTGCTTTTAGAAAAACACAAATTTTGGGAAAAAATCTTTAATTGGGGCCTAGTCTGGATCTGTATGTGTGAGATACACACTTTAGATACTGTGGTTCTTTTCTGTTATTTGAAAAATATCTATTTTGGGCAAAAAAAAAATAATTGCAGCCTAGTCTACATCTGTATGTGTGAGATACACACTTTAGGTACTGTAGTTCTATTCTGCTATTAGAAAAACACTAATTTTGGGCAAAAATCATTAATTACGGCCTTGTCTGGATCTGTACGTGTGAGATACACACTTTAGATTCTGTGGTTCTATTCTGTTATTTGAAAAACAGCCATTTTGGGCAAAAAACTTAAATTGCGGCCTTATCTACATCTGTACGTGTAAGATACACCCTTTACATACTGTCGTTCTATTCTGCTATTAATAAAACACCCATTTAGGGCAAGATCCTAAATGTAAAAAATATGAGGAGAGCGTCAAATAAGGGACGTGGCCCAGGTTGTGGTGCTGCTGGTGGAGCTCCTGTTGCAGGGAGATGACATGGTCGATCTGTGCCAGCTACACGCACAAGTGAAACCCCTTCCTCAGGTGTGAGTAGGCGTCAGAACCTGCTGCAGTATTTGGTCGTCGGGCCTAATGAGGCTCTACGAATGGTGAGGCCAGAACAAGTACAGGAGATAGTAGATTGGGTTGCTGACAGTGCCTCCAGTTCCTTCACATTGTCTCCAACCCAGTCTCCTGCTGAAAGATCACAGTTGGCACCTGCAGCCGATGTCCATCAGTCTTTCACCTAACCCCCTTGCAAATCAGCCAAGCAGTCTGAGCCCCAAGTCATGCATCAGTCTCTTCTGCTTTTTGATGACTCTGTTAGCAGGGCATCCCAGGGCCATCCACCTAGCTCTGCCCCAGAAGTGGAAGAGATTAAGTGCACCGATGCCTAACCACTTATATTTCAAGATGAGTACATGGGAGGACCATCGCAGCACGTCTCGGATGATGACAAAACACAGGTGCCAACTGCTGGGGCTTTCGAAAGTGTGCAGACCGACAAGGAGGGCAGGGGTGAAGACTGGGTGAAAGATGATGTGAAGGACGATGAGGTCCTCGACCCCAGATGGAATCAAGGTCATGCGAGTGACCTGTGTAGTTCGGAGGAAGAGGCAGTGGTCGCACAGAGCCACCAACACAGCAGAAGAGGGAGCAGGGTGCAAAAGCGGAGCGGCCGAACTCTAGACAGTATTGCCCTCCGCAGCAAGGGACCGAGTACACCAAAGCCAGCTTCAAGGAGTTCCCTGGCGTGGCAGTTCTTCAGACAATGTGCTGACGACAATACATGAGTGGTTTGTACGCTGTGCAATCAGAGCCTGAAGCGAGACATAAATGTTCTCAACCTGAGCACAACCTGCATGACCAGGCATCTAAGTGCAAAGCACGAGCTGCAGTGGAGTAGACACCTCAAAAACCAAGAAAGGTCTCTGGCTTCTTCTGCTTCCTCTTCTGCTGCAGTCTCGGCCTCTTCATCCACCTCTGGAGTGACAGTGCCACCTGCCACCCCACAGAGTATCTGCCAGCAACACCACCATCTGGTTCACCAAGCATCTCCACAATGTCCCACGGAAGCGTTCAGCTCTCCATCTCCCAAACACTGGAGCAGAAGAGGAAGTACCCCCCTACCCACCCACGATCCCTGGCCCTAAATGCCAGCATTTCAAAATTACTGGCCTTTGAAATGCTGTCATTCCGTCTGGTGGAGATGGACAGTTTTAAAGGCCTTATGGCAGTGGCTGTCCCACAGTACGTAGTGCCCAGCCGCCACTACTTTTCTAGGCGAGCCATCCCTTCCCTGCACAACCAAGTGGGGGACAAAATCATGTGTGCACTGTGCAACGCCATCTGTGGCAAGGTGCACCTCACTACAGATACGTGGACCAGTAAGCACGGTCAGGGACGTTATATCTCCATAACAGCACACTGGGTAAATGCAGTGGCGGCTGGGCCTAAGGCGGACAGCAGTTTGCTGCATGTCCTTGCACCAGGAGGATTGCAAGGCGCTTCAGTTTGCCTCCTGTTGCTTCCTCCTGCTACTCCGCTTCTTCATCCTCTACTGCCTCCTCATCCGGTCAGCGTAACACCTTCACCACCAACTTCAGTACAGCCAGGGGTAAACGACAGCAGGCAGTTTTAAAACTTATCTGTTTGGGGGACAAACCCCACACCGCGCACAAGCTGTGGACAGGCCTTGGACAACAGACCGATGAGTGATTTGTGCCAGTGAGCCTCAAGCCAGGCCTGGTGGTGTGCGATAATGGGTGAAATATCGTACCAGCTCTGGGACTAGCCGGTTTGACGCGCATCCCTAGCCTGGCGCATGTGCTGAATTTGGTGGAGCAGATTCCTTAAAAATTACCCCGATATGTCAGATCTGCTGCCTAAAGTGCGGCCCGTCTGTGCGCGCTTTCGGTGTTCTCACCCTGCTGCTGCTCACCTGTCAGCGCTGCAGTTTAACTTCGGCCTTCATATGCAACGTGCCCACGAGGTGGAACTCCACCTTGCACATGCTGGCCAGACTGTGTGAGCAGCAGCAGGCGATACTGGAGTTTCAGGTGCAGCACGCATGGGTTAGTCGCTCTACGGAACAGCACCACTTCACCAAAAATGACTGTGCCTCCATGCGAGACCTGTGTTCCTTGTTGCACTGTTTTGAGTACTCCACCAACATGGCCAGTGCCTATAATGCCATTCTCAGCGTTACTATCCCACTTCTATGCCTCCTTGAAAAAACGCTGCTGGCGATGATGGAAGAGGATGTGGCACAGGAGGAGGAGGAGGAAGAGGGATAATTTCGTAGGGTTTCTGGCCAGTTATTCACAAGTGGCTCCGAGGGTTGGTTCCTGCACCCACAAATGCCAGGTACACAATTGTCCAGCCAGGGCACAGTTCTGGAGGATGACGAGGTGGAGGATGAGGAGGAGGAGATGGAGGAGGAGAAACCGTGTTCACAGCAGGGTGGCACCCAGACCAGCTTATGGCCATCACTGGTGCATGGACTGGGGGATACAGAGGACACAGACGATACACCTCCCACAGAGGACAGCTTTTCGTTGCCTCTGGGCAGCCTGGCACACATGAACGATTACATGCTGCAGTGTCTCCGAAATGACAGCCGAGTTGCCCACATTCTAACTTGTGCTGATTACTGGGTGGCCACACTGATAGATCCCCATTACAAGGACAACGTACCGTCCTTAATTCCGTCACTGGAGCGTGATCGTAAGATGCGCAAGTAAAAGCGCACGCTGGTAGACGCGCTGATGGTGGCATTCCCACCTGACAGCGGGGGCACAGTGGAAGCTCAAGGCGAAGGCAGACGAGGAGAAAGAGGTCGTCAATGCAGCTGGGGCACTGCCAGCACTTTAGAAGGCAGGGTAAGCATTGCCGAAATGTGGAAAAGCTTTGTCAGCATGCCACAACAACCTACACCACCAGCTGATATGGAACGTCTTAGCAGGAGGCAGCATTTCCCCAACATGGTGGCGCAGTATGTGTGCACACGCCTACACGTACTGAATGATGGGTCTGCCCCCTTCATCTTCTGGGTCTCCAAATTGGGCACATGGCCTGAGCTTGCCCTTTACGCCATGGATGTGCTGGCCTGCCCTTCATCCAGTGTATTATCTAAACGTGTGTTTAGCACGGCAGGGGGCGTTATCACAGGCAAGCGCAACCGCCTGTCCAGAGCCAATGTGGACAAGCTCACATTCATTAAAATGAACCAGGCATGGTTCCCACCTTGTGCAGAATAGACATGTATACCGGTCTTAACCAGCGCAATTGCTCATTCTTGTATTTTGGCTATTTCACACTCATTTGGAGTGTACCCTAATAAAAAAATATATATATTTTTGGGTATACCACTGCTATACATAGTAGACAGGGAAAGAAAATTCACTAATTTGTCTGTTATATTTGAAATTCACCAATTTTTGGGTGTGATATACCACTGCTATACCTATTAGACAGGTCAAAATAAATCACTAATTTGTCTGTTACATTTTCGGGTGAAATTAACCAATCACTTTCGTCTGTGATAGACCCCTGCTCTACCTAGTAGACAGGTTAATAAATTTCACAAATTTTTCTGTTACATTCTTGGGTTGACATTTTACAATTTTTGACGTGAATAAACCCCTACTCTGCAGAGGTGACTGTGAAAATTCGTCTTTAATTGGTCCTTTCCTTCAATCCTTCTGCTTTAATAATTTGTCCCACATTTCCGCTTCATCCGAATGCAGCCATTGACCTCCCTTGGATGAGGTCTCCCTTTCTCACGCTCCCTCTCTGGCGCGGAACCCTGATTCGCCGATAACCGTGATCAACATGGTAAGAACATCGAAAGTTGATAGAGAAGATATCCAAATAGATGGTGGACGTCACGGGGGCACCTCTGCATAAGTGACAGAAACATACATTTCAAAAAATCGTCTGTTACATTGTCAGGTGACATTTTACAAATTTCATATATCAACAAGCCACTGAATATCGGGTAAGTGAGTAATTCACATCGGTCCGATATATTCACTTTGATTATGTATGATAAACTAAACTGTTTGGATGGTTAGGACCAGAATATATGGATGCTATTTACACCCGATATGCACTTATGCTTGATTCGCCTCACAGTGGAGATAGTTGTGCTATAATGGCTAGATACAGCTTTGAATAATATATGCTGATCTAGAACCTGCACCCACAACATCCTCAATGTGATTGAAGGAATCAAAACGATTTATATCTGCTAGCGGTGGATGTATTGTGGACTGCCTCTTAAGGCATGCTGTATGGTCTCTACATTTATGTTTGTATGTTGTTTTATGTCATAATAAAATTTAACTTTATTGGGTAATATGTTGTACTGATTCTCTCTTTGTTGATATACATATTAAGGAGGTACACTCTTGTTAACACAAGGCTGTTTTGATCCAGTTGAAGAATTTTACAAATTTTGCTGGATAGAAACCCCTGCTCTGCATAGGTGACAGGGAATAAAATTTCAGAAATTCTTCTTTAATTGATGCGCGCCACCTCCTTTCATTCAATGCATAAACTTTAAAAAGTTGTCCCACATTTGTGCTTCAAAAGTTTGTCCTACATTTCCGCTCTATCATATTTAATTTGAAACAATTAACCTCCCTTGGATGTGGTCTCTCTTTCTCACGCTCCCTCTCCGGAATGGAACCCTGATACGCCGATAACCAGAAGATATCCAAATGGATGGTGGACGTCACAGGGACGTGCGATCAGGCAGAAATTATCTAGAGTCAGCAAAGCGGCAGCAGGGCCTCTCCTGTCTAACGTTTCCTTATCCAAAATACCACAGTGACATTCCCTGTAATTTTTAACTAATCATTCAAATAACAGGGCATCTTAAGAGTCCTGTATTGTTATTTATTGTCACTACCTCCCCGAGTCGGTAGTGGGTAATTGCCGCTCCCCCTCCTTAACTTGGAAGCTTATGCTTCAATACTTTGTCCCACATTTCCGCTCGATTACATTTAATAATCCATTGACCTCCCTTGGATGTGGTCTCTCTTTCTCACGCACCCTCTCCGGTGTGGAACCCTGATTCGCCGCTAACTGTAATCAACATGGTAGGCACAGAAAAGAACATCGAAAGTTGATAGAGCAGATATCCAATTGGATCGTGAATATCACGGGGACGTGCAACATGGTGGGGCAGTATATTTGCACATGCCTACACAAACTGACTAATGGTTCTGCCCCCTGCAACTTCTGGGTCTCCAAATTGGGCACATGGCCTGAGCTTGCCTTGGAGGTGCTGGCGTACCCTGCAGCCAGTGTATTGTCTGAACGTGTGTTTAGCACGATTGGAGGGGGTAATCACAGGTTATATTTACCAATGTTTTGGGGTGTAGCCTAATTTTAAAAAATAATAATAAATTTAAAACCAAAAAGCAGTGTAGGGTACCTCCTCCTCATCTACCGCCTCTTCCACCTACACCGCCACATCCACCGCCTCCTCAACCTCATACTCCATATGGACCTTGTCCTCCTAGATCAAGATTATTATTTTAAATTTTTATGTATTTTATGTTATTTAAAGTCATTTCCCTATCCACTTTTGTTTGCAGAGCACTTGCCATGCTCTTAACCACATTTTGATGCCATTTGCAGCCCTCTAGCCCTTTCAACTTTTTTGTGAGGTTCGGCCGAACCCTTCGAACCCGAACATCCAGGTGTCCGCTCAACTCTAGGTATAATGCCACCAGCAGCACTAAATACATGCTCAGAAAAAACGCTGGAGGCAGGGCAGGCCAGCACCTCCAAAGCATAGAGCGCCAGTTCATGCCTCGTGTCCAGCTTGGACACCGAGTAGTTGTAAGGCACTGAGGAATCATTGAGGACGCTGACACCGTCTGCTATGTACTCCTTCACCATCTTCCAAAATTTTTCTCTCCTTGTGGCAGTAGGCTGCACATCAGGGTGAGGGTGCTGGCAGGGTGTCATGAAACTATCCCAGGCTTTGGAGACTGTTGGAACTGCTGTGTGTTCCCCTTGTCTACCCCCCTCAGTTGCCCAAGGAAGTACGGACTCTCCCACCAGCGTTGTCAGATGGAAAATTTTGTAGCATTTTTTCAACAAGGATCTTCTGGTATTGCACCATTTTGCTCGTCCTCTCCACCAGAGGAATGAGAGATGAGAAGTTATCTTTGTAGCGGGGGTTGAGAAGGGTGTACAACCAGTAATTCATGTTGTTTAAAATAGTATAACGCGCGGGTCGCGGGAAAGTCACACTTCGCTGTCGTCATCAGTAGGATCACTCCCAATCTCCTCATCCTCTTCCTCCTCTTCTGCCCACCCACGCTGAACAGATGAAATTAAATATCCATGGGTACTACTCTCTGTAGCTGAGGCAACCATCTCCTGCTCCTCCTTCTCTTCAGCCTCCAATTCGCGCTGAAAAGACGAACTGAGGGTGGTCTGGCTATCATCAACCTGTGTAATGTCTTCCCCCATTTCCACCTCTTCCACATGCAAAGCGTCATCCATAATTGTGAACAGCGAGCGTTTGAGAAGACACAGAAGTGGGATGGTGACGCTGATAATAGCGTTATCGCCACTCATCATCTGTGTTGATTCCTCAAAGTTACGTAAAACCTCACAGAGGTCAGACATCCATGCCCACTCCTCGCTTGTGAATTGCGGAAGCTGACTGGAAAGGCGACGACCATGTTGCAGCTGGTATTCCACTACTGCCCTCTGCTGCTCACAAAGCCTGGCCAACATGTGGAATGTGGAGTTCAGTGCGTGCTCACGTCGCACAACAGCCGGTGAGCTGGCAATTTCAAGCGCTGCTGCAGCATTGACAGACCGGCTGAAGTTGTCGGTGACATGTGCACACACGGCACACCTTCACCAGTAGCTTAGGCAAATTGGGGTATGTTTTTAGAAACCGCTGAACCACAAGATTGAATACGTGGGCAAGACATGGGATGTGTCTAAGGTTGCCCAGATCCAAAGCCGCCACCAAGTTACAGCTATTATCAGACACAACCGTGCCTGGTTCTAGGTTGAGTGGTGAGAGCCACAGCTCAGTCTGGTTTTTATCCCCTGCCACAGCTCTGCGGCAGTGTGCTGTGTGTCACCTAGGCAGATCAGCTTCAGCTTGGCCTGTTGCCACTTCCCCACTGCAGTGCTACACTGCTTCAAGCTACTGACTGATGACTGACTGTTGCTGCATGCGGACAATTTGGAGTTGGAAGCGGAGGAGGAAGAGGCGGAGGAGGATAAGTGGGGGTTTGGAGCCACTAACGTAGGTGGTGGCGGAAACCCTGATGGAATTGGGGCCCGCAATCCTTGGCATCGGTAGCATTTGTGCCATCCCAGGGTACGAGTCGCTCCCGGCCTCCACAACATTGACCCAGTGTGCCCAGATCCCAGATGTGCCGTCAGGGAAATGTAGCGTCCCTGGCTGAAAGCACTTGTCCATGAGTCCGTGGTTAAGTGGACCTTCCCAGTAACTGCGTTGGTCATTGCACATGTGATGTTAAAGGACACATGTTGGTGTAAGTCTGGCATGGCACACGTTGAAAAATAGTGGCGGCTGGGGACGGCATAACGAGGGACGGCCTCCTACATCAGATTATGGAAGGCCTCAGTGTCCACAAGCCTAAATGGCAACATTTCCAGGGCCAGTAATTTGGAAAGCTGCGCATTTAGTGCTATGGCCTGTGGGTGGGTGGCTGGGTATTTGCGCTTGCGTTCAAATGCTTGGGGTAATGACATTTGGACGCTGCATTGGGACAGGGAAGTGGATGTGGTCATTGATGGTGCTTGCGAAGGTCCAGGTGCAGTGCGGGAGGCATCCGGGCCTGCGTCTTGGACAGGGTATTTGCCAGCACGTAACACAGGGGAAGAGGAGGCAGTGGTGTGACCCGCAGACACATATTGTGGACACAAGCATTCGGCCCACCTATTAGGGTGCTTTGATGCCATGTTGCGGATCATGCTGGTGGTGGTGAGGTTGCTAGTGTTCATGCCCCGGCTCATTTTGGTGTGGCACAGGTTGCAAACTACTATTCTTTTGTTGTCTGCACTTTTCTTAAAAAAGCGCAATACTGCAGAACACCTACCCCTTGGCAAGGGAGATTTACGCAAGGGGCTGCTCCATGGAACAGTTGCAGATTTTTTCGGTGGTGCCCGCCTTCTACCTTTTGCCACCCCACTGCCTCTTCCAGCCTGTTGCAGTGCTGCAGATCCCTCCCCCTCTGTATTGCTCTCCTCGCTCGGCTTGTTGCCACCTTCCCAGGTTGGGTCAGTGACCTCGTCGTCCAGCACCTCCTCTTCCACTTCCTCACTCTGATCACCCTCCTGATTTGTTGACCTAACAACAATCTCAGTGATTGACAACTGTGTGTCATCCTCTTCCTCAACCTCTTGAGACAGTAATTGCGGTTGAGTCATTGGCAACTGTGTTTCATCATCATCCACCTCATTAAACACTATTTGCCGTTCCCCAGCTTCATGTTCTTGTGACTCTAGATGCTCAAGAGGTTGGGAATCGGGGCACAAGATCTCAGGTCCCTCTTCAAGTGTGCTTGGTGAGAGGGCCAAATGAATTAATGGCAATGAAAAGAGGTCCTCAGAATTTCCGAGTGTGGGATCACTTGTTTGGCCAGACTGTAAATGGTGGGAGAAAGGAGGATCAGGGTGAGGATTGTGTGCACCAGACTCCTGGCTACTGAGACTGGACTTGGTGGAACGACAGGGTAGTGCTTAACCGACTGGAAGCATTATCTGCTGCAATCCAACCGACCACCTGCTCGCACTGGTCTGACTTCATGAGTGGTGTCCTGCGCTGCCCTGCAACCTGGGACATGAAGCTAGGTATCTTGGGTATAGTTGAGCGAACACCTGGATGTTCGGGTTCGAGAAGTTCGGCCGAACTTCTCGGAAATGTTCAAGTTTGGGATCCGAACCCGACCCGAACTTCGTCCCGAACCCCATTGAAGTCAATGGGGACCCGAAATTTTCGGCACTAAAAAGGCTGTAAAACAGCCCAGGAAAGAGCTAGAGGGCTGCAAAAGGCAGCAACATGTAGGTAAATCCCCTGCAAACAAATGTGGATAGGGAAATGAATAAAAATAAAAATAAAATAAATAAAAATTAACCAATATCAATTGGAGAGAGGTCCCATAGCAGAGAATCTGGCTTCACGTCAGCAGAGAATCAGTCTCTTCATGCCATAGCAGAGAATCTGGCTTCACGTCACCCACCACTGTAACAGTCCATTGTCATATATTTAGGCCCAGGCACCCAGGCAGAGGAGAGAGGTCCCGTAACAGAGAATCTGGCTTCATGTCAGCAGAGAATCAGTCTTCATGTCATAGCAGAGAATCAGGCTTAACGTCACCCACCACTGGAACAGGCCATTGTCAGATATTTAGGCCCAGGCACCCAGGCAGAGGAGAGAGGTCCCGTAACAGAGAATCTGGCTTCATGTCAGCAGAGAATCAGTCTTCATGTCATAGCAGAGAATCAGGCTTCATGTCACCCACCACTGGAACAGGCCACTGTCACATATTTTTAGGCCCCGGCACCCAGACAGAGGAGAGAGGTCCCATAACAGAGATTCAGGCTTCATGTTAGCAGAGAATCAGTCTTCATGTCATAGCAGAGAATCTGGCTTCACGTCACCCACCACTGTAACAGTCCATTGTCATATATTTAGGCCCAGGCACCCAGGCAGAGGAGAGAGGTCCCGTAACAGAGAATCTGGCTTCATGTCAGCAGAGAATCAGTCTTCATGTCATAGCAGAGAATCAGGCTTAACGTCACCCACCACTGGAACAGGCCATTGTCAGATATTTAGGCCCGGGCACCCAGGCAGAGGAGAGAGGTCCCGTAACAGAGAATCTGGCTTCATGTCAGCAGAGAATCAGTCTTCATGTCATAGCAGAGAATCAGGCTTCATGTCACCCACCACTGGAACAGGCCACTGTCAGATATTTTTAGGCCCCGGCACCCAGACAGAGGAGAGAGGTCCCATAACAGAGATTCAGGCTTCATGTCAGCAGAGAATCAGTCTTCATGTCATAGCAGAGAATCAGGCTTCACGTCACCCACCACTGGAACAGGCCACTGTCACATATTTAGGCCCAGGCACCCAGGCAGAGGAGAGAGGTCCCATAACAGAGATTCTGGCTTCATGTCAGCAGAGAATCAGTCTTCATGTCATAGCAGAGAATCAGGCTTCACGTCACCCACCACTGGAACAGGCCACTGTCACATATTTAGGCCCAGGCACCCAGGCAGAGGAGAGAGGTCCCATAACAGAGATTCAGGCTTCATGTCAGCAGAGAATCAGTCTGCATGTCATAGCAGAGAATCAGGTTTTACATCACCCAACACTGGAACAGTCCATTGTCAGATATTTAGGCCCAACACCCAGGCAGAGGAGAGAGGTCCCATAACAGAGAATCTGGCTTCATGTCAGCAGAGAATCAGTCTGCATGTCCTAGCAGAGAATCATGCCTTACGTCACCCAACACTGGAACAGTCCATTGTCAGATATTTAGGCCCAGGCACCCAGGCAGAGGAGAGAGGTCCCGTAACAGAGAATCTGGCTTCATGTCAGCAGAGAATCAGTCTTCATGTCATAGCAGAGAATCAGGCTTCACGTCACCCACCACTGGAACAGGCCACTGTCAGATATTTTTAGGCCCCGGCACCCAGGCAGAGGAGAGAGGTCCCATAACAGAGATTCAGGCTTCATGTCAGCAGAGAATCAGTCTTCATGTCATAGCAGAGAATCAGGCTTCACGTCACCCACCACAGGAACAGGCCACTGTCACATATTTAGGCCCAGGCCCCCAGGCAGAGGAGAGAGGTCCCATAACAGAGATTCAGGCTTCATGTCAGCAGAGAATCAGTCTTCATGTCATAGCAGAGAATCAGGCTTCACGTCACCCACCACTGGAACAGGCCACTGTCACATATTTAGGCCCAGGCACCCAGGCAGAGGAGTGAGGTCCTATAACAGAGATTCAGGCTTCATGTCAGCAGAGAATCAGTCTGCATGTCATAGCAGAGAATCAGGCTTTACGTCACCCAACACTGGAACAGTCCATTGTCAGATATTTAGGCCCAGGCACCCAGGCAGAGGAGAGAGGTCCCGTAACAGAGAATCTGGCTTCATGTCATCAGAGAATCAGTCTTCATGTCATAGCAGAGAATCAGGCTTCACGTCACCCACCACTGGAACAGGCCATTGTCAGATATTTAGGCCCAGGCACCCAGGCAGAGGAGAGAGGTCCCGTAACAGAGAATCTGGCTTCATGTCAGCAGAGAATCAGTCTGTATGTCCTAGCAGAGAATCATGCTTTACATCACCCAACACTGGAACAGTCCATTGTCAGATATTTAGGCCCAGGCACCCAGGCAGAGGAGAGAGGTCCCGTAACAGAGAATCTGGCTTCATGTCAGCAGAGAATCAGTCTGCATGTCATAGGAGAGAATCAGGCTTTACGTCACCCAACACTGGAACAGTCCATTGTCAGATATTTAGGCCCAGGCACCCAGGCAGAGGAGAGAGGTCCCGTAACAGAGAATCTGTCTTCATGTCAGCAGAGAATCAGTCTGCATGTCACAGCAGAGAATCAGGCTTCACGTCACTTACCACTGGAACAGGCCACTGTCAGATATTTTTAGGCCCCGGCACCCAGACAGAGGAGAGGTTCATTGAAACTTTGGGTTGCTCCGCAATATAATGGTAAAATTAAAATAAAAATAGGATTGAATGAGGAAGTGCCCTGGAGTACAATAATATATTGTTAAGGGGAGGTAGTTAATGTCTAATCTGCACAAGGGATGGACAGGTCCTGTGGGATCCATGCCTGGTTAATTTTTATGAATGTCAGCTTGTCCACATTGGCTGTAGACAGGCGGCTGCGTTAGTCTGTAATGACGCCCCCTGCTGTGCTGAATACATGTTTAGACAAAACGCTGGCCGCCGGGCAGGCCAGCACCTCCAAGTCATAAAAGGCTAGCTCTGGCCACGTGGACAATTTGGAGACCCAGAAGTTGAATGGGGCCGAACCATCAGTCAGTACATGGAGGGGTGTGCTAACACGTTCCGTATCAGGTGGTGGTGCAGTTAGCTGTGGCGTGGTGACAAAACTTTTCCACATCTCTGCCATGCTAACCCTCCCCTCAGAGGAGCTGGCCGTGACACAGCTGCGTTGGCGACCTCTTGCTCCTCCTCTGCCTTCGCTTTGGGCTTCCACTTGTTCCCCTGTGACATTTAAGAATGCTCTCAGTAGCGCGTCTACCAACGTGCGATCGTACTCGCGCATCTTACTATCACGCTCCAGTGCATGAAGTAAGGTGGGCACATTGTCTTTGTACCATGGATCCAGCAGGGTGGCAACCCATTAGTCCGCACACGTTAAAATGTGGGCAACTCTGCTGTCGTTGCGCAGGCACTGCAGCATGTAGTCGCTCATGTGTGCCAGGCTGCTCGGAGGTAAGGACAAGCTGTCCTCTGTGGGAGGCGTATCGTCATCGTCCTGCGTTTCCCCCCAGCCACGCACCAGTGATGGGCCCGAGCTGCGTTGGGTGCCAGCCCGCTGTGAACCTGCTTCATTCTCATCCTCCTCCACCTCCTCCTCATCCTCGTCCTCCTCGTCCTCCAGTAGTGGGCCCTGTCTGGCCACATTTGTACCTGGCCTCTGCTGTTGCAAAAAAACTCCCTCTGAGTCACTTCGAAGAGACTGGCCTGAAAGTGCTAAAAATGACCCCTCCTCCTCCTGGGCCACCTCCTCTTCCATCATCGCCCTAAGTGTTTTCTCAAGGAGACATAGAAGTGGTATTGTAACGCTGATAACGGCGTCATCGCCACTGGCCATGTTGGTGAAGTACTCGAAACAGCGCAACAGGGCACACAGGTCTCGCATGGAGGCCCAGTCATTGGTGGTGAAGTGGTGCTGTTCCGCAGTACGACTGACCCATGCGTGCTGCAGCTGAAACTCCACTATGGCCTGCTGCTGCTCGCACAGTCTGACCAGCATGTGCAAGGTGGAGTTCCACCTTGTGGGCCCGTCGCATATGAGGCGGTGAGCGGGAAGGCCGAAGTTAGGCTGTAGAGCAGACAGGCGAGCAGCGGCAGGATGTGAACGCCGGAAGCGCGCACAGACGGCCCGCACTTTATGCAGCAGCTCTGACATGTCGGGGTACTTGTGAATGAACTTCTGCACCACCAAATTCAGCACATGCGCCAGGCAAGGGATGTGCGTCAAACCGGCTAGTCCCAGAGCTGCAACAAGATTTCGCCCATTATCGCACACCACCAGGCCGGGCTTGAGGCTCACCGGCAGCAACCACTCGTCGGTCTGTTGTTCTATACCCCACCACAACTCCTGTGCGGTGTGGGACCTGTACCTCAAACATATGAGTTTCATAACGGCCTGCTGACGATTTACCCCGGGCTGTGCTGAAGTTGGTGGTGAAGGTGTGTGGTTGACTGAATGAGCAGGTGGAAGAAGAGGAGGAGGAAGCTGAGTAGGAGGAGGAGGAGACAGGAGGCAAAGAATGTTGCCCTGCGATCCTTGGCGGCGGAAGGACGTGCGCCAAACAGCTCTCCGCCTGGGGCCCAGCCGCCACTACATTTACCCAGTGTGCAGTTAGGGATATATAGCGTCCCTGGCCGTGCTTACTGGTCCATGTATCTGTGGTTAGGTGGACCTTGCCACAGATGGCGTTGCGCAGTGCACACTTGATTTTATCGGATACTTGGTTGTGCAGGGAAGGCACGGCTCTCTTGGAGAAGTAGTGCCGGCTGGGAACAACATACTGTGGGACAGCAAGAGACATGAGCAGTTTGAAGCCGTCTGTGTCCACCAGCCTAAATGACAGCATTTCATAGGCCAGTAGTTTAGAAATGCTGGCATTCAGGGCCAGGGATCGAGGGTGGCTAGGTGGGAATTTACGCTTTCTCTCAAATGTTTGTGAGATGGAGAGCTGAATGCTGCCGTGTGACATGGTTGAGATGCTTGGTGACGCAGGTGGTGGTGTTGGTGGTACATCCCATGTTTGCTAAGCGGCAGGTGCCAACGTCCCTCCAGAGGCGGAGGAAGAGGCCGAGGCGGCGGCAGCAGCAGAAGAGGCCGAGGCGGCAGCAGCAGAAGAGGTAGCATGGGGAGCCTGAGTGACTTCCTTGTTTTTAAGGTGTTTACTCCACTGCAGTTCATGCTTTGCATGCAGGTGCCTGGTCATGCAGGTTGTGCTAAGGTTCAGAACGTTAATGCCTCGCTTCAAGCTCTGATGGCACAGCGTGCAAACCACTCGGGTCTTGTCGTCAGCACATTGTTTGAAGAACTGCCATGCCAGGGAACTCCTTGAAGCTGCCTTTTGGGTGCTCGGTCCCAGATGGCGGCGGTCAGTAGCAGGCGGAGTCTCTTGGCGGCGGGTGTTCTGCTTTTGCCCACTGCTCCCTCTTTGTCTTTTGCTACGCTGTTGGCTTGGTCTCACCACTGCCTCTTCCTCCGGACTGTGAAAGTCAGTGGCACGACCTTCATTCCATGTGGTGTCTAGGACCTCATCGTCCCCTGAACCGTCTTCCACCCAGTCTTGATCCCTGACCTCCTGTTCAGTCTGCACACTGCAGAAAGACGCAGCAGTTGGCAACTGTGTTTCATCATCATCAGAGACGTGCTGAGGTGGTATTCCCATGTCCTCATCATCAGGAAACATAAGTGGTTGTGCGTTAGTGCATTCTATCTCTTCCACCCCTGGGGAAGGGCTAGGTGGATGCCCTTGGGAAACCCTGCCAGCAGAGTCTTTAAACAGCATAAGAGACTGCTGCATAACTTGAGGCTCAGACAGTTTCCCTGATATGCATGGGGGTGATGTGACAGACTGATGGGCTTGGTTTTCATGCGCCATCTGTGCGCTTTCTGCAGAAGACTGGGTGGGAGATAATGTGAACGTGCTGGATCCACTGTCGGCCACCCAATTGACTAATGCCTGCACCTGCTCAGGCCTTACCATCCTTAGAACGGCATTGGGCCCCACAAAATATCGCTGTAAATTCTGCTGGCTACTGGGACCTGAGGTAGTTGGTTCACTAGGACGTGTGGCTGTGGCAGAACGGCCACGTCCTCTCCCAGCACCAGAGGGTCCACTAACACTACCACGATAATGTCCGCGTCCCTTACTAGATGTTTTCCTCATTGTTACCGTTCACCACAATAAGAAAAATATTATTTGGGCCAATGTATTGAATAAAAATTCAGGCCTTTTTTTTACAGACACCTGGTTATCTATTTAGGTACCGTATTACACTAATACAGGCACACCAGTTATGACAGATTTAGCTGAATATAAATTTGAGGCCTATTATTTAGGCGCTGGGTGACAGGTATACGTTTACGGACAGAATTAGACTTGGATCTGCACTGTAGCGTGTGTGTGAAGTTCTTGAGAATTACCCTATTAGCACCTTGAATCTAATATACCCTTTTAGGGATAGATTTAAAGTAGGCCTGATACAGCAGAAACCACTAATTTTGAGAATTGCAAATTTGGGAATTGTTTTTCAACCCAGAACAAAAACTGTGCTTTGACGGACAGTAAAAATAACTTGACCAGCTAAAACAGTACAGATTTGGATAAATATAAATGGGAGGCCTATTTTTTAGGCGCTGGGTGACAGGTATACGTTTAATCACAGAATTAGACTTGGATCTGCACTGTAGCGTGTGTGTTAAGTTTTTGAGAATTACCCTATCAGCACAGTAAATCTAATATACCCTTTTAGGGATAGATTTAAAGTAGGCCTGATACAGCAGAAACCACTAATTTTGAGAATTGCAAATTTGGGAATTGTTTTTCAACCCAGAACAAAAACTGTGCTTTGACGGACAGTAAAAATAACTTGACCAGCTAAAACAGTACAGATTTGGATGAATATAAATGTGAGGCCTATTTTTTAGGCGCTGCGTGACAGGTATACGTTTAATCACAGAATTAGACTTTGATCTGCACTGTAGCGTGTGTGTAAAGTTGTTGAGAATTACCCTATCAGCACCTTGAATCTAATATACCCTTTTAGGGATAGATTTAAAGTAGGCCTGATACAGCAGAAACCACTAATTTTGAGAATTGCAAATTTGGGAATTGTTTTTCAACCCAGAACAAAAACTGTGCTTTGACGGACAGTAAAAATAACTTGACCAGCTAAAACAGTACAGATTTGGATGAATATAAATGTGAGGCCTATTTTTTAGGCGCTGGGTGACAGGTATACGTTTAATCACAGAATTAGACTTGGATCTGCACTGTAGCGTGTGTGTGAAGTTCTTGAGAATTACCCTATCAGCACCTTGAATCTAATATACCCTTTTAGGGATAGATTTAAAGTAGGCCTGATACAGCAGAAACCACTAATTTTGAGAATTGCAAATTTGGGAATTGTTTTTCAACCCAGAACAAAAACTGTGCTTTGACGGACACTAAATAACTTGACCAGCTAAAGCAGTAATGACAGATTTGGGCTAATATAAATGTGAGGCCTATTTTTTAGGCGCTGGGTGACAGGCTCAACTTGCCCCTGATGTAGTATATGGCCAAAAAATAACCACACTATTGATGGTTAAATGCACTTTGTGACAGGCTCAACTTGCCCCTGATGTAGTATATGGCCAAAAAATAACCACACTATTGATGGTTAAATGCACTTGATGAAAGCTTGACCCTGATGTAGGATATAGCAAAAAATAACCACACTATTGATGGTTAAATGTACTTGGTGGCAGCTTGTGCTGGCGCACAAGCAAGCCACAAAATGGCCGCCGATCACACCAGAAAAACGCTCTGGGCACCCTAAAAACACTGAGCAATTGAATAGCAGCAGTTCAATGATCCACAGCTGCAGATCGATCACTGAATGAAGTGTTTTGGAGGAGTTAATCTGCCTAATCTCGCCCTAACGTCGCAGCTGCAACCTCTCCCTACACTTGTATCAGCAGAGTGACGTGCAGCGCTACGTGACCCAAGCTTATATAGAGGCTGGGTCACATGCTGCACTGGCCAATCACAGCCATGCCAATAGTAGGCAAGGCTGTGATGGCCTCTTGGGGCAAGTAGTATGATGCTTGCTGATTGGCTGCTTTGCAGCCTTTTAAAAAGCGCCAAGAAAGCGCCGAACACCGAACCCGAACCCGGACTTTTACGAAAATGTTCGGGTCCGTGTCACGGACACCCCAAAATTCGGTACGAACCCGAACTATACAGTTCAGGTTCGCTCATCCCTAATCTTGGGTGATTGTTTTTATTGTGCTCTGGCAGCAGGCACAGTTTCTCCGTGCCCAGGGCCACGGCCTCTGCGTGCACCATCAGCATCACGGCCACTTCCCCGTCCCTTAATGCTCGCCTTCTTCATATTAAATGTTAAATGCACGCTTGACACACAAGATGTGACACGGATGTCACAGTTCACAGCAAGCACAGTATATGGAAAAAGTATGGAAAAAGGAAAATAGATTTCACTTATATTTTTACTATCTCTTGTCCTGACACACACACGCTATTGCAGCGCAGATGTGACAATTCACTGCATACACCGTTTATAGGAAACATGTGGATAAATTATGAAAAAAATATACTCGTATATACTCGAGTATAAGCCGACCCGAATATAAGCCGAGGCCCCTAATTTTACCCCCAAAAAATGGGAAAAATTATTGACTCGAGTATAAGACTAGGGTGGGAAATGCAGCTATAATGCAGAGTGTATGTGTTGATAATGCACACACTCTACATTATATACACACATCTGCAAGAGGGTGACTCAGATTGATGGGAGTCTGACTCCCATCAACTGGGCATTTATTTATTTTAATTTTTTTATATTTATCAGGTTGTTTATTTTTTTTTGTTCCCCCCCTCCCTACTTCATACTTGGCCAGGGAGGGGGGGCTGTCCAGGGGGAGGGGGGATGTCCAGGGGGAGGGGGGGCTGTCCAGGGGGAGGGGGTCTGTGCAGGGGCCGGTACTTACTGCCGGTGTAAATCTCGCGGTCTGCTCCCAGTGTAAATCTCGCGGCCCGCGTGTCTTGCGAGATTTACACTGGGAGCTTAACAGAGGTGCTGCGCGGACGTGCTGGGAGCTGACCGGAGCAGCTGTAAAGGTAAGTAACAGCTTCTCCGGCCCCCAACATGTCATGGTCTGTATTATGGCAATGTAAGTTGCCATAATACAGACCTAGACTCGAGTATAAGACGAGGGGGCTTTTTGAGCACAAAAATATGTGCCCAAAAACTCGTCTTATACTCGAGTATATAGGGTAATTGTTTTCGCTAATATTTTTCCCAATATCTGGGCCTGACACACATACGCTATTGCAGCACAGATGTGACAATTCACTGCAGAGACCATTTATAGGAAAAATGTGGATAAGTTATGGAAAAAATATAATTATAATTGTTTTTGCTAATATTTTTCCCAATATCTGGGCCTGACACACAGACGCTATTGCAGAACAGATGTGACAATTCACTGCAGAGACCGTTTATAGGAAAAATGTGGATAAATTATGAAAAAAATATTATTGTTTTCAATAATATTTTTCCCAATATCTGGGCCTGACACACAGACGCTATTGCAGCACAGATGTGACAATTCACTGCAGGGACAGTTTATAGGAAAAATGTGGATAAATTATGGAAAAAATATAATTGTTTTCAATAATATTCTTCCTATCTCTGCCCCTGACACACAGAAGGTATTGCTGAACAGATGTCACAAGTCACTGCAGACACCTTCTATAGAAAAAGAATCGCAAAGTATGGAAATAAAATCGAAGACTACTTTGCAAGATTAAATTGCTGCCACCACAAACAATAGTCCTTAAAAGGACATTTGGGTCTTTGAAACGTTTTAAAATTGAATAAATTGCGATCACAAATTCCCTACACTATCTGTCCCTTCCTAAGCCCAGCTCTCCCTGACTCGCAATGAGCTGAACCCGCATCATCGGGTGCTATATAGCACCTGATGACACGTTCTGGCCAGCCAATCACTGTAATGCCAGTAGCCAACATGGCTACTGGCATTACAGTGATGGCAGTATTTATCTGCATGTTTATTTGCTGCTTAGCAGCCACGAAACGTCCAGGGAGGAGACTTGAGCATGGCGCTCGAGCACATGCGGTACTCGGCCGAGTACCGCCACGTGCCGAGCATAGCGATGCTCGAGCCGAACAGGTATTCGGCCGAGCATGCTCGCTCAACACTAAATACTAGTATCTTGGAATTATATTAATGCTGTTTTTGCTAATAGTATAGCTTTATTTGTCCTCCTAAATTCTTGCTCATTTGATGTAACACAAACACAAACAAATTCAGATTAATTCTGATATATTTTATTTTCAGAATAAAAGCTAATGCTGTATTGCTTTACAAGTATGTTTTATCTTCTACTATAAATATTATTTCATTTTCCATGCTCTTGACTCTGGTGACCGCCATGAGCTTGTTGACCTCCATGAGATTTTGAGCTATCACCATGGTCACCATGAGCTTTTGAACCACTATCATGGCCTCCATGAGCTTTTGAACCATCATCATGGCCTCCATTCCCTTTTGAGCCATCATTGTGGCCTCCATGACCTTTTGAGCCATCGTCATGGCCTCCATTCCCTTTTGAGCCATCATTGTGGCCTCCATGACCTTTTGAGCCATCGTCATGGCCTCCATGACCTTTTGAGTCATCGTCATGGCCTCCATGACCTTTTGAGCCATCACCATGGCCACCATAACCTTTTGAGCCACTGTCATGGCCTCCATGACCTTTTGAGCCATCATCGTGGCCTCCATGACCTTTTGAGTCATCGTCAAGACCTCCATGACCTTTTGAGCCATTGTCGTGGCCTCCATGACCTTTTGAACCATCATCATGTCCTCCATGATTTTTTGAACTTCCATGAGCATTTTGATGTTTGGGTCCATCATCATGACCTCCATGGCTTTGTTGGTTTTGGGAATCTAGGGAAACAAAATGAAATATTTTATTGAAGGGCTTTGCTAAGAGAAAAGTCATAAACAAAAAGATACAAATGATAAAAAAGTTGAATATCTACTGTAGACAGACTCTGGTATACAAAAATTGTCAAAGATTGACAACACATAGGTACTGTATGTCAATAAATTAGTCTATGTTTAAAGTGGACATTGGCTAAAATGATACCACTTTTGATACTTTTGAGTCTTAGTCTTTCCCCTAATATGTGAAGGCAGAAGACTTTTGGGCAGCACCTTGTGCTTTAGGCTTGCTCACATCAGAATTGCTGCTTCTATTATAATTGAACTCTATTGACTTATACTAGGGTTCATTGAGTCCCATTGGAGTTGTTGTAATTTTGTTTGGAAAAATAGCAATTCTTAGCGCCCATCAAATATGGCATAGTTGGTATTTGAGGCTCTGAATGAAGCCTTCCATACAAATGTCAACAAAGCCTTAGATTTTAATGTGATCCTGCCAAACTCAGTAGATCTAGCGTATTTTCATTTTATGTATAACTCTTGATTTTATTCTTTTCTACATCTGACAACTGCACAATGCCAAGTCTAATTAACTAGATTCTAATATGAACCAGAGCAAGTTTTGAGTAAGGAATACTAAGAAATCAACGTTGAACTGTAAAATTTTGGATCCTATTCTGGTCTGTAATACAGGCTTTAAAACAGTTATCCAAGACTATAACAGACCTCCCAGTGGCCAACACGCAGTGGTGATCATTCTTAACTGGTGCTAACCTCTGAGTGCCATTTCCATCACTCCATTTCCATCTCTTTGCTGTGCTGAAATCAACACTTCTGACACAAGGGGAGCAGGTCACCGCTGCAGCAGTCTTATGCCTCATCTCCACCCCAATGCAGCAGGGAGATGTAGAGCTGGCTGTGAAGTGATGCAGACTAAACTCAGTGGTGGGAACCAGGTAAGTTTGATCCAACACCGTGGGCTGACCACTCTGGGATGTATAACATATTAGTTTAATTCTCTGCATAAGCAGAGCTCAGTAGCCCAAGTGGGCAGTTTTATCAGTAACGGACAGCTATCTCTGTATAAACAATTACATAGCGAAGGCTGTCAATCACTGTTAAGACTGTCCACATGGCTACTGAGCTCAGAGGGAGCAGATATTTAATATAATAAATTACAAGTTTAAGTGAGCAATTTCCCATAAAATCATATATCAATCTACTTAGTTCTTTCTCCTCTATAACATTCTGCCTTCAGATTGCATTGCATTTACACAGTGACAGGTTCCCCTTAAAGTATAACACAAGTTACATTTACTAGTTAGTTTGCCTCCTAAGCATTGTGTTTTCTACCTGGTTTATCTGGCTTATAAACGCTTGGAATCATGTACAATATTGTAATATACAATCTATCATTGGAAACAGTACTAGCCAATTATTGCCAAGACCATTGGCCAAATGGAGACAGTATGACTGGTACAGGCAGCCAAAAAATGAAATGCCACAAAACTAATATAGTGTATTTGAATATAGAATTTTTTTAGCGAATATCGGCACTTTCGCGAATATTTCAAATATAGTGCTATAAATTCGATATTTCGAATATTCTTTTTTATTTTTTTATTTTTTTTTATTGTTAGATTTTTTTCTTTCCCACTTCCCAAAAGTAGTTCTTACCTGTCCTTAGGATTCCTGGCTTCCTGGCTGCTCCAGTCAGTGCCCCTTCTGACGACTTCCATGCTCATGGAGTGTCCCCATTACCATGGGAACGTCTCCATACTAGAATGTACTGTCGGATTTGAGAATTACTTTGAAATCGCAATTCGATTAATTCAAGTTATAATAATCGAATTGCGATTTCAACTTAGCACTGCTATATTCCATATTAGGCTAGAATTAACGAATATGGAATATAGCAGTGCTTAGTTGAAATCGCAATTCGATTATTATAACTTGAATTAATCGCATTGCTATTTCAACTTGGACCTGGTTTACTATGGTTGGCTTGGTAGAATTAGCGAATATGACGAATGCATTCGTCATATTCCTCAAAACGAAGATAACTAAGTATTCTCCATCTTCGTTTTTGCTCCATATTCATCAACTTCGCTAATTCTAGCAATCAAATAGGAAAGTTGACTATAGAGACAGCTAAGTTTAATTCGCTATGTGATTATATTACTTTGATTTAAAAAAAAAATTGAATAGTTATAAATAATTCTTGATTATTATAATGATTCTATTTATAAAAAAAAAGCTAAGTAATATAATCGCATAGCGAATTAAACACAGCTGTCTCTATAGTCAACCTTCCTATTTGATTGCTAGAATTAGCGAAGTTGACAAATAGGTAGCTAAAACGAAGATGGAGAATACTTCGTTATCTTCGTTTTGAGGAATATGACGAATACATTAGTCATATTCGCTAATTCTACCAAGCCAACCATAGTAAACCAGGTCCAAGTTGAGATAGCAATGCGATTAATTCAAGTTATAATAATCAAATTGCGATTTCAACTAAGCACTGCTATATTCCATATTCGTTAATTCTAGCCTAATATGGAATATAGCAGTGCTAAGTTGAAATCGCAATTTGATTATTATAACTTGAATTAATCGAATTGCGATTTCAACTTAGACCTGGTTTACTATGGTTGGCTTGGTAGAATTAGCGAATATGACGAATGTATTCGTCATATTCCTCAAAACGAAGATAACGAAGTATTCTCCATCTTCGTTTTAGCTACCTATTTGTCAACTTCGCTAATTCTAGCAATCAAATAGGAAGGTTGACTATAGAGACAGCTGTGTTTAATTCGCTATGCGATTATATTATTTTGCTTTTTTTTTTATTTTTATAAATAGAATCATTATAATAATCAATTATTTAACTATTCAATAAAAAAAAAAATAGCTAAGTAATATAATCGCATAGCGAATTAAACTTAGCTGTCTCTATAGTCAACTTTCCTATTTGATTGCTAGAATTAGCGAAGTTGACGAATAGGTAGCTAAAAACGAAGATGGAGAATACTTCGTTATCTTCGTTTTGAGGAATATGACGAATACATTCGTTATCTTCGCTAATTCTAGATATCAAACCAATAGGAAAGTAGCCTTAAGTTAAAATTGCAATACGCGATTATTTAAATCGCATAATAATCGCGATAACTAGAATAATGACAAATATTCGATTTCGACGAATATGAAACGAATATTCTATCGAATAAATTTTGTCGAAATCGAATATGGCACCTGCCGCTCATCACTAATTATTACCATTGTGAAAGTTAAATTCTAAAGAAAATTTCTATATAAAAACTGCAACCAAAGAGAATATTTCTTTAATGTTGTCTAACACAGTTGGGAAGATTTACTAGTCAAATTTCACCAGAGGTTTTGCTTAATTTTCAGCCCATGTATTGTGTATTAGAAACCTTTTTAGGCTCAGCTAACAAAAGGTGGTGACTTTGTGGAAACAAGATGTGGTATGGCAGAAAGGTGCATGGCCTAAGTTGTGACATAGTGCAAAGTTATGGCACAAAGTAAACCAACTAATAAGTCTTCTTTCACATATGTCGTACAGCCAATTGGCAGGCTGTTCTGGCATAGAATAACGGGAATCGGCCAGAAAAAAAGTGCTGTGCACAATGGTTTGTGTGTTGTCAATTCTCTGAATATTGGCCAGGTTGCAGCTGGATTTGCGCCGGAGCTTATTATAGTTAATAGGACCCGCAGGAATTCCAGTAGCATCTGGCAATGTCAGATTAGGAGAACTCCAGCAGGATGCTCTCTGCTTGAACAGCCTGCTGGAATGCTGTGCCACAAACGTGAAACCCGGCTATGAAGTATAAACTTAGATCATCATGCTCCAGATTTATTATCCACTATCTTTAGATTTTGGATGACTGTCAACGGAACTAGTGTTCCGTTGACAGCTATCTGACAGTTATCTCTCTTGATTCCACCGCCCCCCACCCCCTAATACACATGCTTGCTCGGCTGAGTGTGAATCTGTTTTGAATGGGAGAAAGATACTGCCAGACACACCTGGTAGTGACTTGTTTCTGAATTAAAAAAGGTCATGGCCAGAAGTGGATTCAGAAGGAAGAAGGAGTATAAGCCCTTTCTTTCAAAACAAATGATACATGTGAAAACAACTAAAGAAGGTTTCAGAATCCTCATCTGTTAAAAGAAGTCTCTTGCTATGGAGGTCCCAGCATTACTATGCATCATGTGAAGAACTCGTTTCAATGAGAATTATGTAATCTTTAATTTTCTCTGTGGTGACAATGCAGAGAAAGTGAACACTTTCTGCCTGATGCTAGAATTCACATAGTTGAGGGGAAAAATAAACCTTTACTGCAAATAAATCACATTGTTGCAAACTGAAGAGTAAAAGGAAAAATTGAAAAGCTAGAATGACAAGGTCCAATCATTTACTTACGATCCTGTTCTTTGGCCTGAATATGTTTCTGTTGTCCTCCCTTTACTCCAGACATGGTTATGGAATACACTAGCAGTGGCACACTTGGAAGTAGGTGGACTGGAAGATGCTGTATTCTGTACCTGGAGTTGAGGCTTTTATACGCTCTCTGACTATTATTTAGTGAGTAATTGGTATGATTTAGCTGTGAGTCCATGGCCTGACCCATGATATTCTCTGTGACTGGGAATGTGTCAGTCCTTTTAATTGATCTGTTAATTGTGTTCTTTGAAAACCTTTTTGATCTTTTTTTGCCTTTGTGACTGAACACAAAGTAATTTTAACTTGTCAGATGATTACACTAGATCGTTTCTAGAACTTAAACAGCACAGTGCTTTATCACATCATACTTTTGTAATAAGCATTGCAATACCAATAGTTATATGATGCTAGCGTTAGAAAGCATTTAATATACGTTGGGGGAGATTTATCATGACAGGCGTAAAGGAAAACTGTCTTAGCTGCCCATAACAACCAATGAGATCCCACCTTTCATTTTCCAAAGGAGCTAGTGGCAGAACTACCGCCATAGCAGCTATAGTGGCTGCTATGGGGCCCCCAGCATTAGGGGGGCCCGCAACTTAGACCCCTACACTTTCACACACAATTGGCATCTGCCTCTTTGTCACTTATTAATGACATTAGTGCTTGGTATATCAGAGCACAAGTGGACTTACCCTGTCCTCCTGACATGATCAGGAGAAGGAATCAGCAGGGCCCGGGCCCGGCTGCAGGGCAGCATTAGGTCTAGGCCAAAACAAGCTGAGTGCTCTCTCTTGAGCATCCAGTTTCCAGGGTCTCTACACTCAATTGTTTCTGCTTCCTCAGGGTGCAGATACAATTGAACAGCTAGCAGTGATGGTGAGACAGGGGAATCATTGGTTTCCTCTGTAGTCATGATTTTGCACTAAGTGTGATGGAGACTGGTGCAATGACATCTAGGATGTTCCACAGAAGCAGACCTAGCCAGAAAAGGCCAGGCCTCCATTGTAGGACTAGACATGTCCAGGTGTTTATGTTTTTACTCTCTGTCTGTGTGTCAGTGTGTGTCACAGCAGCCTAGAGGCATTATATACAGGGGGACGGGGGCACTGCAGGCTGGAGGCAAAATATATGGGGGAACTGCAGACAGGAGGAACTACATACAAGGGGCCCAGTAGGCAGCAGGAAGGAGGTACTATATACAGGGGCACAGCAGGCAGAAGGTACTATATACAGGGGCAGAGCAGGCAGGAGTTACTATATACAGAGGCACAGCGGGTGAAAGGCACTATATATGTGGGCACAGAAGGGAGGAGGCACTGTATTCGGGGGTACAGACAACAGACTCTCTATATGGGACACAAGCAAGAGACAGTATATAAGGGGGGCACAGACTACAATACAAAAAGGGCTCAGAGTAAAAGGCACTAGGGTATATAAAGCATGCACCAAACCTGTCACTATATACAGGTGCCACAGGCAAAAGGCCGTATATAAAGGGGGCACATACTACAACATGGGGCTTAGAGCAAAAGGAACTGCATAAAGGGAGCCCAGAAGCTAGCAGTATATAAAAGGGGCACAATGTGTGACACTTCATACAGGGGGCACAGAGTATGGCACTATATACAGGGGGGATTAAGCATGTGGCACTGTATACAGAGGGTACAGAGTGTGTGGCACTACCATTAGGATGACTGTGTGTGTATGGCACTTTATTTTCAGCAGGCATAGTATGTGACACGATTGTACTCAGGGATACCTTGTATGCTGCTATTATATTGCAGGAACTGTATTGGGACTATATACAGGGGCACAGAGTGTGTGACACTATCAATAGGAGGCATTACCATTAAGGGCACTGTGTGTGATGCTTTATTTCCAGGGGGCATAGTATGTGACAGGATTATATCCAGGTGCACAGTGTATGTTGCTGTTATAATCAGAGCACAGCATGTGGCACTATGAGTAGTTGTATTATTATTAGTAGTATTATTTATTATTAACCACTTAAATACTGGAGGTTTTTACGCTTTTGCATTTTCATTTTTCTTCCCTGTCTTCAGAGGCATAACTTTTTTAGGGTACTATTCACATAGCCGTATAAGGGCTTGTATTTCGCGGGAAAAGTTGTACTTTCTAATGCCACCATTTAATATGGCATACAATGTAGTGGGAAATGGGAAGTGGGAAAAAATAGGGTGGAATTGAAAAAAAATTCAGTTTTACGGGTTTTGGCACTTTTACCTTTTTTTAGCCCCTCTAGAAGGATACAATATGCACTAGTCAAATTTATTTTTGCTTTGTCCTTAGTTCCATAGAACTACAGTGTTAGCTTTATTTGCGGTTATCCTACAGAGGCCTGCCACCTGCAGGCCTCCATAGGAACTTCAGCTCTTATACGCTGGGTAAACTAAAAGCCAAACAAGTGGAATGTTTATATCAAAAGGTATCATTTATTATAAAATATAAATAATGGAGAGCAACAGGATGTAATACAGTACACGGAGAAGCACAGGGTAAGTAAATTCAAAGGAACCACCGTAGAACTGCGCAAGATAAAGCACAGTTCGTGCGCAATGTAAAGCACAAATAGGTACGACCAATAAAGCAAAAGCTAAGACTCTGGGAAACCAGATGAATATCACATATATGGTCTCCCCAATAGGGGTATGGTACACAAGTACCACAGGCCAGGTATAGTAACCCCAGAGTCGTAGCTAGCACACACGGTATGATGTAGATATCACAATCAGCCAAAAACAGTAATATGATAAATATAAAGTCACTTAGGCTGAAATCAAACCATAACTAACGTGCGCCTAATTACAAGGGACCCATCGTGGATACATACAGGGGTACCCCGCACGTAGCATGGAACCGCGCTAAGTACTGGACGTACCTGAAGACATGGTGGCAAGATGAATGACCGGCCCTGGGCGCGAGACCTCGACGCGCGTTTCACCTCAACGGCTTCGTCAGGAGGTACTATATAATGCATAGGCAGGGTATATATAGAATGTAATGGGGGTGGGGCGATGGACAAGAATCACCTGAATGCGGCACACCTGCGGACCACTCGATCGGGCGCGGGAAGCACCATGGTACGCGGCGCCATCTCCCAGCGCATCCACGTCTGCGCACCGCGTAATTTGTATTATTGACCCATATGATCTGACTGGATGCTTTTTGGATTATGTAGAATAATGACTACATGTATACTATTGACAGTACTCTTCTATATATATATGATGTTTTCACTTCACTATTTCCTTTTTATTCACCACATTACCAGATCATCTGTATGATCGCTATAATGATACTGCGGTTCCATTGTTATGGACCCCCAGTACATCACATGCTTTTTATCTATTTGCCACGGAATTATGCTATAGCTAGCCATTCTCATGGTTCCATTTATATGGACCTCCTATATGTCACTTTTTTATTCGATATGTCACTATGAGTGTAGTTCACGAAGTTACGTTATTAATTATTATATCTATGATCATGCTATTTCTTCTTATTATTTTTTTTGATTCATATTAGACATCTACTGAGGGATTTCTCCCTATATGATATTTCCTGTGAGCGTGGGACCCTGTGTGGATACAGCGGGGACGTGCCTATAGCATTGTGGCAATTTTGTGACCCATCATCCAGTTCTTTTTAGAGCGGCGGATTGCGGTTCACCTGCGTTCCACGGGGGCCGCGGGGTGCGCATGCGCTGGGCGACGCCATCTCGACGCGCTCCGTGACGTCTGTAAGCGCCCATTACATTCTATATATACCCTGCCTATGCATTATATAGTACCTCCTGACGAAGCCGTTGAGGTGAAACGCGCGTCGAGGTCTCGCGCCCAGGGCCGGTCATTCATCTTGCCACCATGTCTTCAGGTACGTCCAGTACTTAGCGCGGTTCCATGCTACGTGCGGGGTACCCCTGTATGTATCCACGCTGGGTCCCTTGTACTTAGTCGCACGTTAGTTATGGTTTGATTTCAGCCTAAGTGACTTTATATTTATCATATTATTGTTTTTGGCTGATTGTGATATCTACATCATACCGTGTATGCTAGCTACGACTCTGGGGTTACTATACCTGGCCTGTGGTACTTGTGTACCATACCCCTATTGGGGAGACCATATATGTGATATTCATCTGGTTTCCCAGAGTCTTAGCTTTTGCTTTATTGGTCGTACCTATTTGTGCTTTACATTGCGCACGAACTGTGCTTTATCTTGCGCAGTTCTACGGTGGTTCCTTTGAATTTACTTACCCTGTGCTTCTCCGTGTACTGTATTACATCCTGTTGCTCTCCATTATTTATATTTTATAATAAATGATACCTTTTGATATAAACATTCCACTTGTTTGGCTTTTAGTTTACTCTGGATGTGGTACAAGTGGTCATTATAGCTGTCTAAGTTGACAGAGCTGCCTTTTTGTAGGTTAATAGTATTTATATATATTCTCAGGCAATTCCTCATACATGGATTTCCGAGCACGTGACAAAAATTGGTTGTCACAGTTGGGAACAGTATTTGGGGATACTACGGCACAGGACACGGAGAAATGTGATAGCAAGGAACTTAAGCTTAAGATCAGAGAGGCCCTGAAAAAACGGACCAAGTTGTGGTGGAACAAGGCCGCATTAGAGAATTACCTAAATAGGAATATCATACCACGGGGTCTTAGGGTCCAAATATTTCCCACGTTGGAGGGGGAGGACCCCACATTTACCACCAAATGGGAGGAAACCCTCACTAAATGTTCTCAAACTCTTATTGAGCTGCTCATTGGGGCAGATCGTAGAGCTTTGGAGGCTGTGGAGAAGAACATTGACGGCCACAAGGACGGTATCCAGTTACTCCTGACCAAGGAAGAACTGGAATCATTTGATAAAAGTCTAGAAGAAGATCTTGCCAAGTGGGAGCGTGAGATTCAGTCTATTAAAACCAAAAAATTCCAGAGAGATCTGGGGGATTACCAGCAGAACAAAGTATTTAGGTGGCAACGCACCAACCTCAGACCTGAATCCCGTTCACGCTCCCAATCTCTGGTGTCTTCAACATCTGAAGAAGAATGTGGAGCGCCTTTTTTAGAAGGACGCCCGGCCGCGGCACGTGGTCCGGATCCCGAAAGGGGAGGGTACAATCTACGCACCCCAGTATACAAACGGAAACACTGGAATGGGAATGGCCGAGGGAAGAGAGTACAGAACTGAAGGTAATTAACCTTTCTACCATTAGTCTCACTTTAACACAACAGCAGGTTCTGCAGAAGGGGCTATCCTTTTCCCCAGTGGGTAGATTTGACTATTTTGAAGTGGTCAAAGATCTGGAATTGTTTGCTCGTAAACTTCTATTTAAGAAGCATTTTAGTCGTGGTCATGACGCGACTGCCTTGATGTCGCCGGCTGAGAGGCAGGCGATTCGTGACCTGGAATCCCTCTTAGAGGATCAGATGGCTACTGTACCCAGTAGGTCCCCCATACATCTGCACAGGCGTTCACGTACATTCCCCCCTAAAACATTGTGCCCCGCGGTGGATGTCTTTGTGAAATTAGTAAAACGAGATTTAAATATAGACCATGTACATATTGGAAAAGACAACTTGACTCGTTCACAGAGACAGGCACTGCGGGAGTTACAGGAATTGAGAGATGTGGTTATTAAACCTGCGGATAAGGGGGGTAATGTCGTGATATGGCCTGTGCAGATGTATGAAAGAGAGGTCTTTAGGCAGCTCAATAATAAGGAATGCTACCGTAGAATTGAGAGGGACCCCACTACACTTTATAAAAACGAGTTGGATGATATTCTTGCTGAAGCCTGTGATCAGGGCATCATCACTACTAAAATGATGGAAGGGTTGAGAGTCGACTTCCCGGTCAAAGCTACCCTATATTTGCTCCCCAAGGTGCACAAGAGCCGTACCCATCCTCCCGGACGCCCGATCGTTTCAGGGATCGGCAGCTTGTGTACCAATGTGGGAAGGTTCATTGATTTTTTTCTCCAGAAAAGTGTAGAAACCCTTCCTTCTTTTGTTAAAGATACCACTGACATGCTGAGACGGTTAAATGGGATTCATGTGGACCCAGATGTGGTCCTTGTTACATGCGACATTGAGTCGTTATACACGTCTATATACCATGACCAGGGAGTGCGGGCATCGAGATCATTTTTGACCATGTCTGATTATGACAATAGTATGATCGAATTTATTCTGACATTGCTAGAATTTATGCTTACGCATAACTATTTTCTATTTAAGGACCGCCTCTTCCTACAGCTCCAGGGGACAGCTATGGGGGCATCGTGCGCCCCCGCATATGCCAACTTGTTCCTGGGGCTGTGGGAGAGAGAGATCGTCCAGGATACGCCTGGATATGATGCCGCCCTCCTATGGTCTAGGTATATAGACGATGTGTTTTTCTTATGGCAGGATACTATTCCGGCCTTGGAAAACTTTTTGGCCTGTCTCAACCAGAACACACGCAATATTAGACTTACCTGGAAATATAGTCTTACGAATGTTGAATTCTTGGATATAATGATCACTAAGGGATCCGACGGTTATTTGTCCACTGATCTTTTCAGGAAGTCCACTGCCGTCAATGCCCTTCTCCACGCCTCCTCTGCTCACCATCCCAATACGATTCAGGCAATACCTACAGGGCAGTTCCTAAGAACTCGCAGGATCTGCTCCAGTGATAAGCAGTTTGAACATCAAGCCGGCGTGTTGACACGACGATTCCTCAAAAGAGGTTACCAATATAATACCATACAGCGGGGCTATGAAAGAGCCCAAAAAACATCTAGAGACTCCTTGTTGGTGAGTAGAGTTCAGAAAAGGGATAACCGTGACACATGTGTGAGATTCATCACCCCTTTCAATACGAAATGGAGGTATATTCAGAATATTCTGAGGAGACATTGGTCGGTCCTACACACAGATGGCGATCTGGCGGTTTGTCTCCCCACATATCCCCAGATCACGTGGAGGCGGTCACGCAATTTGCGTGACATCCTCACGAAGAGTCACTATGTCCCCACACCCAGGGGGGGTATTTTCGGTAGTAAGGGCCCCAGGTGGGGGTCCTTCTCTTGTGGATCGTGTGCCGCCTGCAGGTATATGATTCGTTCTACCGCCTTCAGTGACTCCTCAGGCCGAAAAGACTTTAAAATCGTACACAACATAAACTGTAACACTGAGGCTGTGATATATTTAATCACATGCCCATGTAATCTTTTTTATGTTGGTATGACAAAGAGAGCCCTAAAAACACGGGTTTTGGAACATGTGTGTAGGATTCGAGCAGCGGCGGAAATCCCTGAGAGGGATTGGGAGTCACTGCAGGCGGTTCCACAACACTTTTGCAGGTTCCACGGGTCCGATCCAGGGGGATTGACGGTGAAGGGTATTGACAGAATCCATCTAGGGTCTAGAGGCGGTAATATTAAAGTGGCTCTACTCCGTAGAGAGACTAGGTGGATTGTCAACCTTGACACCGTCACTCCGTACGTCCTTAATGAATCTAACAGTTTTTCTTCCTTTCTATGAATATTGCGCGAATTTTATTGCGGGGTATATTTTTTCTTTTTGTTTTACCATATTGTACTTTCTATAATATTGTATTGTTGTTTTTTCTTTTGAGATCATACTATTCATTTCCGTGTGGGATTGGTGACGATGGACAGAGCTACCTATCGTGACAACATGGCCGCCACAAGAGAGGATGTTCGTCAAGACCTCCTAGCAACATATCTATATGATATTTTATCATTTTTTAGTATACACATATGGCGGGGCATTACTTTGTGCTTCGATAATATATGGGTTGTAGATCTTCCTGGCATATTCTAGCCAGTGAGACCCTTTACTATGACACTGTTATATTCTAAGGAGGTCTTGTTAGATTTCTGACGTGCCCGGTGCCATATGGGCATTGCCACTGTTTACATTTCTACCCTTGCTGCTTTTTGTCTTGTTGGCTGGGGGTGTCTCGGTTGACCCCGCCGGCGGCCTTTGCCGCCGGTGGTGTCACCCTGGTCACCCCTTGCCTTTTCAAGACTCTGTGGATCCTGGAGTTATCTGTGTTGGTTGGTGGGTTGGGTGTGCCTGGGGTGACACCGCGGGCTGCCATTTGCTGCCCGGGGTGCCACCCATGTCGCCCCCACCCTCTACCATTATCCTAGAGGGTCTGCATTATATAGCGCTTTACACAGTATTATCTTTGTTTAATAATGTTAGGGGATGATTCCCTGTACTTGTATAGATTGTTTTATTACACACATCTGTCAGGTCTACATGTTTTTCGCATTCTACGGTTTTTTCTCCTTGTATACATGAATTTGTTCTGTAATCTGAGAGACTGTATCATCATGTATAATTGAGAAAGAGATGGAGAGTGCATCCAGTTATGGGCTAATTATGGCCTAATTTGTATTATTGACCCATATGATCTGACTGGATGCTTTTTGGATTATGTAGAATAATGACTACATGTATACTATTGACAGTACTCTTCTATATATATATGATGTTTTCACTTCACTATTTCCTTTTTATTCACCACATTACCAGATCATCTGTATGATCGCTATAATGATACTGCGGTTCCATTGTTATGGACCCCCAGTACATCACATGCTTTTTATCTATTTGCCACGGAATTATGCTATAGCTAGCCATTCTCATGGTTCCATTTATATGGACCTCCTATATGTCACTTTTTTATTCGATATGTCACTATGAGTGTAGTTCACGAAGTTACGTTATTAATTATTATATCTATGATCATGCTATTTCTTATTATTATTTTTTTTGATTCATATTAGACATCTACTGAGGGATTTCTCCCTATATGATATTTCATGTGAGCGTGGGACCCTGTGTGGATACAGCGGGTACGTGCCTGTAGCATTGTGGCAATTTTGTGACAATGTCCCATCATCCAGTTCTTTTTAGAGCGGCGGATTGCGGTTCACCTGCGTTCCACGGGGGCCGCGGGGTGCGCATGCGCTGGGCGACGCCATCTCGACGCGCTCCGTGACGTCTGTAAGCGCCGCCGCGCATGCGCCGCCGCGCATGCGCGGTGCGCAGACGTGGATGCGCTGGGAGATGGCGCCGCGTACCATGGTGCTTCCCGCGCCCGATCGAGTGGTCCGCAGGTGTGCCGCATTCAGGTGATTCTTGTCCATCGCCCCACCCCATTACATTCTATATATACCCTGCCTATGCATTATATAGTACCTCCTGACGAAGCCGTTGAGGTGAAACGCGCGTCGAGGTCTCGCGCCCAGGGCCGGTCATTCATCTTGCCACCATGTCTTCAGGTACGTCCAGTACTTAGCGCGGTTCCATGCTACGTGCGGGGTACCCCTGTATGTATCCACGATGGGTCCCTTGTAATTAGGCGCACGTTAGTTATGGTTTGATTTCAGCCTAAGTGACTTTATATTTATCATATTATTGTTTTTGGCTGATTGTGATATCTACATCATACCGTGTGTGCTAGCTACGACTCTGGGGTTACTATACCTGGCCTGTGGTACTTGTGTACCATACCCCTATTGGGGAGACCATATATGTGATATTCATCTGGTTTCCCAGAGTCTTAGCTTTTGCTTTATTGGTCGTACCTATTTGTGCTTTACATTGCGCACGAACTGTGCTTTATCTTGCGCAGTTCTACGGTGGTTCCTTTGAATTTACTTACCCTGTGCTTCTCCGTGTACTGTATTACATCCTGTTGCTCTCCATTATTTATATTTTATAATAAATGATACCTTTTGATATAAACATTCCACTTGTTTGGCTTTTAGTTTACTCTGGATGTGGTACAAGTGGTCATTATAGCTGTCTAAGTTGACAGAGCTGCCTTTTTGTAGGTTAATAGTACTTATACGCTGGGTCTCTTCAGAGAGACTCAACGTATTAGAATGAAGGAACTGCTCCCCTAATCACCACACACTTTTGGGTTTTTCACCATTTAGATGCCATGGTCACCTGCCTGCAATCAGCATTATTGCTATTTTTAGACATTAGCCATGGACCTCTCCTGTTTTAAACAGCAGAGCCCCACCAGCTCACAAGCGGGCCTTTATTTAAATCCCCTCCCAGTGCCGTACATGTACAGCACTGGGGATCTAATTGTTAAAGCTTTATTCATTCATCTACATATGAAGAGGAGTATACATACATAATAAAAACAAGTACAATAAGCATGAACAAGACAAGTTACAAACTGGTACAGATATGTAGAGATAAAATTGGGAGAGTAGAGCACCACATGTGCATTAAAGGGCTTCTGTCACCCCACTAAACTCATTTTTTTTTGTGTACTTATAATCCCTATCCTGCGATATATCTATACATTATGTTTTTAATCATTTTCGTTCAGTAGATGTGTAAAAAAACATACTTTTATAATATGCTAATTACCTGTCTACCAGCAAGTAGGACGTCTACTTGCTGGTAGCAGCCGCAAAAAAAACGCCCCCTCCTCCTGTTGATTGACAGGGCCAGCCGCGATCTCCTCCTCCGACTGGCCCTGTCAGCATTTTAAAAATCGTGCGCCTGTGTTGATTTGGCGCAGGCGCTCTGAGATAAGGAGGCTCGCCTCCTCAGCACTCCCTCAGTGCGCCTGCGCCGATGACGTCACCGAAAGAGAAGACGTCGTCGGCGCAGGCGCACTGAGGGAGTGCTGAGGAGGCGAGCCTCCTTCTCTCAGAGCGCCTGCGCCGAATCAACACAGGCGCGCGATTTTTAAAATGCTGACAGGGCCAGCCGGAGGAGGAGATCGTGGCTGGCCCTGTCAATCAACAGGAGGAGGGGGCGTTTTTTTTGCGGCTGCTACCAGCAAGTAGATGCCCTACTTGCTGGTAGACAGGTAATTAGCATATTATAAAAGTATGTTTTTTGACATATCTACTGAACGAAAATGATTAATAACATAATGTATAGATATATCGCAGGATAGGCATTATAAATACACACACAAAAAAAAGAAGAGTTTAGTGGGGTGACAGAAGCCCTTTAAACGCTTCCTTATTGTGTTAAAAAGCTTATGAGTCTGCTTACCAGATGTTGTTGTGAAGAGTCACTGTAGATCTCTTTGCTGGTTATTTGGTGTCCCGACCAGCATGCGGTTTTCTTGGGCTGCGGCTGCGGTCCTCTGCATGTGCTCAAGGCAGGTGGCAGATGAAGAGAAATAACCTTTAAAAAACGTTGTTGCGAACCCCTTTGGCGCTGCATAGACCTTGATTGAATGAACTTCACAATTTAAGTGTCTGGTATTAAGAGATCTTTTATTATACGGTATAGTCAACGCGTTTCTGGGGCAGGATTACCCCCTTCGTCAGGACTATTTACAGTATGACATAGGAGAGAGGACCCTGCCTGCAAGGGTTTAAAATCTACAAGAAATGGGAGAAGGATATAATAGGTGAGGGTAAAAAGCTAGTCATGGCGGTATTATGGCAGCAGGTACTTTATGTTGTAGGCTTGTCTGAAAATGTTTTTCAGGTTTCTTTTGAAGGCTTCCATTGTAGGTGAGCGTCTGATATGTTGTAGTAGAGAGTTCCTGAGTAAAGAGGCTGCATGGGAGAAGTCTTGGAGTCAACTGTGGGAAGAGGAGATAAGAGTATAGTAGAGAATGAGGTCTTGTGAGGATCACAGATTGCATGTGGGTAGGTATCGGGAGATTTATGGAGGGGACAGGTTGTGGATGGTTTTGTATGTCATAGTAAGTGTTTTGTACTGGACTCTGTGGCCAACCAGGAGCCAGTGAAGGGATTAGCAGAGTGAAAAGACAGGAGAGTAATGGGAGGAGAGATGGATTAGTCTGACTTGAGGATAGAGTTGAGGATAGATTGGAAGATTGTGAGAGGGCTAGAGAGGAGGATGTTATAGTAGTCTAGGCAGGAGATGATGAGGGCATTATGAGGGAAGTCATATGAATGCCATCTTGTCTACCTCTTGTGCAGGAAATCATATAGTGTACACACCATCTTGTTGCCGTCTTCTCACAGTGGGGCTCTTCCCCTTCTTTATTCTCATGCTGAAGCTTGCATTTTTTGTGAGAGATTCACTGCTTTTTTGGCCTACAGCCTTTATGACATGCTGTTGGTATACACAGTATACACACTTGCTAAAATAAAAGTCATTTATGAAGAACACACCTCCTGTTTCTCTGTGAGATGATTTTCCTGAGCCGCTCTACAAGGACTGGATGACACACAAGATGACTCGAATTGATAAGAAACTCTCAACAGGACGGCCAGACCCTCCTAGGTAGCTGCATGGTAAGAATGTTTTTTTCTTACAAATCTCCCTCTATTCCTCCCTGTGATGAGTCTTCTGATCTGGATGAGTTATGTGTCTATAATGTCCAGTCCAAGAACCTTTTTAAATTAATGATGTTTTAGATGTGATGATGGTTAATACTAATTAACCCACTTTTGAGCGACCAGTTAAAGTATCTCACGGCTAAGATTAGTATAAGCGTGTTTTGGCGTTCCCGGACAACAGCAAGCAGGGTAGCCTCATAAGAGAACTAACAAATCGACTATATGAATGTTGATTAATGGGAATCCCTTAATGATAAGTTGAAAGAGTGTGAGTGATCTATGAGGGACAAATGAATAAGGTCTTGATTGATGAGGGATTAAAGTAGGTGTGGCTTCTTGTACATGGCAAGAAGAGTGTCTCCCTTAAGAAGGAGGGAAAAATGTGTGAAGAACATAACCATTAGGAAATTGTCATAGTGGAAAAGTAGACTGGGGACTGTTGTAACGTCTTTGGAAATTGATAAGGGAACCTTTACACAAATAAGGGTGCCAAAAGGGGCTTTATCCCAAATACACCATAGACACATCACGTGGTGCATAAGTGAATGAAAATAGGGGACCTCATCATAGCAGTCACTTTTGGACATCAAAGTCAAGAACCACCTGAGATGTAGTGTCCTATAGTCCACCCGAGAGTCTGGCTGCGTTTCAAAATCAGGAAAGAGCAACTAAAGGGGCATCCAGTTGTGAGGTTGTCATAGACTTAGTGTGTGATCAGGGTTGTCTGTGGAAAAGTCCTGACTAGGTGTACCAGAAGGACTGTTGTCCAAGGTAGGAGGACCTAGAGGAAGACTGGCCGGCCAGTTGTGTGCATAGTTAGGTCTTGGGGTGTAAAGTGCCTTGTGAGCCGGACCCAAGTTCTGTGATTGGACTGAATCAGACCATGGGGACCTAACAGAGTAAGTTTGGGGATCAAAAGAGAAAAAACTACCAAACAAATAGAGACAGAGAGAAAGCAGGAAAATATGCTCTGAAAGGATGTGATAAACTGTTTAAAAAACTGACATCTGCAAGGATGGATGTCTGGATCCTGAAGGTCGAAAACATTTTAGGAGAGAATGTAGAGGATGGCTAGTAGATAAAGGCTTAGAACACACTGCAGAAAAGTGGAAGTATTTGTTATAGTAAGTTGTACAATCTGTTTCAGTTTGTTATTTGTCTGGTTTAAAGATCTGATGGGAGAAGCAAAAAGGCCAGTGCTGATTCCCTTGAGAAGGGGACTGCCCTGTCCCGGTCCACCCAAACACTAGCTGTACCACAAGGGTAGGGTATTTAAAGTGTCCCATGAACTAGAACTACCTGAGGGAGGAAGAGCAAGGGAGCTGAACCAGAGGTTTTGGGTGTTAAAGTGCCTTTTGAGACAGACCTATCTGAGGCAGGAGGAGCTCAAAAAGTGCTTGCTGGCAAGGATATATGTGTTCAAGTTCTTAGGGTGTTGGCCCACACCAGTGCCAGTAGTTCCAGTTTAAAGGAGCTATAGTTATCAGGGTTGCATTCTGACTCTCTTAGGGACCAGCTCCCATAGGCGATGACTCTCGCCCGTCCATCCTGAACTTGGGACAATACGGCCCCCAGACCATGTAGGCTTCCATCAGTATACAGTAGGAATGGGGTATCAAACCGTGCGTAAGCCAGGATCGGGGCATTGGTCAGCGCCTCTTTCACCGCTTCAAGTTGACGGGGCGTTTCTTAGGGCCCCCAGCTGTGCCTCTTAGCAACTCGTTTAACGGGCCCACCAGATGAGCGAATTTGGGTATAAACCTCCTGTAGTAGCTGGCCAGTCCCATGAACGCCCATACCTCCCATAGCGTACTTGGCCCTTCTGAACAGCCTCCACCTTGCGTTTCTTCTTGATAAGCGGGCTCGATCAAGACCTCCAGTCCATTCAGTCGTTGTCCAGCCCCCACTGGCAGCATCAATATTCGCTCCTGTTGAGGTGGGATCTTCAACGCAGTCCTCCGTAGCACCCTCACGTCTCCAATGGCCCGTCCGGACAGGTTACTGTTTTGCAGGCTACAGCTCCTCACCATTTGTTGTAAGACCTTCTGGGTAGGCCGGTGTGCGGTGGCCCGTTGCCAGTACTTCGGCCCATTTTCACGTCCATTCCTTTCCGGGACGAATGGTCCACCAGCACGACCCCTTTCTTGCCGATGTCTTGCCCAAACAGTCGGACCCGCATCCAGACTATCCTTCGAACATCCATCTCTCTATTATCGTCAGCCGTCAGCCTGATGACCCTCCCATCTTCGGGCTCCATCATATGCCCGAAGTGCCTCTCGAAGAACTCCAAAGGCATTAGAGTGCACTCTGACCCTGTATCGACTAGGCAGCAAACCTTTCGGCCTTCCAGCTCGGCTTCTAATATGGGGCTGCTGCATACAGATCACGTTCTTCATGCAGAGGGCTTAACTTCTGGTGCACCGCCGCAGGACGCCCAGCTCCTGCAGCGGTCGGAAGTTTAACGTTGGCTCTGACGCTTCCTGTTCTGGGCACTCTCTGTCCATATGGCCATACTTTCGGCAAACCCAACAGAGGGGCCCTTTTCTGCCAGGCCCCCTCACCGGGGTTATTCTGGGTGGAGTGACACGAGGTGCGGGGACAGTTTCCGGAGGCGGGGACGGTTCTACCTTCATCTGGGACACTTCCAGCCGAAGCTCTTTCAATTCCGCCCGCAGGGCCTGGACCATATCCTTTAAGGACTCCGATTCTTCAGATCCCGGCCGGTCCCTTGTAACATGCGCGCTATTCCCCACTCTCGCTGCCGTAGGTATGGGCTCTTCCTCCCTCTCTACGGCGGCTAAATAAACGCTGTAGAATGTCATATCGGCCATTGTTCGGGTCATCTCTTGTAATTTATCTTGTAGGAATTTATTGGAGAGCCCCACTATGAACTGATCTCGTAGAAGCCGGTCCACCTCCCGGAAGGCGCCCATAGCCTCAGGGTCTCTTCGTTGTATCTCATTCAGTGTCTCCTGTAGAGCATTGGAATATTGAATCAGGGTCTCGCCCTCTCGTTGGGGTCGGTTAAAGAAGTGACTCCGTAACTGTACCACTTTGGCCCGCCCTCCTTGGGCTCTTTCTAGCAGGGAGAATATCTTCTCTAGGGTATCTCTCTCAGAGTCAGGCCTTACCATCACTGTCCGCCTGACGTCACCCTCTAGGGCTCCCAATGCAACCTTGGCCCGCAGTTCGGGGGTCAGGTTACACATTTTAACCGCACTTCGCACCCTTTCAGTCCAGTCCTGCAATGTCATGTTGTTACCGTCATACTTTGGAAGATGACGCAGCAGTGCCCCTACAGGGATGTATCCTACTGGGTAGCCATATTGTTAGAGGCAAGCTGAACTTCCGCCTGTGCACCCTGGGCTGGGTCCTGATCCAGCACCACTGGCACCGGGGGACGATCTCCCGCCGCGTTCCCGTACATAGCGGTCGCTGTATCCTGCCGACTACGCCAAGTTGTAAGCCGTGTACCGGGGTGGGCTCCCCAGAATACAGCGAAGTCACAGACAAGGAAAGCGACACTGACACCAGCTTAATATGCAAGAACAGAAAACTTTACTTAAACGACAAGTAATAACATAAGCATCAGCAAAGCAATACAAACATGCATAGAAACGCTATATCCCGGACCCACAGTAAATGTCCCTGCCCAATGGACAGGCCTAGCCGATGGCGGACACAGCAGAGCCTGCAAGTCATGCTGTGCCGCTACAGAGGACACCCCTAGCCGGTGGCAAACGCAGCAGAGCCTGCAAGTCAATAACTGCGCTGCAATCCAGTACAGTCTAGCAAAAAAAATATAAATCCTGACTAACTAATGCTAGGCCTAGGCTAGTCTCTGTAACTTCAGGCGCCACACAATATATTGCAATCAGTAACCAGGTGTACTGACCTGTGTTCGTTCTGGGCCCGAGGATGCAGCCTACCAGAGATAGCCACTAACTTCTCAGCAACCGGCCTTGCTTGATAGTGAGGCCTTCTGTCACAGCCACTATCTCTGGCTGTGACCTTCCGTCCTTGCTCGTTCGGCGCTCCTCGCTGCAGTTTCGTTTCTGTGTGTTTTTTGTGATTCTTTATGGGTTAACTCCCCTGTGTTCCTATCTGGAGTTAATCCTCTCTGTCTGATCCATGGGTGTGGCCTCTCTGCTGCACCCATGGAACCTGTATATAAGGTTGAGGTTTCCTCAGTTCTGGGTCAGCTCTCCTGGTGTGTGTTGTCTTGTCGTGTCCTGCTCCTAGTTTGTACTCACTCTCCTATGCTGCTGACCCATGGAATCTGTGTCTGTCTGTGCTCTGTGGGTTTCCTACTTGTTCATTGCCGTCCTCTTTCCTGTGTTTCTGTTATCTGTTCTGCCAGTTATGTTTGAGTCACCTTGTGTTTATTCATATGTCTCTGTTCAGCAAGCCCTTGCTGCAGCGTGCCTTGCTGCAGATTGCTATGGGCAAGGCCACGCAGTATACCACTGATGCAGCTAGTCCTTCTCTGCTCATTGCCACTCCTGTTCCCTTGCGTGAACTCCTGCTTGTGTTTTTAGTTGCCTGCTTGTATTTGCCTGTTTGTTATGTTTGCCTATGTACCGTCAGTACCTTCTGGTACCTGTTGTCCGTTTGCTCCTGTTGTCACTGGCTAGTTCACGCTCCAGAGTGGACCCTGGCAACTCCCTGCGGCAAAGCCTAACCCTACCATCTGGGGCCCTAGTGAATACCAGGAGTTGCTTAGTCACGCCCCTCTGGAGTATTACTAGACAGTGGAGCAGTGGGGGTTTTCTTCCCACTGTGTGGACGGTACATAGAGCTCTCAATTTCCCTGTGTTTCCCTCCTTGGATTCTGTTTGTGCAATAAGCTCTGTTGTGACTGTACCGTATTGCTGTATGTTTTTGCTTGACGACGTGGAGGTCTCTCCTGGGACCTCCAACTCGTGACACCTTCTGTCCACACTGGTCTTCCTGGGACAACCTCTCTTTCAAAAGAGCTGGATACAGAAAGGATATTACAGCTACTCTCCTTCTTCTAAGTGTCCATTAACTGCCGGACATCTGCAAGCCAGGATGGAATCGGATTCAGTCCCTCACAGCACAATCCTTCCACCATGCCAGATCAACACACTTCCTGGTTCACTCACAGGCAGCAGCATGAGTCATCATCTGTTTTGCATATTTAAATCTCAGAGTGTGCTGCTGTAGCTGCAAAACAGTGGCCTCTAGTGTCCGGAATGCCAAATGACAGTTTAAGTAAAGACATTATGCAGAAATAGCTGTTTCACAATCTCACAGAAGTGCCAGAGAGCCAGACCTAGGGACTGCAGGATCACACAGAGCAGATTATGGGGAATCTGATGGGGGGACTTGGCAGAAACCTGAAAGGGAAACCTGACAGACAGATTGTGATGAAAAGAGAAGGTAGAGATGCAGTGAAAGGGTGTAGCAAGTTGTTGAAAAACACTAAAATGCCTAAAGATGGAAGTTTAGATGTTGAATAAAATGGATGACACTGTTAAACGCATAGCCCATATTAAGATTTCCCTGAACTAAGAATCTCATTGTGGGTAACGTGTGCCTGGGAAGACAGGTCTGTCTCAGTAAGTGAGACTTCAGGAGTTAAAGAATCGGGCAGACAGAGTGTATCTGCTTTTGTCACAGTATGTAATTTGGTTGAGCTCATGAAAGGGAAAACAGCAGTGGAAAGTTGTCAAACAATGAAGTGCTTGTACTAAGGCTTTAAATGTTGGTCATGATGAATTGTCTTTATTTTGTTTAATACAGATTACACACAAGAAGAAACAGAGTGAAGATTAAAAAGTGAAAGTAAGAATCCTGGGAACGAGGGATAACCTATAATGCTGTGCAGGAGAGTTTTCAGACACTGTAGGGAGGACATGGGGACAGCATAGGGAGAATGTAGCTCAGTGCAGGCTCTGTAAACTAAAAAGATCCTTAGGAGACAGTGCAGTTTGTATCAATCCCCTGTGTAGGGCACAGAGCTATCTAATTGAATGGTGCCAACCTTGGTTATTAGATAAGCAATTCCATTACGCCTTTATTCTCAAATTGGGGTGAATAACCTGTGTAATATAACTGTTATAGTGGTGTCCACCTGATTTAAGAGATAACAATTTCATTAGGCCTTGATTCCCATACTGGGATGAATAACATGTGTAATATAACTGTTATAGTGGTGTCCACCTGATTTCATAGATAAGCTATTCCATGAGGCCTTGATCTCATATTGGGGTGAATAACCTGTGTAATATAGCTGTTAGTGGGATGTCCAACAAAGAGGTGCCAGGGCCCTCCAAAGAACCAGACAGTGGCTAAAATATTGCGTATAGCCTGCAGAAGGAACAGAAGAAGAAGAGGTTGTGATAGCAGCAGCTGCAGCAACAGGCCAGAATGCCAGTGTCATCCAGTGGTCATGTCTTGACGACTAATCCCGTTGTCCTGGAATGGTTGACTCGGTCTTCAACATCCTCTCAAATAAAATCAGATACCCCCAGCCAATAGTCTGTGGCTCCTCTGACACCACACTTAGTTGGCATGGCCTACAAACAAGCTCTGTGCCCTGTGTCCTGAACCTGCCACTTTCCTTTTATTCTTTTTCTGTCAGGCAAGTGATTTATGTTGCTAGCTCTGCTCCACTTTTCAGCAAGGAAGATATTACTGAGAACAGTCAGCAGCTACTGCCCAGCCAAGATTTGGAGGAGAGGTTTTCTGCTTCCTCCTGTTGGAGTGCAGGTAGTGACGATGGGAGTCGAGTGGGAGCATGTGTTGTGAACGGTCAGGGATGAGGCCATGAGACTGGTGATGGTGACTTACGGTAAGTGACTAGCAGACAGCAGTGGATGATAATGTAGGCGACCGCACGTGGGAGCCGGATGAAGAGGGGGCTTCAGCATTATCATCAGGGGGTGAGGGTGGCAGGTTGCCCGTAAGACATCGGCAGGGGGGCAGTGTGCGGTTGAGCTAGCAGGGTTCCAGCATGGCCGTAAGTCAGCAGGGTGGCAGCAGGGTGCAAGTATGGCTGTGAGTCAGCAGGTTGTTAACAGTGTGGGATCTGGAGCCAAACGTGCCCAGGGTAGACCATCTGCTGCTCAGGAGCCTACCTCTCCAGAAACAACTAGCGGTACATGGGTTCATAGTGACAGCGACAGGCAGTCAGAAAGCAGTAGTGTGGTTAAAATGCCAAGGACATTAGCGTGGTCGTATGTAGGTTCTGTGGGCAGAAGGTGAAGCCATCCAGGTGGCAATGTTGGCAACAAGGCCCTGCGTCAACACATGGAGTGTCACCATAAAGTGGCCTGGGAAAACTGTGGCGCTAATGTAGTGGTACAGCATGAAGCATCTCTCAGCAGCCCCCACTCCTATCCTAGCAGTCAGGCCTCCACCACCTCCAACAAAGGAGCTGTATTTCCTTCCTATCGTCTAATGGTCCTGATGCTCATCCTCCTACTCCTCGTCATGCGTTTCACCAGCAATCGATCACTGATCATTTAAAAGAGACAACAGTATGCTTGCACTCCCAAAGTCATCACTACTTCTGTAAAAAAAAGCTGTACAACCTCTGCATACATATGTACAGCAGAAGGTGGGCCAGTCCATGAGCCTGTCGATGTCTGGTACAGTTCAGAGCAACGTCAACATGTGGAGCTGTAAATATGGTCAAGGACAATATAAGTCCTTTATGGCCCACTAGGTATATGTGGTTCCTCTCCAGGCACCCCAGCAACTTGGCCAGGTGATGGCAATGCCGCCACATGTTCTCATGCTGTGATTGAGGCACCAATATACTCCTCCGCCTTGTCATGCTCTCCCTTGTCCTCAGCCTCCACTGTAGGCACAGCTTAGAGTGGTTCTCCAGCATACCACCTATGCAGAACACAGTGGTGTCACATTGTTTTGCACCTGTCCAGCCTAGGCGAACTGAGTCACACCGGGGAGGAACTGCTCGGCGTCATCAACCAATAAATTGAATACTGGCTGTCTACTCGACAACTGAAGATCTGAGCCATGGTCATTGATAAAGGAAAGAACATTGTGTAGGAGCTGTGTCATGGAGGGATGACCCATGCGCCCTGAATGGAGCATGTCTTTAATATGGTTGTAAACCGGTTCCTGAAGTCATCCACCCAACTGCAAGACTTCTTGAATATGGCCAGGAAACATTGCATTCACTTCAGCCATTCTTACCCTGCAAAACACACCCTCCTTGAGCTGCAAAATCATAATGGTGTTCCCCAACATCACCTCATATGCAACGTTTCTACACGTTGGAACTCCACCCCCCACATGTTGGGCCAACTATATGAGCAGAGGAAGGCAGTGAACAATTTTTTGATGATGCAGTCAGACAGTGGTACTGCCCTTTGTAACTTCGACGTTAGCCAGTGGCAGCTCATGCGTGACACCTGCAATTTACTCAGGCCCTTTGAGGAGGCCACTTTATTTGTCAGTTGCCAGGACTACAGGATGAATGATGTCATTCCATTCCTTCACTTCCTGGAGCAGATGCTGATAAATCTGGCTGGCCAGGGGAAAGGAGATGTGGCACCATCATCTCACGGTCACCTGAGTCCTCTGGGGGCTAAACTAGCAGAGGAGGAGGACATTAATGCCCAGGAAATGTATACAGAAATAGGTGATTTATCTGCAAAAATTACAGGAGGGGAGCAGGAGGAGTTCGAGGGCAATTACGAAAACCAGGAAGATAACCCCAACAGACCGTGGCAATATGCCGTGGAAATGGAGGCAGGTAATCCCTCTAAGTCCCTTGCAGAAATGGCTAGATGCATGCTGAGTTGCTTGGGTAGTGACAGCCGCATTATCACCATTTGGCAGAGGAATGACTACTGGCTCTCCACACTATTAAACCCTCACTATGGGGCCAAAATGGGGGCCATTTTAACACCCGCTGAGAGGGATGAAAACTTAAACTACTATCAAGACATCCTAAGTAGTCGATTGGTCACTGTTTATGTGCGCCATTGCCCATCCTCATGAAGGTCTGACTGCGGGGACCCCCTGCGCTCACATTCCACTGCCATGACTGCTGGAGGGAGTTGGGTGGGGGCAGGAGCAGCACCAGCTCTATCAGCAGCAACTTAAGTCTGGTGGCTCTTCTGCCTACTGAAGAAACCACTCAGCAGTAGCAGGGCATGGAGCAGAACCTGAACCAACAGGTAGTAGTATACTTGGACTGCACCCTGCCACCTGAGATCCAAGATCCCCTGGACTATTGACTACTTGATTTGTGGCTGTAACTGGCCAAGTTTGCCCTGGGCAAGCTTTCCTGTCCAGCCAATAGTGTGGCATCATAGCGGGTGTTTAGTACCTGTCACGGTGGGGAGTGGGGAATACCCCCCACCGTACGATGACTGGGGGATAAGGAAAGCAACTAGGCCTGAACACAAGGATAAGGGAGCAGGTCACCTCCTAATGCATGCCTATACCTAGACCTAACTCCTCACCGTATGAGCGGACCTGGATGGTAGGACGGCTCATACCCTGGATACCTAAGGCCCTGAGTCACCCTGAGAATCCCTCACAAAGGAGCTGGGGAGAGGCGCCCTGTTCTTCCAGGACATGGAAGAACAGGAGTCTCAAAAGGCCTAGAAGCAGGGAAAGGAAATTACAACATGCAGCAAGAGAATCGGCAGGTAAGAAAACAAGATGACACACTTACCTGCCGCTGCCACCACGACTGGAACCCGTGAATACGTACCGGAGCCCTAACACCAAACAGGACTCCGTACCAGCAACTCACACAGGTATCCAGCCCACCAAACTCCGCCAGGACCCCCATGCCTCAAGGTGCATGGCTGCCCCAGGTGGCACTGCATACAGGCTAGGAAGTCTAGCAACCATGCTGGAAGATATCACCAAACATTCCAGACAAGAAACACCAGGCTAGACACTACAACACAACAAGGTGGTTAACCCCTCCAGCACCGGACAGAGGAGGAAACAACTGACAGGGGGAAGTGCACACACCAGCATAAAAAGCTACACGTTGCCGCAGGCAACAACATGCAAGGCAACTGTTGCCACAGGCAACAGCAAGCGGGGCATAAGTGTCACAGCGCACATCAAAGGCCGAGACAGTACCCCAAAAAGAACTCCCCTTTGAGAGATTAACCTTTCTAAAGATGAATCAGGCGTGGATCAGCCAGGATTTCCACACACCAGTGCCTGATTCATCAGACTAGATCTTTCTGGCAGTAATGTTCTGACTGCAGTGTGTTGCCACACCAGAACATTTAGAAAAATGGTCCATTACTTCTGATCACATGCTTCAGCAACTATTCTGATGCTGCAACCTGCCTGATGCCACAAACTTGCTGCCTCTGCTGCAATCTTCTCCTTCTGCCACCCACCATCTTATGATGTTACTTCCACTGCTGTTACCTTCCTACTCTGTGACTGGGTCATTATGTTGACTCCTCATGCCAGTCTCATGGCCACATCCTTAACTGCTCACAATACCTGCTCCAACGCGACTCTCATTGTCACTACTTTCACGTCTACAGGAGGAAGCAGCGGACCTCTCCTCCAAATTTGGGCTAGGCAGTAACTGCTGACTGTCCTGAAAAAGCTTGTCCTTGCTGAAAAGCAGAGGAGAGCCATCAGGACACAATACTTCCTGTGCAGAAGGAGCAGAAAAAGAAAGAGGCGGGTTCAGGACACAAAGGGCACGGAGCTTGTTCCTGGGCCATACCAACTAAGTGTGATATCAGGAGAACCCACCAACTCCCACTGTGGGTGTCTGATGTCAGTTCAGATGATGTTGAAGACTGAGTCAACCATTCAAGAACAGTTGGATTGTAGGTCAAAATATGACCGCTGGATGACAGTGGCAGCTCTGGCCTGTTACTGCAGCTGCCGCCTCCACCACCCCTCTCTTCTTCTGCTGCTATTTCTGCAGGCTACAGCAACATTTTTGCCACTGCCTGTTCCCTCAGAGGGCCCTGGCACCTGTCGGTCGGACATACTGTACAGTAGCAGTAACTGTATATGTAAAACAAATTATTCAATGTCAATGTGGACACACTTATAACAGTAGTATTAAACAGTTTATTCACCCCAATTTGAGAATCAAGGCTTAATGGAATTGATTATCTATTTAACAAGTGGGCACCCCAATAACAGTAAAAACAGACAACTCATTCACCCCAATTTGAGAATCAAGGCGTAATAGATCTGTTTATCTATTAAACAAGGGGGACACCCTAATAACAGTTAAATTACACTTTTTATTCACCCCATTTTGATAATTAAGCCGTATCAGACCTGCTTATCTTTTAAACAAGATGGACACCCCAATAACAGTTAAATTACACTACTCATTCACCCCAATTTGAGAATCAAGGCGTAATAGATGTGCTTAACATTTAAGCAAGGGGGACACCGCAATAACAGTCAAATTATACTACTTATTTACCCCAATTTGAGAATCAAGGCATAATAAACCTGCTTATCTATTTAGCAAGGGGGACAACCGGATAACAGTTAAATTACATAGCTTATTCACCTCAATTTGAGAATCAAGGCATAATAGATTTGCATACTGTATCTATTAATCAAGGGGGGCACCCCAATAGCAGTTAACCCCTTAGGGACTTAGGACGTATCGGTACGCCATGTTTGCCGAGTCCTTAGTTTAAAAGTTTAAAAGTACATTGCAGCGCGGAGGGGGTTAATTGTGACAGGATGAAATCATTCAGCGAGCATCCTGTCACAACATCGGGGGGGGTCATGTGACCCCCCCGTATTGGCGATCGCCGCAAACCGCAGGTCAATTCAGACCTGTGGTTTGCGGCTTTTACCTGATGTTGCGGCGGGGGCGGGCGGTGCCATCGGGTCCCCATGCGGCTGTGGGGGGGACCCGATGGCATGGAAGGCAGCGCAATGTCTAAGGAAGGCATCGCACTGCCTTCAGGTGACGAGCCTGTGAGATCCAGCCCCCTGGCTCTCACAGGCCGGAAGCTGTATGAGTAATACACACAGTATTACTCATACAGCCAATGCATTCCAATACAGAAGTATTGGAATGCATTGCAAAGGATTAGACCCCCAAAAGTTCAAGTCCCAAAGTGGGAGAAAAAAGAAAGTGAAAAAAAAGTTGAAAAAAGAAAGTTTTCCCCCAATTTTCCCCAAATAAAGTTTAAAAAAATTGGTAAAAAATAGGGGGGAAAAAAGTATACATATTAGTTATCGCCGCGTTCGTATCGACCGGCTCTATAAAAATATCATATGACCTAACTCCTCAGATGAACACCGTAAAAAATAAAAAATAAAAACTGTGCTAAATAAACAATTTTTTGTCACCTTACATCACAAAAAGTGTAATAGAAAGCGATCAAAAAGTCACACGCACCTCAAAATAGGGCCAAAAAAAAGTCATCTCATCCCACAAAAATCATACCCAACTCAAGGTAATCGCCCAAAAACTGAAAAAATTATGGCTCTCAGACTATGGAAACAATAAAAGATGATTTTTCTTTTGCTTCAAAAAAGAAATCATTGTGTAAAACTTACATAAATAAAGCAAAGTATACATATTAGGTTTCGCCGCATCCGTCACGGTTATCCGTCTATAAAAATATCACATGATCTAACCTGTCAGATGAATGTTGTAAATAACAAAAAATAAAAACGGTGCCAAAACAGCTATTTCTTGTTATCTTGCCTCACAAAAAGTGTAATATAGAGCAACCAAAAATCATATGTACCCTAAAATAGTACCAACAATACTGCCACCCTATCCCGTAGTTTCTAAAATGGGGCCACTTTTTTGGAGTTTCTACTCTAGGGGTGCATCAGGGGGGCTTCAAATGGGACATGGTGTCAAAAAAAAACAGTCCAGCAAAATCTACCTTCCAAAAACCGTATGGCATTCCTTTCCTTCTGCGCCCTGTGCCGGTACAGCTGTTTACGACCACATATGGGGTGTTTCTGTAAACTACAGAATCAGGGCCATAAATATTGAGTTTTGTTTAGCTGTTAACCCTTGCTTTGTTACTGGGAAAAATGGATTAAAATGGAAAATTTGCCAAACAATTGAAATTCTGAGATGTCATCTCCATTTGCCAATAACTCTTGTGGAACACCTAAAGGGTTAACGACGTTTGTAAAATCAGTTTTGAATACCTTGAGGGGTGTAGTTTCTTAAATGGGGTCACTTTTATGGAGTTTCTACTCTAGTTTTGGATCAGGGGGGCTTCAAATAGGACATGGTGTAAAAAAAAACAGTCCAGCAAAATCTGCCTTCCAAAAACCGTATGGCATGCCTTTCCTTCTGCGCCCTGCCGTGTGCCCGTACAGTAGTTTACAACCACATATGGGGTGTTTCTGTAAACTACAGAATCAGGGCCATAAATATTGAGTTTGGTTTGGCTGTTTACCCTTGCTTTGTAACTGGAAAAAAATTATTAAAATGGAAAATCTGCCCAAAAAGTAAAATTTTGAAATTGTATCTCTATTTTCCATTAATTCTTGTGGAACACCTAAAGGGTTAACAAAGTTTGTAAAATCAGTTTTTAATACCTTGAGGGGGGTAGTTTATAGAATGGGGTCATTTTGGGGTGGTTTCTATTATGTAAGCCTCGCAAAGTGACTTCAAACCTGAACTGGTCCCTAAAAATTGGGTTTTTGAAAATTTCTAAAAAATTTCAAGATTTGCTTCTAAACTTCTAAGCCTTGTAACATCCCCAAAAAATAAAATATCATTCCCAAAATGATCCAAACATGAAGTAGACATATGGGGAATGTAAAGTAATCACTTTTTTGGAGGTATTACTATGTATTATAGAAGTAGAGAAATTGAAACTTGGAAATTTGCAATTTTTTTTACAAATTTTTGGTAAATTTGGTATTTTTTTTATAAATAACATATTTATTTTTTTACTTCATTTTAACAGTGTCATGAGGTACAATATGTGACAAAAAAACTATCTCAGAATGGCCTGGATAAGTCAAAGCGTTTTAAAGTTATCAGCACTTAAAGTGACACTGGTCAGATTTGCAAAAAATGGCCAAGTCCGTAAGGTGAAATAGGGCCAAGTACTTAAGTGGTTAAATCACACTACTTATTCACCCCAATTTGAGAATCAAGGCTTAATAGATCTGCTTATCTATTAATCAAGGGGTACAAGCCAATAACAGTTTCATTAGATAGTTTATTCACCCCACTTTGAGAAGTATGAAGTAATAGAATTGCTTGTCTATTAAACAAGGTGGACACTGTTCAATTAGATAGCTCTGTGCAGGGATTGATGCAAACTGAGCAGTCTCCTATGGATCCTTTCAGCTTTTGATTACACAGCCTACACTTTCCCTGCAGTCTCCCTATGCTCTCTCTATGGTGTGTAAAAACTCTATGATCTCTCTATACCATCCTACACTGTCCCTGCAGTCTCCCTATACAAGATTCTACAATAAAAGCTTTGTTAAACACTGTCCCTAGCACTTGTCACATCTCTCCTTATGTTCAGTTCACTTTAAACGGGCTGAAACCAGGTGAAATTAGGATTTTTATAGGGCTGTGACATCACAGGGCCTGGCTAGCTGCTGATTGGCTGGCTGCACTGCATTATAGGTAATCTCTTGTTCCTGGTCTTCTTTTACATTGTAACACATGTCACCACCATTTTAGGAAACAATTAATTCATTACCATGCAGCGCCAGAAAATTTGGATGCGTTGCGAATGAAGTTTTTCCTAAACTTTAGATGGAATTCCACTCTCGGATGCTCTGATTCGCTCAACACTACTTATATTATTTAGAACAAAACACAAAGGAATACAAATAGATATATTCTCATAGGTTTTATTATGCAGTGTTAAGAAACAGATTTTTAGTTTTACAAATAATTTAAACGTAAATACAAATATGACCATTCTACTTTTTTATTGTTCTACATTTGTTTTACTGCTACATTTCTACATTTGTATTGTTGCTATAAATATTATTTCATTTTCCATGATCTTGACCCTGGTGGCCTCCATGAGCTTTTGAGCCATCATCATGTCCTCCATGACCAACTTGATGTTTGGCTCCATCATCATGGTCTCCATGACCTGCTTGATGTTTGGCTCCATCATCATGGCCTCCATGACTAGCCTGTTGTTTGGCTCCATCATCATGGTCTCCATGACCTGCTTGATGTTTGGCTCCAACATCATGGCCTCCATGACTAGCTTGATGTTTGGCTCCATCACCATGGCCTCCATGACTGGCTTGATGTTTGGCTCCATCATCATGACCTCCGTGACTACCCTGATGTTTAGCTCCATCATCATGACCTCCGTGACTAGCTTGATGTTTGGCTCCATCATCATGACCCACATGGCTATGCTGCTGTGAACCATCTAAGAAAACAAAATAAAATTTTATTAAAGAGTTTAAACAACATAATATTCATAAATAAGGTGCAAATAAGAAAATTGATGCTAAACACAGACCTTGGTGTGGAAAACGTGCTATGTGATGTATGCTATTATGAATGTATCAAACTAGGCATATGGAGTTACAAATTAATTTGTGATACGTCAATAAATTAACCTGGCTTTACCTCTAACATTCATTTAAACAATTCCACTTGTTGGTAAATGTGAGCCTTGCAGTAAAGCAATGGTTATTTCCTTTTAATAACAAGTAGCTGCTAAGTATGTAAATTGACTTACAGTGGAATCCAGATTGTGCTAGTGGTGTATTTTGCTTATCAATTTTTATTACATTTTAGTTAACTCAAATTTATTTTAGAACTAAACGGAACAAACATGACATACCAAATGTTGAATATACTTTAGGCCTGAACAAATGCATGTTTGTATTTTAATGGAGAGAGGGGAGTAAACCTTTGCCAGGCACTTCTGACAGCAGCTTAGCTCCTGCTGACAGAGACAGGTTATGGCTCATTATAGTACAGTCTTAGTTACATGGACTACACATTCCAAAATGTGCCAGAGGTAGTTGTACAGTATGCACTGAATGAAGGACAATATCCTTTAACTTAATGTTTATAACAAAAGTGACTGCTGTTTTAAGATAGCAAGCAAAAACTAATAGAAAAGCAAGAATGACAAGGTCCAATCATTTACTTACGATCCTGTTCTTTGGCTTGAATGTGTTTCTGTTGTCCTCCCTTTACTCCAGACATGGTTATGGAATACACTAACAGTGGCACACTTGGAAGTAGATTGACTGGAAGATGTTGTATTCTGTACCTGGAGTTGAGGCTTTTATACTCTGTCCGACTTCATTATTTAGTGAGTAATCGGTATGATTTAGCTGTGATATTCTCTGTGACTGGAAATTTGTCAGTCTCTTTTTTTGATCTGTTAATTGTGTTCTTTAAATACTGTATATTGTCTGATCTTTTTTTTTTTTTTTGCCTTTGTGACTTAACAGAAAGTTATTTTAACTTGCCAGATGATCACACTAGAAAATTTCCAGAAACTTAACAGCATAGTACATCACCAAGTCATCATCTTCTAATAGGCACTATAATAGCGGTATGGTATATAATGACAAAAATATACAGTAGGGGCACATTTCTCAAAAGTGGTGGCTATAGCAGTCAATCAGATTACTTCTTTAACAGGGGTCTCCCATCTCAGCCTTTCATGACTAAGATGCGAATAACTGCAGTAAGTACTGGCTATATGGGGGCAGTCTTGTGGTAACATAACTCTTCAACTCTGACCACACTTACTGTGGTTATTTCACGGCTGATATCGGATGACCCATTTACTTTTTAAAAAGACCTAGAATCTGATTGGTGGATACTGGCACCTGCTCAATAAATCTCTCTGTCACGTACACAGTATTTCAGTATGTGATATGGGAACATCCTGCTCTGAACGGACAGAAGCAAATACCCTAAAACAGTTTTATGCATATAGGTTCCTTTTTCCTTTTGGAGAAGGCTCTTGAATTGGCTGGAAATACTTAGTCATGTTGCAAGGCCTGTTGTATACTCGGACATTGACTATAGGGTAGCTATCTCCATTAGGTGGTACTACAGAGGCAGCTCTCTTTGGAAAATAACTAATCTGCATATTCTTTTTCACAAGGAGTGTTCCCTAGCCTATTGACTCCCTATGCCAACTCTTAAAATAAAAAATAAAATGTAAATACCTTCTGTGTGTAATTAATTTTTAGTCGATTCAGTAAGGCCTTGTCTATAACAAGGAGCTCCCATATAGATGCATGAGAAGAAAAAGAAAGAGCATGAAGTATGCTGTTGGTGTATTACCCCTGGATAACAGAGTGCATTTCTCCAGATAAAGTTGTGCTTACCAGAGATACCGGAGACCAAATGCGGTAGCATTTTCAAATAGGTGGCTACTCCCTCCTGGGTTGAGGGGCCTCTGTGGGTCCCGTAAAAAAATATTAAATTTAAGAAAGGAACCAATATAAAAACCAGTATCTTGCAGATCACGGACCCATTAAAGTCTGCACCGCTATGTGGGGTTTACATGGCTCATGTCCATGTTTTGTAGATCTGCGGTTTGCGTGGGCTTGAATAAAATCATAAAAACACTCAAACAATAATTTATTTTTGTTTTATTATATTTTATTTATGTTTTTTGTATTGCATATTTGTATTTTTTATGTATTATATGCTATATCAGTTAAATTTTTTTTGTTTGTTTTTTGTTTTCCCTTCCTATGTTTAAATGAGTATGATGTCATATCCTGTACCTGCTTATAAATGCATATTTCCTTGTTATTATCCATAAGGCACCTACCTGAGGAAGAAGACACTAAGTCTTTGAAACGCGTTGCCTTCGTGCCAATAAAATAAAACTTTTAATTACTAGTTTTATATGCAATGTCCCCTTTTTAACCTGGTTTTTATATTTGTTTCTTTTTTTTTATTTGATAATATAGACACATAAATCTACTGAATCAATATCCCTCTAATATTACATCCCATTTATAGAACAAGGATACAGAATTTTTATATTTTTTGTCAAACCATTATGAATAAATTGTGGCATGCAGTATTTATAGTATGAAGATAGACTCCTGCTCGGTACTAAGGCTTAATCTGGTTGCTGGTTGCTCAGGCTTAATCTGGTACCGCCCCCCATCGCCTAGGAGACGAGGACGCTGCACGCGTCCTAGCTCCTGCACAGAGGAGGGGCACCGTCGGCGCTGCAGAGAGTGAGTGCATCGCCGGCGCCCCATGACAGTACCTCTCCTCTTATGCTGGGCCACCGGACTCAAGACTCTTCAGGCGATAGCTTCTCAGGATGTTCTGCATGGAATTTTCTAACCAGTTTAGGGGCATGAACCTCCCTAGCTGGTACCCAAGACCTTTCCTCGGGTCCATAGCCCTTCCAGTAGACCAGGTACTGTAAAGAATTACGCACTCTCCTGACATCCACAATCTTAGACACCACATACTCCACAGAATCATTAACAAGAACCAGCGGAGGCGCGGCTTGTGATGGTACAACAGGTTCAATATATTTTTTAAGCAGAGATTTGTGAAACACATAATGAATGTGGAACGACTCGGGCAGTTCCAACCTAAACGATACTGGGTTAATTACCTCCATAATTTTATACGGCCCTATAAAATGGGCATTGATTTTCTGAGTATTCTGAGCCTTTTCTAGGTTCGATTGAACTCGAGCCCAAACTGTGCACAGTTCAGAGGAGACCTTATCCGCCTCGGGGTTAGAAGAGGAGATGGATGACCCAGAATGAAAACGAGGATGGAAAACATAGTTACAAAAGAACGGGGAGACACCAGCAGAAGAATTAACACGGTTATTCAGAGCAAATTCGGCCAATGGAAGGTAATTAACCCATAATTGCTGGTCATTAGCAACATATGACCTAAGGAATTGTTCCACAGACTGATTGAGGCATTCAGTCTGCCCATTACTCTCAGGGTGGTATGCGGACAAAATAGACAATGAAATCTGGCATTTCTGACAGAAGGCCCTCCAAAACTTGGACACAAACTGCACACCCATGTTAAATACAATATTCTCCGGAATACCATGTAAACGTACAATCTGCTTCACAAATATAAACGCCAGGGTTTTAGCATTCGGGAGTTTAGACAAGGGAATAAAATTAACCATTTTGCTAAACCTATCGACCACTACCCAAACCACAGTCTTACCCTCCGCAGGCAGCAGGTCAGTGATAAAGTCCATCGAGATATGGGACCAGGGTCTACTGTGAATGGGTAGGGGTCGTAGGTCACCAGCAGGGCGAGTCCTAGGGGTTTTAGACCTAGCACAAACCTCGCAGGCCGACACATAGGACTTGACATCCCTAGTTAGAGTGAGCCACCAATATGATCTAGAAACCAGCTCCTTAGTGCCCTCAATTACCAGGATGTCCACAAAAAGCAGAATCATGACACTCACCCAACAGACAAAACTGTACGAGAACAAACAACTTATCTGTTGGGGTGGGTGCCAGAGCAAGATGTTGTTCAGCCTTAATGAGAGCCGTGATATTCTGGGTCAAGGCTGCTACGAAGATATTAGCTGTTAGAATGGGTTCAGGGGGTGCATCTGTAGGCTGAAAACGCACGGAAGCTCCGAGACAATGCATCAGCCTTCACGTTTCTACTTCCTGGCCTGAAAGTGATGGAGAAATTAAAACGTGTAAAAAACAATGCCCATCTGGCCTGACGGGGATTTAACCTCTTAGCAGACTCAAGAAACATTAGGTTCTTATGATCAGTGACAACAGTGACACAATCTTTTGCCCCCTCCAGAAAATGCCTCCACTCCTCAAACGCCTATTTAATGGCTAGCAATTCACGATTCCCTATGTCATAGTTTCTCTCGGTGGGGGAAAATTTTCTGGAAAAGAAGGCACAAGGCCTCAGGTTAGTAAGGCTAGTGGGACATTGTGAGAGGACCGCCCCTACCCCGTCCTCGGACGCATCCACCTCCACAATAAAAGGTTTCTCCTGATCTGGCTGGATCAGAATGGGAGCGCGACTGAATGCCTTCTTTAGGGTTTCAAATGAAGTTAAGGCCTCAGTAGACCAATCCTCCAAATCCATCCTCTCTCTTAGTGAGGTCGGTCAAAGGTTTAGAAATTACTGAAAAATTATTTATGAATTTACGGTAGTAATTGGGAAACCCTTGGAAACGTTGTAAGGTCTTTAAGGATGATGGTCTTACCCATCCGTTAATCGCTAGTACCTTACTAGGATCCATTTTGAAGGCGTGAGGAGTCAGAACATGACCTAGAAATAGTATCTCCTGTACCCCAAAGACACATTTCTCTTGATTAGCAGATAACTGATTCTCCCTCAAAACCTCCAACACTTGTCTAACATGAAACACATGAGATTCGAAATCAGGGGAAAAAATCTAAATGTCGTCAAGGTAGACAATGACAATTTTACCCAAGAACTCCCTGAGAATATCATTCATGAAGTTTTGGAACACAGCTGGGGCATTGCTGAGTCCAAAAGACATAACCAGATATTCAAAGTGTCCAGCTGGAGTATTGAACGCTGTCTTCCATTCGTCTCCCTCCTTGATTCTGATTAAGTTATATGCCCCTTTCAGGTCAATCTTAGAAAACCAGGCCGCCCCTAGTACCTGGTTAAACAAATCAATGGGAGGGAGTATCTATTCCGGATAGTAATCTTATTTAATTTCCGGTAATCTATACAAGGTCTGAGACCACCATCCTTCTTCTTAACAAAGAAAAACGCTGCCCCCATCGGAGAGACAGTGGGTCTAATGTGCCCCTTAATGAGACTTTCTCTAATATAATCCTCCACGGCCTTGCGTTCAGGCTTAGAAAGATTATAAATATGCCCCTTAGGAAACCTGGCACCCTCTACTAATTCTATGGCGCAATCATAAGGTCTATGGGGTGGTAGAGCCTCCGGGGTCGATGATGAGAACACATCTGTATTTTCCTTAATCACTGCGGGTAATGAATCGGATTCTACTGAGACCCCAACCTGTACCACAGACAAGGACGAGTCACACTTAGGTCCCTATCTCACCAACTCCCCTCTGGTCCAATCTATAGTGGGGTTGTGTAATTGGAGCCAAGGCATCCCCAGTACCACCTAGACCGGTAAGTTCTCCAGGACTAACAGGGAGCATTTCTCAGAGTGACACGCCCCCACAGTTAAAGAAATCTCTGAGGTACACCACCTCACCGTACCACCCACCAGGGGAGTGGAGTTGATAGCCATGATGTGGATAGGCGTAGGTAGAACAAAAATTGGAATGCCCAGTCTTATTGCATACTCACAATCAATAAAGCTGGCCGCTGAGCCAGAGTCAATAAAGGCCTTACCCGACCACTTGTTTACACCCAGAGATATCGTTATAGGTACTAAAAGCTTACTTTTCGTAATATCAGTGTGTACCTGGTCTTTAGGTTGCCTTGCGTTGGGAGATTTGATGGAAGGGATTTTCTTAGGACACTGGTTAATCCAATGGTCAGGATCTCCGCAGTAAAAACAAACTCCACGTCTGCGGCGCTGATCCCTTCGGGTCATGCCGACCTGCATGGGTTCTTCGGAAGAGACCTCAGCTCCATTCCTGGGACAGACCGCAAGCTGGACCACCACCTGAGAAGAGAACTGTCATTCCTGTCGTCGCTCTCTAACCCATAGGACGAGTCGAACAGCTAGGGTCAAAAAAAGCCATTTTTTGTCACCTTACATCACAAAAAGTGTAATGCCAAGCAATCAAAAAGTCATATGCACTCCAAAATAGTACCAATCAAACCGTCATCTCATCCCACAAAAAATGAGACTCTACATAAGACAGTCGCCCAAAAAATTAAAAAAAACTATGCCTTTCAGAATATGAAGGCACTAAAAAAAGATTTTTTTTCAAAAATGCTTTATTATGTAAAACGGAAAAAAACTAAAAAGTTGCCATATTTGGTATTGTTGCATCCATAACAACCTACTCTATAAAAAAAGCACATGATCTAACTTGTTACCCTGCCTCACAAAAAGTGTAATATAGAGCAACCAAAAAATCATATGTACCTTAAAATAGTACCAACAAGACTGCCACATTATCCCGTACCTTCCAAAATAGGGTTACTTTTTTGGAGTTTCTACTCTAGGGGTGCATCAGGGGGGGTCTTTAAATGTGACATGGCAACTTAAAAGTATCCCAGTGAAATCTGCCCTCCAAAAACCACATGGCGCTCTTTGCTCTGCTCCCTGCCGTGTGCCCATACAGCAGTTTACGACCACATATGGGGTGTTTCTGTAAACTACAAAATTAGGGTAATAAATGTTGTTGTTTTTTGGGCTGTTAACCTTTGCTTTGTTACTGGAAAAAATGGATTAAAATGGAAAATCTGACAAAAAAGGGAAATTCTGACATTTCATCCGCATTTTCCTTTAATTCTTGTGGAACACCTAAAGGGTTAACAAACTTTGTAAAATCAGTTTTGAATACTTTGAGGGGTGTACTTTCTAAAATGGGGTCATTTTTGGGTGGTTTCTATTATGTAAGCCTCACAAAGTGACTTTAGACCTAAGCTGGTCCTTAAAAAGTGGATTTGCTTCTAAACTTCGAAGCCTTCTAACGTTCTCAAAAAATTAAATGGCATTCACAAAATGATCCAAATATAAAGTAGACATATGGGAAATGTAAAGTAATAACTATTATATGAGGCATCACTGTTTTAAAAGCAGAGAAATTGAAGTTTGGAAAGTTTCAAATTTTTCAAATTTTTTAGTAAATTTGGGATTTAAAAAAATAAATATAAAACATTGACTGAAATTTACCATTATCATGAAGTAAAATGTGTCACAAGAAAACAATCTCAGAATGGCTTGGATAAGTAAAAGCTTTCCAAAGTTATTGCCACATAAATTGAGAAATGTCAAATTTCCAAAAAAACGGCCTAGTCCTTAAGGTGAAAAATGGCAGGGTCCTGAAGGGGTTAATTAATATATTGTTTGAATACTTTTGACAGTTTTTTAAAGCCACCAATAGTTTACCTCCAATTATAGAAAAATGATAATAGTGCTCCACGGTCACCATCAAATTATCCCATGCACAATCAGATATCATATTATACATCACATATAATGGAACCCACCATGGTTGCCCACTTTCCCTCTCCTTTTTTTATGTATTAAACCTCTGGTAGCAGCCTTTAGAGCTCATCCTGACATACGCGGTGTCCTAGTTAACAGTATAGAATTTAAAGTTTGCGGACAATGTCCTTCTCACTTTAACAGATTTACATGTTACCCTCACGAATCTCTTCAGATTAATGGAAGAATCTGGTAGATTATCTGTATATAAAGCAAATACGGTACAACTAAAACCAAGGCTCTACCTCTTAACATTCCCCCAGAACGGAATACACCTCTTAACCTCTTAACATTCCCCCATTCTCTGCAATACTTAGGATATAGTTAACCCTTACATACACTTTCTTGTATGCCCAGAATTTCCCTGCCCTCTTTCACAAACTTAAATCACTTATGACTAAATGGAGTACCCTACCCCCATCATTTTTCGGTCGTATAGCGTCGGTTAAAATGCCTCTACTTACCAAACTGCTTTATTTATTTAAGACCCTGCCTGTCTCGGTCCCCTGCACAGAACTACGAGCTATCCAATCCTCGATTTTGTTCTTTATATGGAGTGGGAAACGACATAGAATCTCTTTCAAAATCCTTACTGCTCTTAAAACTCAGGGGGGTTGGCAGTATTAGATATTACTAAATACTGCTGGGCCACACAAATTAGGAGGATAACAGCTTGGTCCAATCTTTATGCATATTCGAGGTAGATGGGGATAAAAAAGTTGTGGTTGGCACCTACACATCCAAATTCCCTACTATGGGCCACAACTCCCCCCGGTATGTCAAGTACAACTTTTAGTAAGGATATGGAGAAATACGAGGCGGCACTGCTGGTATGTCCAATGCAATCCGATAAAGGACGTGGAACAATGCAGCCCAGTCAAATGATTACACTAGTCAGTGGTGCTCTGCTATCAAAGAAAGTCCACAGTGTAGCACGACGGTAAGTAGATAGAATAATGATAGCGGCACTCACCCAAGTGTTGCAGAATGTTTCTTTATTCGTATACTTCAGAGACAAGTTCAGCGGGCTGGGGCGGACATTAGCGTGTGTCTGCTGAGTGATCAGCTGGCGACGGCCGTTTTGCGCACTTGCGCTTCCTCAGAGGCCAAAATGCAGACAGCATTTTTCTCTGGTATCTCTTAAATTATCGATAATATTGTTTCTATTTAACCCCTTATTTACTACCATTTACTACCCTTAGTTCTAACTTTAATATGCTAGAATCTTCTAGATATCAACATATGCAGATACAACACTTCCTTACTACTTTATTTACATCTTCCCAGGTTTCCACCCAAACTTCCATTGAAAGGATCTGTAAACTGTTGGATACAACTAGATGACTTATCTATGACATCTATGTTATTCCCCCCCCATTTTGGACTGTACAGTCTCTCCAGAAGAATGGAAACTAATTTGGAGGAGAGCTGCTATGACTTCTACTTGCACGTCTCATAGGGAAAATTCTTACAAAATGCTGGTCTTCTGGTATCATACCCCCCAATTGTTATGGCACCTTAATCCTGATATTTCGGATTGATGCAGGAGGTGCGGAATGGGAGTGGAATCTTTAATACATATTTTTTATCGCTGCCCTCTGATACACCCTTTCTAGAGGATAACCCAAGATGTCCTCCTGTGGATTAAAATCCCTCTAGACCCTTTTTTCTATCTCCTAAACATAACGCATGTCCCCCTGACAAAGCACTTTTTTATATCTAGCCCTAAATGTCTTAACAGCTGCTGGATACCTTATTGTAATCGTGAAAGTACTTTATTAACCCCCGGATGAAAGATTGACGAAGCGCTCATCGGAGCTAACGCCATACTGAAAGGATACACACTATGGGTAATTTATGTTCCTAATATTCGTTATGGTTACCATTTGCACTTGCACTTATTTGTGATATTTTCTTGCAAATTGGATATATGTTACCACCCTGTGATCCCCTCCAGTGATGCCGCCATTTTTCCTGCATTGTTGTTTATAAACTTTTCAAATTGTTTTGGTTAATATGTCTAATAAAGTACTTTCATGATTATTATGTGGTCTGGCAATTTTTGTAGGTTTAATTGAATGGAACAAATCACGGCTTTTATGACCGATAGAGTTGCTCGCTTTGAGCATATTTGGGAACTGTGGTATATTAATTCACTATTGCAGCAATAGCCATAATTGTTTATTCCCCACGTCTTCCCTTTTGTGTCCTATCTTGTCTTAGTCCTTTTTTCTTCTCTGATTAGACAATGTTTTCTTGTGTAATGTTATTTCACATTGCCTATTTTGTAAGCATTGCAGGGATACCTTATTTTTACAATTTGCTTGTGTTTTTTTCCCCCCGCCAGTATCCCTGAATTGTTAATTTACCTTATATTGCTCTGTTCTTTTGAACTGAATGGATATAATGTATCGGACTTCACTGCTTTGTTGCTTTTATGCAAATTTGTCCACATTGTATGTTATGGATAATTCCATAATAAAGATCCAGTTATAAAAAAAAAATAGTGCAGCACGTTAAAGAGTAGTTTTTTTGCATAATCTTTAATTATTAAGAAGGATAATACAGGCAATTACAAGGACGAGGCCACAATGTGGCAGTAAATCAGTAGTCATAGCATACTTAAAATTAGCCTATAATCGGAGAGTAGTAGTGCAAGGCCTCGAGAGGTAAAAATTATTGGGGTAGGTGTGGTAGGGAATTAGGGACAGGGGGACTGTTAGGTAATAGAGGGTGTAGGCAGAGGAAAGGAGGGGGAGGAGGGACATAGGGCGATAAAGAGTCACTTATTGTCAACGACTTACCGAGACACACGGATGTTCCTGCGACAGGTGGCAGGAGATCTTTGAGACTGGCAACACGTGGTTTGATCTGACATGTTTTTCTTTTGGATTACGTCTGTGATGTTTCTGGTGCTTGCCACACCTTCTTTCTCCAGGTTTGGGCTTGTTAGCTTGTGTTTGGTTCTCGGCTGAGTTCCTGGAGCTACCAAAGCTTTATTGAAGATAAGTGTTTCCTTTCCCTTTTGTATTTTGTTTATATACATGTGTGTGTTGCCTTTCCCTGTTGTTTGTCATTAGGCCTGAGAGAGAACTGTTTGTTCTTCCCTTTGGGGGAACAGGTAGACTCAGTCCTGACATTAGTTCCAGGGTCCTATAGGGTGAGATAGGATTTTAGGTATCTGGTGTATGAACTTGCCTACCTTTGGGGCCTGTTCATACTGGTAGTTTGTCAGGAATGGAGTTAGGGTTTTCTCTAGGAGGTGTCCATCTTCCTTCCCTAGTTTCCAGGCTTTATTTCGGTATCCCCTTTCCCTCCTATGCTTGGTGTGGTGTTTTCCTCCCACACACAAGCATGACACTTATAGAAAACAATAAGTTTGATATCAGAGCTGGCGCATGGGCTAATGGGTGTGTCAGGTAGGCGCTAAGGTAGCTAAACCACTGATGATAGCAATCAATATCGCCATCTCACATGGAAAGGTGGGGGAGGGGGGAAAGAGGAGGGTTGGGTGGACCAGAAGCCAGTAAATATTTGAGTGTAGTCTCGCATCTTACATATGATTAATCATCTTCCAACGGGTCCATGGGACCCAAAGGGTTAGAAAGTAGGGGTGTGACCATCTCTCCCAACTGGTAAAGCTCTTCCAGTTCCACTTTTCGGACCACTACTGTATGGACGGTGTGTTTGGGTCCAGCCAGTGAAGCTGGACTAAGAGCTTTTCTGTTGTTAGTAGATATGCAAGAAGAGAGTTTCTAGACAGTTTGCACGCCTTGTCAGACATGTTTAAGAGTACTGTTTGCGGAGTGAGTATAATTTCGGTTTAGCATATGTTATTTATTTTTGCTTCCACTGTCTTCCAAAATGTCTGGCTGACCGGATATGTCCACTATATATGGTAGAGGGACCTCAGAGTTTCTCCACATCTCCAGCAGCCCCTTCCTGAAGAAGGAAACCTTTTAGCTACTACATCTGGGGATCTGTACCATCTAGTAAGTAGTTTAAATGAAGTATCTTGTGTTCGTATACATATAGAGAACTCATGAAATCTGAGTAAGACTTTCCTGGTCTCCTGGTCCGTGAAGGAGGCATTAAGATCTTTCCCCCACGAGAGAAGATAGGGTGGTTTAGCTGGATCTCTCGCACTCACAATCCGCTGGTACAGGGAGGACAGAAGATGCTCCGGGGTCTGAGGTAGGGATAATAAAGTATCAAACCAATCTAGTTCCCTAGGGATATATTTGGACATGAAAAGCTGACACATCTTAGAGAAATGAACATAATGTAGATACGTCCAGCCATCCAGACAGAATTGCGACTTCATAGATGGGATGGGATTGGGATTGTGTTGCCTGCCAGCAAGTCCTCAACCGGGATGTTTTGTAGGTGTGACCAAAGGTCAGTAAATTCTGAGGTATCCTGTTGTACACTCAAAGGTATGAAGCTCACTGGCATCAATGGGGAGTACATATTTGCCTGTATCTGAAGTTGACATAGGGTTTTCTTGGCATAAGGGCGGCTATCAGTGGTTGGTATCTGGCCCTTGGTGCCAAACTGGCTAGTGGCCTCCACAAATCATGTATGGTGTTAGGGGTTAGCAAAGAGCTAAAGATCTGGATTCCCAGCGGAGCGATCCTGTAGGATAATGACTCTATTACTATTCTAAGTTGAGAGGCGATATAATAGGCATTAAATCTGGTAGTCCAAAGCCGCTTCTCTGTTTGGGTAGGGTCAGGATGAAAAAGGACAGTTGTGGTTTAGTCCTCCTCCACAAGAATTCTGAGGATAGGCGACGGACCTTGGTGAAGAATACGGGGGGCGTGCTATTGGGGCCACCTGTAACAAGTATTGGAATTTCGGGAGAATATAGGTCTTTAAGAAATTCTTCCTTCCAATCCATGACATAATGGGAATTTCAAGGGCTTTCAACTGGGCAGACACCTTCTGTAAAATCGGGATGTAGTTCAGAGAGTTCAGAGAGTAGATATCTGACAGATCACCAGAGATCTTAATTCCAAGATAGGTGATGTAATGAGAGAGGCCAAGAGAAGGGAAAAGAGCGAGCTAGAGTCTGTTGGGTGTCAGCTGGGACACAAACATCAAGATCCTCACAATTATATAGGTTTACTTTAAAGTTGGAGAGCTCTCCAAACCTGTCAAAGAGCTTAACTATAGCAGGAAATGCACATATTGGGTCCATAAGGAAAATTAATAGGTCATCTTCAAAGGCCGCCACATGGTGCACAGTGCCCACTACCAGGAGGCCCATGATATCTTGATCCTGTCTGATAGCCTACAGTAAGGGTTCTAGAGCTAGGACAAAGTGAGTCGAGGAGAGAGGGCAAACCCTGATGCGTCATATTGGTGATGGCAATGGAAGAAGATAAGACTCAATTCGCCTTCACCCTCGCCGAGGGAGCTTCATAAAGTAAGAAAATAGCTTGGATAAAGCAGAAAGCCATAATGGGCCAGTACCGCCTTCATATAAGGCCAATCAAATTGGTCAAACACCTTTTCTGCGTCAGTACTCCTACTAGTCAGTGTCCTACTAGCATGGGATATGGCCTGCAGAACTCTGAAGGAGTTGTCCCTGACCACTCTTCCCCTCACAAATCCCACCTGCTCTTGATTGACTAGAAGAGGAACACTGTTCGCCATCCGGGCTTCATATCAGAGTTCAGTAAAGAAATGGGCCTGTCTCTGGAGCATAGAGTTGGATATTTCCCCACCTTCGAAATAATGCTAATGTGGGCTTCTAAGGCCTAAGGTAGAATCATTGAGCCTGCTAGGAGGCTATTAAAGTATACGGTAAGATGAGGGCCTAATTGAGGATAAAACAGCTTAAAATAAGAAATAGGAAGAATAGTTAAACTTTAAAAAAAACTTTTGGGTTCATTAATCGAACTGGTGTAAAGTGGAAGTGGCTTAGTTGCCCATAGCAACCAATCAGATTCCACCATTCATTTTCCAAAGGAGTTGTCAAAAAAATCTAAGGTGGAATCTGATTTGTTGCTATGGGCAACAGAGCCACTTCTACTTTACACCAGTTTGATAAATGACCCCATTTATTAAAAAATCCTGGAAATGTCCTAAAAATACATTTTCTAATATACTTTATTAATGTAGTTTGCTTTTTTTTAATAGAGAAATGGCCACCTGAACTTGTCTTCTCCTAAGTGCTGTAAAATCACTGCATTTTTACACTGCTAACATGTCAGCTGTGTATGTGTGTACGGATTCCAGTGTACTGTGGAATGGGGCTGCAGCATGTGCTGTGTGTGGATTGCTGCTCCTGCCTTTTCTCCCTGATTTTAGGTAAATCCTGGCACAATCTTTGGCACAATGCTCTATGCCAGGATTTAGCGGAGCAAAGTGGGCTCCTGTGTGATCCCGCTCTACTCACTTGAAAGCTCTGAATAGCAGCATATTGTTACAGCAGAGACAGGTCTAGCTTCAAGAGCTTAATAGCCCCTCCTGTCTGCTCTGAGTGAGCACTGTAGTGGTCTTCCGGTTCAATGCTACATTTGTCACTCAAAGTAAAAGAGGGGAGGCTCTGAAGCAGATCTATGCAGAAAGCAGTTCACAGTGAAGCTCCACCTGCAGTGAACTTGCAGGAGCAAGTCCTGGTGAATAAAAGTTAATGTTCAGGCTACTCCTGATAATATAAGCCCAACAAAAGGCATATTTGTCATGCTTTCCCTGATCCCTACCTAGCACTGTCAGCAGTTTTGCATGTTCAAAACTGCTGACAGACTCTTTTTAAGAGCTCATTCAGACGGCCGTAAAAAATGCGGACATTGCATTCCGTATTTTTGCTGACCCATAGACTTCAATGGGGCCTGATTTTCACTGACAAGTATAGGACATGTTTTATTTGTTTTGTGAAGCCATGGAATGGAAGAAAAGGGCCCCATAGAAGCGAATGGTTCCACATGTAATTCGCAAAAAAACGGGTCTGCAAAAAAAACGTCAGAATGAGCCCTAAACCTGAATGAAGAGAACCTGGCCATCTAAGTAATCATTTTCCCTCTGGATGCAGTAGATGGAGATCTGGGAATCTTACTTGATCCCTCCTCTATCAAACATTTGTGGAATATCCTGCAGATATGCTGTAAGGAAAATCCTTTAACTGTATAATAATATACAAACCATTTTTATATACTGTAAATGTGTTAATTCCATCAAGACATTTTGTAGGGCACTAAACAAAATGTCCACTTCTAGTCATATTTCATTCTGTAATCTGTATTTGACTTCAAAAAGTCTTTTTAACAGCAGTTTTTATTATTAGATAATCAAAACATACAGTACATGAAAAAATACATTCTAGTAATATATATTCAACCAAAGAATTTAGTGTTCAGGCTGAAATACTTTTAGAATTGCTTCATCTAATTTATATTAGTATTTGTCTTGCACGTGTATCTATTCTTCAGTTATGCTCTGCTTAATTGTTTGGCTTCTCATCTTGATCTCCATGGTTGTTCACACGGTTATTGTGGCTGCCATCATGATCCTCTTCTCCATTGGCACCATCAACATGTGACTCTGTAAACTCAATGTAAAAATGAAAGCCATCACTGTGACCTTCACTATGACCTTCACTATGACCTTCATTATCATGATTTGTGTTTTCTGTAGAGCTGACTTCTTTGTCTCCATTATCTACGACATCATGGTTTTCAGGGTCTAGTAATAAAATAGACAAAAATAATAATAAAATGAAATTAAATTACAATTAATTTTTAATTGTCATAACATAGTGTATATAGGGGGAGATTTATCAAACTAATGCAAAGGAATACTGGCTTACTTGCCCATAGCAACCAATCAGATTGATCCTTTGATTTTCCAAAGGAGCTCTGTAAATGAAAAGCGGAATCTTATTGGTTGTTATGGGTAACTAAGCCTGTTTTCCTTTGCACCACTTTTGATAAATCTCCATAAACTTTAAAAGACTAGCTATTACTCCAACTTCATCAAGCAGCTGAGACTCAACCCAATAATGTGCCCCTAAAGATCAGCAGAAGCCATCGTGATTTGGATTTGAAATCAATCACTTGTCACTAGTGATGAGTGAATCGAAGTCCACAAAGTTGACTTCGATCCGAATTTCAGGACAAATTCAATTTGCCGCAAAGCCGAATTTCCTGGTGCTTCGTGGTGGTGAATCAATTTTACCTAAAATAGTGTAAAAAAAAAAAAAAAATCATACTTACCTGATCCATTTGCTTGCGAATGGCCGGCTGCCGCCATCTTGCTTTAAGATCTCGGCTGAAATCCCAAGTGTGGTGATGTATGACGAAGATGGCTGGTCCGTCGCAAGCGAATGGATAAGGTATTATATATATATTTTATTTTTAATCGTACACTCTGTTATTCATTTTAGAAGCTGTGATCATGTATGAACGTGGCATTTGAGGGTACAATGAGGGGGAGCCGCACAATCACTGCTTCCTGTCTTTGCACCCACTACTTACAAAGAAATCCGCTTTGTGACAAAATACGGTAATTTGTCACAAAGCGGATATTTTTGTAAAATTCAACAAAACAGCAAAATCAAGCTTTTAAATACTTTGCTTATCATTACCTATCACTATTTTTTTTATGGGTTAACTCCCAATTACATGTAGTATATGGGAAAAATTACCTTTGAGTACTCTGTGTCCACCACCCTTCACTCCAGACATGTTTGCAGTTGCTTGTGGAGTTGTGAACTGTTCTTTGTGTATTGCAATAGAACATGAAGATGAAGCATTTTATACCAAAATCTAAATGAATATTTACCTTTTGACCAATAGGAATTTGGTGACGAGTGTCAAGTGTTTTCATATCATAGCAATCTGTTGATTACTGCTATTAGAAATGTATCACACTATGTTTGATCTGCAATTTTGTATTATTATACTCAATCTGTTCTATTCCTAGGTCAGATAATAGCAATTATGGCATGCTTACATGACAAAAATGTTAACCTTGTTATAGTCTAATATGTGACTAAAGATGAGCGAAGATTTGAAAATTTTGATTCGCCTGATTCTTCAAAGTTCATCAAGAAATTTGATTTGTTTCGAATTAATTTGTCACGAATTACTATATATCAGGTATACTCAGGCCACTCCGCTTAATCATATTCTTCCCACTTGGTGGCCCAATATCAGTGTGAAGACTTGAAAGTCAACTCTTTCCTGACTGCTGACATTATTTTTATGTCAGTGGCCAGGCATTGTTTTAAACAGCAGACACCTGCGGTAATGCCGGTAGCAGACTTTCAACCCTTCAGATGCCAAGCAGTGATGAGAGGCAGGGGCAATATTCGAATTTGCGATATTTTGTGAATATTTGGGCGAATATTCGTCATTCGAGAATTCATGATCTCCAGTCATTTGCTTGATTGCAAAAATCGTCAATCAGAAAATTTGCGATCATTTTTTTTTTCGTGATACGAAAATTTGCGATCAACACTACTCCTAAAGTCAAAGATATTGCAGACTTCTCATTGGCCCACAAGCAAGAAGCAGTAAGGGAACATGGGTACTGATGAAAAAAATCTAGAATATTCGCGATTACTATATTCTAGATATTTGCGAATTCTCGAAGTGACAATATTTGTGCTAAAAATTTGCAATTAGAATATTCACAATCAATACTAATGCCATGGTAATCCGGGTGTGCTCCGGCTCCCTCCAGCGTGTAAGCAGCCCCTGTCCTCTGGTGTGATGGTACTAAACATAGTACCCAGCACTTAGGCGGGAAAACCTTTCTCTAAGCAATAAAACTGAGGGATTCACAACAGGGATGATCATAATCCCCTGTGGATCCCTCTATAAAGTCCAGGATCCATCCCAACTATGAACCTAATGGTATTTTGCTTTTAAAATTATTAGGGCTAAAACCAGATGCCGAACATGGTGGATGGATCAAACATGGTGGATGGCTATCTGCTGGATTATTGCAGCACAGCGACATTGTCACTAGCGCATGAGCACTTGTCACGTCTCTCCCTAAGCTGCGTACTGCCTCGGGGGGGTATGCGCACTAGTTGAAACAATGCCGCGCCCATAATGGGTATTGCAGTGCGCATGCCCTGCGCAGGTGCAGGATCTCAACCGGACCGAAGGATGACGCAAGGGAATAGGAGGGCGGGCATAAGCAGAGGCTGTGGCGGAGTAACAATCAAATGAGGCAGAACAGCCTAGGCTCCTACACAGTGTACGCCGCTCCTGGGCACTTGTGAGTGCTCATTTGCATATGAATTAAACTTTGTTTTTCCAGATTCTGCAAGTGTAATGAAAGTAACAAAGATACCATTACATTCATGTATAGGTGTGCGATAGGATAATGTAAGCGCTGTATATGACCATATGGTGAAGACAGACTCCCTTTAATATTTCATAGAGTTGACCAGGTTTTAGTACACTATACACCATATTTTTATGTATCTGGATTCTGGAAATATGGGCATGTTTTGGAAAGATGGACATTGAACATTATGTACAAGTACCCACACGTCTGCAATGCTTTGCTTCTTCACTTTTATCGAGAACTAGCGAAAGGACCCGGCTTCGCACAGGTATATTCCATCGAGTTCATTTAATGTTTTTGTGTGTCGTTAAAAGATATCGACAGTACCCCATTAACAATAACATCCACAGCACCCTCCCCTTTAACAGTGACCTCCACAGCTGACTCCCCTTTTTTAGTGACCTCCTCAGTACCTCGTCTCGTTAATAGTGATTTTTACAATAACCATGCCCTTAACAATGACCGCTACAGAGCTCTGTTCCCTTTAAAATGTGACCTCCACAATACCGCCCCCTTAACAGTGACCTCTACAGCACCCCGCCCCTTAACACTGACCTCCATAGCAGACTGTCCCCTTACCTGTGACCTCAACCTTTCCCTGCCCGCTTAGCAGAGACCTCCACAGTGCTCGCCCCTTTAACAGTAGAGATGGCCTTGCGGTTCGCCCGGCGGTCGTTTCGTGGCAAACTTTGCTCGTTCGCGATTCGTCTAACAGGCGAACATATGGCCATATTCACCAGTGCCATATTCTTTTGCATTGTGCAGAACTCTTACCCATGACACATCCATAAGGTAGGACAGGACAGCCAATTGAGACATTTCAGAACATGGACACACCCCCTATCCTATAAATAAACCCGATCTGGCCGCCATTTTACATTCAGTCTTTTGCCAGTGTAGGGAGAGGTTGCTGTGTGGAGCAGGGACAGACTGTTAGGGACACCAACGCTAGCTAATAGGGCCACAAAAGTCCTTTTAAGGACCGGTATAGGTCTGCTATCGATAGGTGTGACATACAGAGGGGTATGATATACTTATAATATATTTCTAACAAAGAAAGTATATTATAGTGTATTTGTATTGTGCAGCAGTTGTGTGCGGTTCTGCAGCGATACTGCCGCTATACAGAGGGACAAACGCTATTGGAATAACTAATTGCAACTGGTGTGATATATGTACCAGTTGCCCCCAAAAAAAACTGATTGAGGAAGGGGTGTGATATACTTATAATATACTTTCTATATAGTGCATTTGTATTGTGCAGCAATTGTGTATGGTTCTTCTGCGATACCGCAGCTATACAGAGGGACAAATGCTATTGGAACAACTAATTGCAACTGGTGTAATATACCAGTTGCCCCCAAAGAAAACTGATTGAGGCAGGGGTGTGATATACCTATAATATACTTTCTATATAGTGCATTTGTATTGTGCAGCAGTTGTGTGCGGTTCTGCTGCGATATCGTAGCTCTACAGAGGGACAAACGCTATTGGAACAACTAATTGCAACTGGTGTGATATACCAGTTGCCCCCCAAAAAAACTGATTGAGGCAGGGGTGTGATATACTTATAAAACACTTTCTATACAGTGCATTTGTATTGTGCAACAGTTGTGTGCGGTTCTCCTGCGACATCGTAGAATTACAGAGCGACAAACGCTATTGGAACAACTAATTGCAACTGGTGTGATATACCTGTTGCCCCAAAAAAAACTGATTAAGGGGATTGATATACCTGCTTCCAGCAAATAATCATTATGGGGTTCTATATACCTGCTTCCACAAATACTGCTTTTCTCTAGGGACTTTGGCACAGGGTCAGTTTGAAAATGACAGGCAGAGGAATAGGCAGGCTGTTCCGCAGGGGTGGTAGGAGTCGGGCAGGTGCACCAGGCCGAGGTCTAAGTGGGAAGTTGCGTGCGGTTACGTCAAAGGACGCACCAGAGTTGGTTGAGTGGCTCACTCAGCCTTCCGCTTATGCACCCTCCTCATCCTCTGCATCAGCACACTCTTCACTCTCTGCTGTGTGCACCCCAAAGACATCACCACCACCACGACCATAGCCCCTACACTCGAGTCAGAGGAATCATTTTCCCATTAATTTCCAGACCTTACCGATGCACATCCATTCTTGGCATCGGATAAGGAAGAGGAGGTAGCAACGGCCGCCACCTAGTGGTCTTACGACAGTACCCAGAACAGCCCAAGGAGGGTGGTCCCCGCTGTTGCTGCCTACTCCGAGATTTCTAATGTCAATGGTGGTGAAGGTGACGATGATGATGTGTCGATGGACGTCACGTGGGTGCCCACAAGAGAGGAAGAGGAGGGGAGTTCAGAGGGAGAGACGGCCCGTATAAAAAGCATAAAGGGCAAGGACCAGTACTGGGTGGCAACATACTTATACCCCCAGTACAAACACAAAATGGCAGACATGTTACCAGCATCACAGAGGGCTGTCAGAATGCAGCATTTCCAGGCCTTGCTTCGAGAGATGCTGCATTTTTGCTGTTGCGGGTACCAATCCTACTGCGCCTGCAAGAAGAAGGAGGTTTGAAGATGTGTTGGTCTCTTCGGATATGAGATCATTCTTGCAGCCAACCCATCGACAGCCGCCCTCCGGATCCAGCCTCATGGAACACCTAGACCGACAGGTGTCCGACTACATCGGGTTAACGGCCGATGTGGATGCGCTAAGAAGTGAGGAACCCCTTGACTACTGGGTGTGCAGGCTTGACCTGTGGCCAGACCTGGCACATTTTGCCATGGAACTCTTGGCTTGCCCCTCGTCCAGAGTCCTGTCCGAAAGGACGTTCAGTGCAGAAGGGGGGATTGTGACCGATAAGCGCACTCGTCTAGCTCACGACAGTGTGGACTACCTCACATTTCTAAAAATGAATGAGGCATGTATCTCGGAGGAATTCAACACCTGTGACGACCACAGTTAACTGAATTTCCTCATGACAGCCCACAAATATCCGCCACATAATGGTCCCTGTTTTATGTAAATTCAGCGGCATAAAACGCCTTTTCTGTCCGGTGAATGCCTAATGTTTGGGACCTCGGAGGAATTCAACACCTGTGACGACCACGTGTTATCAAATTTAAACTATTATCATTTGGTGTTTTTTCAAGAGTGGGAATTTCGTTAGCCATGTTTTTAATCCAATTTAACATTTTTTGTTCTTTTAAAGATATGTATTTGACATCTATTTGTACTGGCCTGCAGTAAAATTGATATCGAATGACCATCTAATATACCTCCAGCCACATAATTACTTGTTCTTTTCTGTCCGGTCAATGCCTAATGTTTGGGGCCTGTACTACACTAACATGCAGTAAAATTTATATTGAATGGCCGTCTAATAAACCTCCAGCCACATAATCACTTGATCATTTTTGCACGTTAAATGCACAATTTTTGGGGTCTGTAATCTAACTGGCCAACAGTAAAATTGTTATACGGTGACCGCCTAATGTACCTCCAGCCACATTATCAATTGTTCTTTTCTGTACGGTGAATAAATCATTTTGGGGCCTGTAGTCCACTGGCCTGCAGTAAAATAGATATTCATTAAACGTCTAATATACCTGTGGCCCCATAATCACTTGATCATTTATGTACGGTGAATGCATAATTTTTGGGGCCTGTAATCTAACTGGCCAACAGTAAAATTGTTATACGGTGACCGCCTAATCTACCTCGATCCACATTATCAATTTTTCTTTTCTGTACGGTGAATTAATATTTTTTGGGGTCTGTACTCCACTGGCCTGCAGTAAAATTGTTATCCACTGACCGCCTAATATACCTCCAGCCACATAATCACTTGTTCTTTTCTGTCCGGTGAATGCCTAATGTTTGTGGCCTGTACTCCACTGGCCTTCAGTAAAATTGTTATCTACTGACCGCCTAATATACCTCCAGCCACATAATCACTTGTTCTTTTCTGTCCGGTGAATACCTAATGTTTGGGGCCTGTACTCCACTGGCCTGCAGTAAAATTGTTATCCATTGACCGCCTAATATACCTCCAGCTACATAATCACTTGTTCTTTACTGTCTGGTGAATGCCTAATGTTTGGGGCCTGTAATCTAACTGGCCAACAGTAAAATTGTTATACTGTGGCCGCCTAATGTACCTCCATCCACATTATCAATTTTTCTATACTGTACAGTGGATTAATGTTTTCTGGGGTCTGTACTCCACTGGCCTGCAGTAAAATTGTTATCCACTGACCGCCTAATATACCTCCAGCCACATAATCACTTGTTCTTTTCTATCCGGTGAAGGCCTAATGTTTGGAGTCTGTACTCCACTGGCCTGCAATAAAATTGTTATCGACTGACCGCCAAATATACCTGCAGCCACATAATCACTTGTTCTATACTGTCTGGTGAATGCCTAATGTTTTGGGCCTGTACTTCACTGGCCTGCAGTAAAATTGTTATCCATTGACCGCCTAATATACCTCCAGCCATATAATCACTTGTTATTTTCTGTCCGGTGAATGCCAAATGTTTGGGGCCTGTACTTCACTGGCCTGCAGTAAAATTTTTATCCACTGGCCGCCAAATATTCCTCCAGCCACATAATCACTTGTTCTTTTCTGTCCGGTGAATGCCTAATGTTTGGGGCCTGTATTCCTCGGGCCTGCAGTAAAATTGTTACCCACTGACCAACAAATATACCTCCAGCCACATACGGTAATATGTTGTTCTTTTTTGTTCGGTGAATGCCTAATGTTTGGGGCCTGTACTCCACTAGCCTGCAGTAAAATTGTTATCCACTCACCGCCTAATATACCTCCAGTCACATAATCACTTGTTCTTTTCTGTCCGTTGAATGACTAATGTTTGGGGCCTGTACTCCACTGAAATTAATGAAAATATGGGTTACCTTTAAAATATAACTTTTAATATTATATATATAAAATATATGCCCTTAATAATAGTGCACGTTCAGTATAAGGGGTGTAATACCACCCCACTGCTGGGTGAGTAAAGGGTATTGCTAGGGAAAGATAGTAAAAGAGGGGAAGGGGCTTGTTATCCACTGACCGACAAATATACCTCCAGCCACATACGGTAATATGTTGTTCTTTTTTGGTCGGTGAATGCCTAATGTTTGGGGCCTGTATTCCACTGGCCTTCAGTAAAATTGTTATCCACTGACCGCCTAATATACCTACAGCCACATAAACACTTGTTCTTTTCTAAATAGAAGAGTAGTAGGGCACACCTACACTTAAATACACATAGGAGATTTTGTGTAATAAAATTGAATTTATTCAAACAGACACGGTGTATAATAACACATATGTATAATAACACATACAACCTAATTAAACAAATATTCGCATGCTATATATTCTTAATATTACTAATAAAGTTAATAAAATCTGTAAAAATGCACACTAAAACATACACTCATATAGATAATCCTGGAAAAGAGATCCTAGTAAGAACAGAGAAGGGTAAATCCTTCCTATAGCTCTGTTTGTCCGTAGTGCGGTGCTCACATAACAAGTCCAGTTGCTCAGCTATTTGGCACAGTCCGTGATATTCAGGAACTGCAAGGCAAAGTTCACAGGGTGGCTTCAGTGTAATCAGTGTAATCAGATAAGGATAAATAGTCTAATCACTCGTGTTCCTTTTGTTTGAATTTTTAGTGTCCCAAAGCTCACTGTCTGTATGTACACTGGTTCGGCATTAGTTTTCTACTCACGGTTTCTTAGAATTATGCCGGCTGTGTTGCGGTTAGCGTGGCGTCCCACGTGTGATACGCTTGCAGGCAGTGGTATGGCTTCCAGGGTATGGATTCAGGGATCTTCGGTCATCAATTGCAGGAGTGCCGTATTTGTGGATTTATATGTAGATGTTCCTGCAAGGTGCTCTAATCAAGCAGCAGGTTAGTTTTCACTATGGCAATCAGTCTTAGATTTTTCCTGCCAATTTAGTTTGATACCGATCCCTCTCCTTATGGTCGGTTTGAAGCGCTTCGGTGTTCCGGTTATGTATTCAGTTTCATGGGATCCTCTTTCATCAAACGCGTTTCGGAGTTGGTTGGCTATGACTCCTTCCTCAGTGGCTAGTTTTCCCATGAGACTGGTCGACTTTTATATCCAGCTATCCAGGTGTAAATTGATTCAGGTGCATTGAAATCATGGAGTGGAGTATTTTGAGCACTTGCAGAGCTATTGTGACAAACATATTTATATCTATATATGTTAACAACATGAAGCTTGAAAAATTAGGTGCGACATATACATTGTATAAAAATATATATCGCTATATGATATGGATACATTCATCGTTATTATCTATTGCTAATTGTCCTGCGGTAATCCTGCGTTGTTCCTGCCGTTTTTGATAATAATGATACTCTCTATATGGTTTTCATTTATATCAGATCATATTAGGTGAATACATATATGTTTGACCCCATATTTCATCCTATTTATTCAACTCTGTAATATACAACAAATAAAAATTTAAAATAAATTAAAAATGAAATCAGTAAATCATATAGAGAATATCGGTTTGTGTCAACCTTTTATTACTCTCTGTTCAATTCCAGGCAAATTTAACCCTTGCAGATAGTCTTGCGTTTTACTATGTGTGTACATAGGGGTAATTTTTCTCCAGTTCTTTACCAATGTTGTTTTTCCTTATATGCTTTTAAAAGGATCGCTGTATCTTGTTGATACCAGCAGACAAAGTATGGATTATAATAGAGTATATAAAATAAAAGTATGAGAAAAAATATTAAAAAATTATAAAAAAATAATCATAAGGTTTGATAAATCAGTTTGTATCAAACTTTTACTATTCTATTTGGTGGAAATATTCTTCATTGTTCTCCATCATTGGTGTTCTTTCCAATTCCAGGCGAATTTGACCCTTGCGGTAGTCTTGCGTTTTTCTATGTGTACACGTAGGAGCGATGTTCCTGTGGTTTTTTACCAATGTTGTAATATTCTATCTGATTTTCCTATATATCTTAGAAAAAACGCTGTATATAGTTGAAATATACAGGCAAGGTATAAATATCATGTAAGATAAAGAATAAATGAATAAACTATAAAAATATAAATATAAAAGTTCAAAAAATGTAAAAATATTTTTATTTATTTTTATTTTTAAAAATTTAAGACTTATTAAACTATATATATTCTTTCGTCTTGTTTGATATTATAATTAATTTAATTGCCTTCTTAGACTAGTATTTCCAAAGTATCTTGATTATGTGAAGTAGAATAAATCAGGCAGTGAGGTCGCCCACCGAGGGGGGGCCCGCGTAGGTCATAACCCGCGGATCCCTCCCACCACCCTAAAGGAAACCATAAAGTTCTAACTCAGCGTTCAGTCCTGCTGGTAGAAGGGTATTAAATTAAAAAATATGCCTAGATTCGGTTCTTGACATTTTTTTGATATGGTTGCCGCCCCCCCCAGTCAGTTACAACTTTTTCTAGAGCAGCAAAAATTAGGCCTTTTGGGTCCTGATTGTGCGTAGATTTGAAGTGGTTAGATAGGGTGTTTTTCGTAACCCTTTTTAATATTGGAGATCTGCTCCGCTATGCGTACCTTCAGTAGTCTTTTAGTCCTACCCATGTATTGTCTTTTGCAGGGGCATTGTATTATATAGATTACGCTATTGGAATTACATGTGAGGAAATCTTTTATCGTGTGTTGGTGAGCATTAGATAGTAGATTTAACGGATAGTGTTTTTTTGGGGAAGGAGGTGATTTTACAGCCCATGCACTTCCCACATCTAAAAAAACCTGTGGTGTTGGTCCATTTTTGTATTGATTGTGCTATGTTTTTCTTATTTTTAGGAATTGATGGTGCTACTAATAGACCCAAATTTGGAGTCTTAGTGAAAGTGAGTTGTGGATGGTGCGGTATTAGATGACCTATTGTTTTATCTTTACCAATATAGTGCCAGTGCTTGTTAATAATGTGTCTCACTTTTTTGTGTTGTGTGTTAAACGGTAAGAATATCCTCATATTATCGCCATTATTTTGTTTATCTATTTTTGTTTTAGTGTCGAAGAAGGTTTTCCGATCTAATTGGTGTACTGTGTCCAATGCTGTATCTAAAATCTCTATAGGGTACGGTTTCTTGAGGAATTGATCCTTCATTATTTTTGCTTCTTCCTCAAAAACCTCTATTTTCAAGCAATTCCTCTTTATTCGCCTAAACTGTCCTGTGGGTATATTTAATAGCCACTGTGGTAGGTGACAACTATTATATAGAATGTAACTGTTTTTTGTGGTCGGTTTGTGATATGTATTGCAAATTAATTTGTCGTTCTCTACCTTGATTTGTAGGTGCAGGAATTCTACCATCGTTTGGCTTATCTTTGCTGCAAAATGTAAGTTATATTTATTTTGGTTAATCTCTTCCAAAAACATATCTAGGGAGTCCTGGTTATTCCTCCATATAAATAGGACATCATCAATGTACCTTTTCCAGAGCACCAGGTCTGTCCCCAGCTTGGGGTCAATGACCTCCTGTTCCCAATTTGCCATAAAAAGATTGGCATAGCTGGGGGCAAACCTGGTGCCCATCGCCGTACCGCATATCTGCAAATATATGTCAGAGTTATACCAAAAATAATTGTGGTTCAAAATATACTGTGTCGCTGTCTGTAAGTATTCGATCTGTTCCTCAGGTAGTTGGTTTGCTCATTTCAATTGTTGTCCTATAGCTTCTATCCCCTGTGTATGGTCTATTATAGTGTATAAAGACTGTACGTCCAATGTTCCTACAATCCACTTACGATCATACTCAAGATTTTCTACTATTTGTATTATCGCAGTTGTGTCTTTTATATGATATCTATATAATGAGACAAGTTTGCGGTCAATGACCCTATTCCCGATATTATCGGTCGTCCCAGTGGATGGGTAGGGTCCTTATGTAGCTTTGGGAGACAATAGAACACCGGTAGTCTACATTGACTCTCGGTGATATACTGGAATTCTTGTTTAGATAGAATGCCTATTTTTTTGTCCCTCTTCACATAGAGTCACCAGCTCTCTGTGGTACTCTACTGTAGGGTCAGCACGTAATTTTATATATGTGGCTGTGTCTGTTAACTGCTTTATGCATTCCTTGTTATAATTCTTTGTATCGCATACCACTATGGCTCCCCCTTTGTCCACCGGATCTTTCTGTAATTGTTTTATTGCTTGTATTTCTGCTCTGGTCAAATTATTGTCTCTACTATTATTTACTTTTATTTTCCTAATGTCATACTCGACTGCTTGTAAAAAAGTACTGAATTCTTCACTAATTTCCTGTCTTGGATATTTAGTTGATTTAATTTTAACATCAGTATGGATGTATTTCCTTCCTCCTAATAGGTTAACTTCGTTAATTATCAGGTTTTTAAAAAAATATTTCTTTAGGCAGAGCTTCCTAATTTAGTTGGTTGGATGGTACAAACTTAAGTCCTTTGTTTAATAACTTTGTTTGTGGTAAAGTGAGTCTGGTAATGCTCAAATTAACAATCGCATTGAATTCTTCTAATTGTAATGCGTGTTGTGTTTTCTTTTGTTTACCTCCTCTACGCAGTTTCCTTTTTCGTGTCTTTGTGGTTTGTGTTGGTGTCTTTGCCCGTTCTGGGGTTCTCCATATCGTGCTGTATCCCGTGATTGTGGTGTCTTGTATTGTTGGTGTGTTCTGTGATAGTGATGATCCCGACTGTTGTCCCTGTGTCTTAGGTTGTTCTTTTCTGATTGGTGAATGTCTAATGTTTGGAGCCTGTACTTCACTGGCCTGCAATAAAATTGTTATCCACTGACCGCCGAATATACCTCCAGCCACATAATCACTTGTTCTTTTCTGTCCGGTGAATGCCTAATGTTTGGGGCCTGTACTCCACTGGCCTGCAGTAAAATTGTTATCCACTGACAGACTAATATACCTCCAGCCACATAATCACTTGTTCTTTTCTGTCCGGTAAATGCCTAATGTTTGGGGCCTGTACTCCACTGGCCTGCAGTAAAATTGTTATCTGCTGACTGTCTAATATACCTCCAGCCACATAATCACTTGTTCTTTTCTGTCTGGTGAATGCCTAATGTTTGGGGCCTGAAATCCTCTGGCCTGCAGTAAAATTGTTATCCACTGACCGCCTAATATACCTCCAGCTACATAATCACTTGTTCAATACTGTCTGGTGAATGCCTAATGTTTGGGGCCTGTACTCCACTGGCCGGCAGTATAATTGTTATCCACTGACCGCCTAATATACCTTCAGCCACATAATATGTTGTTCTTTTTGTTCGGTGAATGACTAATGTTTGGGGCCTGCACTCCACTGGTAGAGATGTCCCGAACTATTCGCCGGTGAACAGTTCCCGGTGAACATCGCTTGTTCGCGTTCGCCGCGGCGGGCGAACATATGCGATGTTCGGTCCGCCCCCTATACGTCATCATTGAGCAAACTTTGACCCTGTACCTCACAGTCAGCAGACACATTCCAGCCAATCAGCATACCCTCCCTCCCAGACTCTCCCACCTCCTATCAAAAAGCAAGGACAGCATCCATCTTAGATTCATTCTGAAGCTGCAGTGTTAGTGAGAGCAGGGAGAGTGCTGCTGCTGCTGCTGATTTAATAGGGAAATTGTTAGCTAGGCCAGTGTTCTGTGTCCACTCCAGTCCTCAAAGGCTCATCTGATCTACTGTAAGGACAGCGTCCTGACAGCACCCTAAAAAGCCTTTTTTAGGGCTAGTACATCAGTCTGCTTTTTTTTTTTTCTGTAATAGAATTGCAGTTGCCTGCCAGTGTGTGTCAGGCCCACAGAGTGTACTGTGCCCACTGCCAGTGCCCACCACTCATATCTGGTGGCACAGTAGATTGCATTTAAAACAGTAAAACATTTTTTTCTCTGTAATATAATTGCAGTTGCCTGCCAGTGTGTGTTAGGCCCACAGAGTGTACTGTGCCCACTGCCAGTGCCCACCACTCATATCTGGTGGCACAGTAGCTTGCATTTAAAACAGTAAAAAAAAATCTCTGTAATATAATTGCAGTTGCCTGCCAGTGTGTGTCAGGCCCACAGAGTGTACTGTGCCCACTGCCAGTGCCCACCACTCATATCTGGTGGCACAGTAGCTTGCATTTAAATCAGTAAAACTATTTTTTCTCTGTAATATAATTGCAGTTGCCTGCCAGTGTGTGTCAGGCCCACAGAGTGTACTGTGCCCACTGCCAGTGCCCACCACTCATATCTGGTGGCACAGTAGCTTGCATTTAAAACAGTAAAAAAAAAATATCTCTGTAATATAATTGCAGTTGCCTGCCAGTGTGTGTCAGGCCCACAAAGTGTACTGTGCCCACTGCCAGTGCCCACCACTCATATCTGGTGGCACAGTAGCTTGCATTTAAAACAGTAAAACAATTTTTTCTCTGTAATATAATTGCAGTTGCCTGCCAGTGTGTGTCAGGCCCACAGAGTGTACTGTGCCCACTGCTAGTGCCCACCACTCATATCTGGTGGCACAGTAGCTTGCATTTAAAACAGTAAAACAATTTTTTCTCTGTAATATAATTGCAGTTGCCTGCCAGCGTGTGTGTCAGGCTCACAGAGTGTACTGTGCCCACTGCCAGTGCCCATCACTCATATCTGGTGGCACAGTAGCTTACATTTAAAACAGTAAAACATTTTTTTCTCTGTAATATAATTGCAGTTGCCTGCCAGTGTGTGTCAGGCCCACAGAGTGTACTGTGCCCACTGCCAGTGCGAACCACTCATATCTGGTGGCACAGTAGCTTGCATTTAAAACAGTAAATCATTTTTTTCTCTGTAATATAATTGCAGTTGCCTGCCAGTGTGTGTCAGGCCCACAGAGTGTACTGTGCCCACTGCCAGTGCCCACCACTCATATCTGGTGGCACAGTAGCTTGCATTTAAAACTGTTAAACAATTTTTTCTCTGTAATATAATTGCAGTTGCCTGCCAGTGTGTGTCAGGCCCACAGAGTGTACTGTGCCCACTGCCAGTGCCCACCACTCATATCTGGTGGCACAGTAGCTTGCATTTAAATCAGTAAAACTATTTTTTCTCTGTAATATAATTGCAGTTGCCTGCCAGTGTGTGTCAGGCCCACAGAGTGTACTGTGCCCACTGCCAGTGCCCACCACTCATATCTGGTGGCACAGTAGCTTGCATTTAAAACAGTAAAAAAAAAAATATCTCTGTAATATAATTGCAGTTGCCTGCCAGTGTGTGTCAGGCCCACAGAGTGTACTGTGCCCACTGCTAGTGCCCACCACTCATATCTGGTGGCACAGTAGCTTGCATTTAAAACAGTAAAACAATTTTTTCTCTGTAATATAATTGCAGTTGCCTGCCAGCGTGTGTGTCAGGCCCACAGAGTGTACTGTGCCCACTGCCAGTGCCCATCACTCATATCTGGTGGCACAGTAGCTTACATTTAAAACAGTAAAACATTTTTTTCTCTGTAATATAATTGCAGTTGCCTGCCAGTGTGTGTCAGGCCCACAGAGTGTACTGTGCCCACTGCCAGTGCGAACCACTCATATCTGGTGGCACAGTAGCTTGCATTTAAAACAGTAAATCATTTTTTTCTCTGTAATATAATTGCAGTTGCCTGCCAGTGTGTGTCAGGCCCACAGAGTGTACTGTGCCCACTGCCAGTGCCCACCACTCATATCTGGTGGCACAGTAGCTTGCATTTAAAACTGTTAAACAATTTTTTCTCTGTAATATAATTGCAGCTGCCTGCCAGTGTGTGTCAGGCTCACAAAGTGTACTGTGCCCACTGCCAGTGCCCACAACTCATATCTGGTGGCACAGTAGCTTGCATTTAAAACAGTAAAACTATTTTTTTCTCTGTAATATAATTGCAGTTGCCTGCCAGTGTGTGTCAGGCCCACAGAGTGTACTGTGCCCACTGCCAGTGCCCACCACTCATATCTGGTGGCACAGTAGCTTGCATTTAAAACAGTAAAAAAAAAATTATCTGTAATATAATTGCAGTTGCCTGCAAGTGTGTGTCAGGCCCACAGAGTGTACTGTGCCCACTGCCAGTGCCCACCACTCATATCTGGTGGCACAGTAGCTTGCATTTAAAACAGTAAAACTATTTTTTCTCTGTAATATAATTGCAGTTGCCTGCCAGTGTATGTGACAGGCCCACAGAGTGTACTGTGCCCACTGCCAGTGCCCACCACTCATATCTGGTGGCACAGTAGCTTGCAGTTGAAACAGTAACAATTTTTTCTCTGTAATATAATTGCTGTTGCCTGCCAGTGTATGTCAGGCCCACAGACTGTACTGTGCCCACTGCCCACCACTCATATAGGGTGGCACAGTACCTTGCACGCATAGTACCACTAATCTAAAAAAAAAAGACAGGCAGAGGCAGGCCACCCCGCAGGGGCCGTCGTATTTGTGGTGCTGTGATTTCCTTTGGCCCTAGAATAATCCCCAGTGTTCAGAGGCCATGTACCCTGAACTCGAAAAGTTCTGGGGACATAGTTGACTGGCTAACACAGGACACCCAATCTTCTACAGCTTCTGCTCGGAACCTTGATGCACCATCCTCCTCCAGCTTAGCTTTGGACACCTCTCAAGTTACCACTCGCCCACCTGCCGCCACCACCAACACTAGCACCACAGCCGCTTCACTTGATATGTCAGAGGAGTTATTTACACATCAGTTGGAAGAAATGAGTGATGCGCAACCATTATTGCCAGAGGATGTAGATAACAGGGATATGTCTCAGTCAGGCAGCATTAAACACATGGACGTACGGTGTGATGATGATGATGGTAAACAAATGGAATAGACGGCTCCACCACTCAGGTAAATGGTAGAGGTGCAAAACTGCTTGATCTGACTCACCCAGTCAGAAGCATGAAATTACAGAAAGGAAAAGGATAAGCAGGCACACTTTAATTTGGGTACAATCTATTAATTTATTTCTATTCTAGTGGTTGTGAGTAGGGATGAGCGAACCCGAACTGTATAGTTCGGGTTCGTACCGAATTTTGGGGTGTCCGTGACACGGACCCGAACCCGAACATTTTCGTAAAAGCCCGGGTTCGGGTTCGGTGTTCGGCGCTTTCTTGGCACTTTTTGAAAGGCTGCAAAGCAGCCAATCAATAAGCATCATACTACTTGCCCCAAGAGGCCATCACAGCCTTGCCTACTATTGGCATGGCTGTGATTGGCCAGTGCAGCATGTGACCCAGCCTCTATATAAGCTTGGGTCGCGTAGCGCTGCACGTCACTCTGCTGATACAAGCATAGGGAGAGGTTGCAGCTGCGACGTTAGGGCGAGATTAGGCAGATTAACTCCTCCAAAAGACTTCATTCAGTGATCGATCTACAGCTGTGGATCATTGAAGTGCTGATATTCAATTTCTCACTTTTTTTAGGCTGCCCAGAGCGTTTTTATATCACTTTTTTCTGGGGTGATCGGCGGCCATTTTGTGGCTTTTGGTGCGCCAGCACAAGCTACCACCAAGTGCTTTTAACCATCAATAGTGTGGTTATTTTTTGCTATATCCTACATCAGGGTCAAGCTTTCATCAAGTGCATTTAACCATCAAAAGTGTGGTTATTTTTTGGCCATATACTACATCAGGTGCAGGCTGAGCCTGTGTCACCCAAGTGCATTTAACCATCAATAGTGTGGTTATTTTTTGCTATATCCTACATCAGGGTCAAGCTTTCATCAAGTGCATTTAACCATCAATAGTGTGGTTATTTTTTGGCCATATACTACATCAGGTGCAGGCTGAGCCTGTGTCACCCAAGTGCATTTAACCATCAATAGTGTGGTTATTTTTTGCTATATCCTACATCAGGGTCAAGCTTTCATCAAGTGCATTTAACCATCAATAGTGTGGTTATTTTTTGGCCATATACTACATCAGGTGCAGGCTGAGCCTGTGTCACCCAAGTGCATTTAACCATCAATAGTGTGGTTTATTTTTTGCTATATCCTACATCAGGGTCAAGCTTTCATCAAGTGCATTTAACCATCAATAGTGTGGTTATTTTTTGGCCATATACTACATCAGGTGCAGGCTGAGCCTGTGTCACCCAAGTGCATTTAACCATCAATAGTGTGATTATTTTTTGGCCATATACTACATCAGGGGAAAGTTGAGCCTGTCACCCAGCGCCTATAAAATAGGCCTCACATTTATATTCCTCCAAATCAGTACTTTTTTAGCTGGTCAAGTTATTTTTAGTGACCGTAAAAGCACAGTTTTTGTTCTGGGTTGAAAAACAATTCCCAAATTTGCCATTCTCAAAATTAGTGGTTTCTGCTGTATCAGGCCTACTTTAAATCTATCCCTAAAAGGGTATATTAGATTCAAGGTGCTGATAGGGTCATTCTGAAAAACTTAACACACACGCTACAGTGCAGATACAAGTCTAATTCTGTGAGTAAACGTATACCTGTCACACAGCGCCTAAAAAATAGGCCTCACATTTATATTCAGCTAAATCTGTCATTACTGGTGTGCCTGTATTAGTGTAATATGGTACCTTAATAGATAGCCAGACAGTGTTAGGTGTCTGTAAAAAAAGGCCTGAATTTTAATTCAATACATTGGCCCGAATAATACTTTTCTTGTTGTGGTGAACGGTAACAATGAGGAAAACATCTAGTAAGGGACGCGGACGTGGACATGGTGGTGTTAGTGGACCCTCTGGTGCTGGGAGAGGACGTGGCCGTTCTGCCACAGCCACACGTCCTAGTATACCAACTACCTCAGGTCCCAGTAGCCGCCAGAATTTACAGGGATATTTGGTGGGGCCCAATGCCGTTCTAAGGATGGTAAGGCCTGAGCAGGTACAGGCATTAGTCAATTGGGTGGCCGACAGTGCATCCAGCACGTTCACATTATCTCCCACCCAGTCTTCTGCAGAAAGCGCACAGATGGTGCATGAAAACCAAGCCCATCAGTCTGTCACATCACCCCCATGCATATCAGGGAAACTGTCTGAGCCTCAAGTTATGTAGCAGTCTCTTATGCTGTTTGAAGACTCTGCTCAGAAAGTAGAGCAAACAAACGTTTTTCACCCCTTTTCACGGCGCCACCGTCCCTTAGATCAGCAATATATAAAGAAAATAAAAGTGATTTTCTTTATATATTGCTGATCTAAGGGACGGTGGCGCCGTGAAAACGGGTGAAAAACGTTTGTTTGCTCTACTTTCTGTGCCTATATCTCCTCCATTAGGGGACCCCCCCTGATGGTTTGTTTACCCCTGGCAGCCTAATATCCCTCCAATACCAGAAATACCGAAATATATAACACTTCTTTACCTTGGCAAATACAAATACATTTTTCAAATCCTTCCTCTGGCGCCCTGCTGGAAACTCTCAAAACTTCCTTTGGGAAGAACAGAGATTAACCCCCCCTCTTTTTTTTTTTCTCCTCTTCTCCATGAAGACTCTGCTGCCAGGGTTTCCCAAGGGCATCCACGGAGCCCTTCCCCAGGGGTGGAAGAGATAGAATGCACTAACGCACAACCACTTATGTTTCCTGATGATGAGGACATGGGAATACCACCTCAGCACGTCTCTGATGATGACGAAACACAGGTGCCAACTGCTGCGTCTTTCTGCAGTGTGCAGACTGATCAGGAGGTCAGGTATCAAGACTGGGTGGAAGACGATGCAGGGGACGATGAGGTCCTAGACCCCACATGGAATGAAGGTCGTGCCACTGACTTTCACAGTTCGGAGGAAGAGGCAGTGGTGAGACCGAGCCAACAGCGTAGCAAAAGACAAAGAGGGAGCAGTGGGCAAAATCAGAACACCCGCCGCCAAGAGACTCCGCCTGCTACTGACCGCCGACATCTGGGACCGACCACCCCAAAGGCAGCTTCAAGGAGTTCCCTGGCATGGCACTTCTTCAAACAATGTGCTGACGACAAGACCCGAGTGGTTTGCACGCTGTGCCATCAGAGCCTGAAGCGAGGCATTAACGTTCTGAACTTTAGCACAACCTGCATGACCAGGCACCTGCATGCAAAGCATGAACTGCAGTGGAGTAAACACCTTAAAAACAAGGAAGTCACTCAGGCTCCCCCTGCTAACTCTTCTGCTGCTGCCGCCTTGGCCTCTTCTGCTGCTGCCGCCGCCTCGGCCTCTTCCTCCGCCTCTGGAGTGACGTTGGCACTTGCCGCCCAGCAAACATGGGATGTACCACCAACACCACCACCTGCGTCACCAAGCATCTCAACCATGTCGCACGGCAGCGTTCAGCTCTCCATCTCACAAACATTTGAGAGAAAGCGTAAATTCCCACCTAGCGACCCTCGATCCCTGGCCCACAATGACAGCATTTCTAAACTTCTGGCCTATGAAATGCTGGCATTTAGGCTGGTGGAGACAGACAGCTTCAAACAGCTCATGTCGCTTGCTGTCCCACAGTATGTTGTTCCCAGCCAGCACTACTTCTCCAAGAGAGCCGTGCCTTCCCTGCACAACCAAGTATCCGATAAAATCAAGTGTGCACTGCGCAACGCCATCTGTGGCAAGGTCCACCTAACCACAGATACGTGGACCAGTAAGCACGGCCAGGGACGCTATATCTCCCTAACTGCACACTGGGTAAATGTAGTGGCGGCTGGGCCCCAGGCGGAGAGCTGTTTGGCGCACGTCCTTCCGCCGCCAAGGATCGCAGGGCAACATTCTTTGCCTCCTGTCTCCTCCTCCTCCTACTCAGCTTCCTCCTCCTCTTCTTCCACCTGCTCATCCAGTCAGCCACACACCTTCACCACCAACTTCAGCACAGCCCGGGGTAAACGTCAGCAGGCCGTTCTGTAACTGATATGTTTGGGGGACAGGCCCCACACCGCACAGGAGTTGTGGCGGGGTATAGAACAACAGACCGACGAGTGGTTGCTGCCGGTGAGCCTCAAGCCTGGCCTGGTGGTGTGCGATAATGGGCGAAATCTCGTTGCAGCTCTGGGACTAGCCGGTTTGACGCACATCCCTTGCCTGGCGCATGTGCTGAATTTGGTGGTGCAGAAGTTCATTCACAACTACCCCGACATGTCAGAGCTGCTGCATAAAGTGCGGGCCGTCTGTTCGCGCTTCCGGCGTTCACACCCTGCCGCTGCTCGCCTGTCTGCTCTACAGCGTAACTTCGGCCTTCCCGCTCACCGCCTCATATGCGACGTGCCCACCAGGTGGAACTCCACCTTGCACATGCTGGACAGACTGTGCGAGCAGCAGCAGGCCATAGTGGAGTTTCAGCTGCAGCACGCATGGGTCAGTCGCACTGCGGAACAGCACCACTTCACCACCAATGACTGGGCCTCCATGCGAGACCTGTGTGCCCTGTTGCGCTGTTTCGAGTACTCCACCAACATGGCAAGTGGCGATGACGCCGTTATCAGCGTTACAATACCACTTCTATGTCTCCTTGAGAAAACACTTAGCGTGATAATGGAAGAGGAGGTGGCCCAGGAGGAAGAGGAGGAAGAGGGGTCATTTTTAGCACTTTCAGGCCAATCTCTTCGAAGTGACTCAGAGGGAGGTTTTTTGCAACAGCAGAGGCCAGGTACAAATGTGGCCAGACAGGGCACCACTACTGGAGGACGAGGAGGACGAGGATGAGGAAGAGGTGGAGGAGGATGAGGATGAAGCAGGTTCACAGCGGGCTGGCACCCAACGCAGCTCGGGCACATCACTAGTGCGTGGCTGGGGGGAAACACAGGACGATGACGATACGCCTCCCACAGCGGACAGCTTGTCCTTACCTCTGGGCAGCCTGGCACACATGAGCGACTACATGCTGCAGTGCCTGCGCAACGACAGCAGAGTTGCCCACATTTTAACGTGTGCGGACTACTGGGTTGCCACCCTGCTGGATCCCCGGTACAAAGACAATGTGCCAACCTTACTTCCTACACTGGAGCGTGATAGGAAGATGCGCGAGTACAAGCGCACGTTGGTAGACGCGCTACTGAGAGCATTCCCAAATGTCACAGGGGAACCAGTGGAAGCCCAAGGCGAAGGCAGAGGAGAAGCAAGAGGTCGCCAACGCAGCTGTGTCACGGCCAGCTCCTCTGAGGGCAGGGTTAGCATGGCAGAGATGTGGAAAAGTTTTGTCACCACGCCACAGCTAACTGCACCACCTCCTGATACGGAACGTGTTAGCAGGAGGCAACATTTCAATAACATGGTGGAACAGTACCTGTGCACACCCCTCCACGTACTGACTGATGGTTCGGCCCCATTCAACTTCTGGGTCTCCAAATTGTCCACGTGGCCAGAGCTAGCCTTTTATGCCTTGGAGGTGCTGGCCTGCCCGGCGGCCAGCGTTTTGTCTGAACGTGTATTCAGCACGGCAGGGGGCGTCATTACAGACAAACGCAGCCGCCTGTCTACAGCCAATGTGGACAAGCTGACGTTCATAAAAATGAACCAGGCATGGATCCCACAGGACCTGTCCATCCCTTGTGCAGATTAGACATTAACTACCTCCCCTTAACAATATATTATTGTACTCCAGGGCACTTCCTCATTCAATACTATTTTTATTTTCATTTTACCATTATATTGCGGGGCAACCCAAAGTTGAATGAACCTCTCCTCTGTCTGGGTGCCGGGGCCTAAATATGTGACAGTGGCCTGTTCCAGTGGTGGGTGACGTGAAGCCTGATTCTCTGCTATAACATAAAGACTGATTCTGTGCTGACATGAAGCCAGATTCTGTGTTACGGGACCTCTCTCCTCTGCCTGGGTGCCAGGGCCTAAATATGTGACAGTGGCCTGTTCCAGTGGTGGGTGACGTGAAGCCTGATTCTCTGCTATGACATGAAGACTGATTCTCTGCTGACATGAAGCCAGATTCTCTGTTACGCGACCCCTCTCCTCTGCCTGGGTGCCTGGGCCTAAATATGTGACAGTGGCCTGTTCCAGTGGTGGGTGACGTGAAGCCTGATTCTCTGCTATGACATGAAGACTGATTCTGCGCTGACATGAAGCCAGATTCTCTGTTACGGGACCTCTGTCCTCTGCCTGGGTGCCTGGGCCTAAATGTGTGACAGTGGCCTGTTCCAGTGGTGGGTGACGTGAAGCCTGATTCTCTGCTATGACATGAAGACTGATTCTGTGCTGACATAAGGCCAGATTCTCTGTTACGGGACCTCTCTCCTCTGTCTGGGTGCCTGGGCCTAAATGTGTGACAGTGGCCTGTTCCAGTGGTGGGTGACGTGAAGCCTGATTCTCTGCTATGACATGAAGACAGATTCTGTGCTGACATAAGGCCAGATTCTCTGTTACGGGACCTCTCTCCTCTGCCTGGGTGCCGGGGCCTAAATGTGTGACAGTGGCCTTTTCCAGTGGTGGGTGACGTGAAGCCTGATTCTCTGCTATGACATGAAGACAGATTCTGTGCTGACATAAGGCCAGATTCTCTATTACGGGACTTCTCTCCTCTGCTTTGGTGCCGGGGCCTAAATGTGTGACAGTGGCCTGTTCCAGTGGTGGGTGACGTGAAGCCTGATTTTCTGCTATGACATGAAGACAGATTCTGTGCTGACATAAGGCCAGATTCTCTGTTACGGGACCTCTCTCCTCTGTCTGGGTGCCGGGGCCTAAATATGTGACAGTGGCCTGTTCCAGTGGTGGGGGACGTGAAGCCTGATTCTCTGCTATGACATGAAGACAGATTCTGTTCTGACATAAGGCCAGATTCTCTGTTACGGGACCTCTCTCCTCTGTCTGGGTGCCGGGGCCTAAATATGTGACAGTGGCCTGTTCCAGTGGTGGGTGACGTGAAGCCTGATTCTCTGCTATGACGTGAAGACTGATTCTGCGCTGACATGAAGCCAGATTCTCTGCTATGGCATGAAGAGACTGATTCTCTGCTGACATGAAGCCAGATTCTTTGCTATGGCATGAAGAGACTGATTCTCTGCTGACGTGAAGCCAGATTCTCTGCTATGGGACCTCTGTCCAATTGATATTGGTTAATTTTTATTTTTTTAATTTTTATTTTAATTAATTTCCCTATCCACATTTGTTTGCAGGGGATTTACCTACATGTTGCTGCCTTTTGCAGCCCTCTAGCTCTTTCCTGGGCTGTTTTACAGCCTTTTTAGTGCCCAAAAGTTCGGGTCCCCATTGACTTCAATGGGGTTCGGGTTCGGGACGAAGTTCGGGTCGGGTTCGGATCCCGAACCCGAACATTTCCGGGAAGTTCGGCCGAACTTCTCGAACCCGAACATCCAGGTGTTCGCTCAACTCTACTCATAATGTTTTATAGGGTCAGTAAAACCCTTGCACAGGTGCCAGGAGTGACACTCAGAGCCATCTCTGTGGGTACCCTTACTCTTGAACGTAATGCGTGAACCATCAGCATTACGGCCACTTCCACGTCCCATACTGGCCGCCTTCTTAATATGAAATGTTATATATTCTTAGAAGTATCTAACACCTACAGTATTGTAGGATATGTACGTGTACACGCCAATCAATTAAAACAGGTATTTTGGATTCGCACACTTTACACAGGGGATGTAGCTCTGATAATGTCACAGACTACCATACACCGTCTGCGGATGAAGTACAATATATGTTAGTAATATGTATGAAATGCACACACAGTAGATATGGCACAAATATTTTACTTCTCACAAAAATACACAGTTTTTACATGTGGTACTGTATTTGAAACAGAGAGCCACGCGCTATAGACACTATATTTTGAACAGATTATTTATTTTGTCGCTAGACACACAAATTTTAAATTTGACTCAGTATATTCCCCAGTAATGAACAGAATATGGACACTAGATTATGCACAAATTATTTAGATTGGCGCAACAGACACTCTTTTCAAAAGTGATAGAGTATTTTTCACATGAATCCACAGTACATGGAGAGTATATTTGGCACAAAACAGTTACATTTGTCCCAAATAGAAATAATTCTCTGCGGAATTACTGTATATATGGTTGCGGACTAAATTCACACACACGAGACCCAAAATACAGAAATTTGTCCCAAATAGAAATAATTCTCTGCTGAACTACTGTATATATGGTTGCGGCCTAAACACAGACAGAGATGTGCCCAAAACTAGTGAAATTTGTCCCAAATAGAAATAATTCTCTGCTGAACTACTGTAAATATGGTTGCGGCCTAAATTCATGCACAGATGGGACCAAAACCAGTGAAATTTGTCCCAAATAGAAATAATTCTCTGGTGACTAACTGTATATATGGTTGCAGCCTAAATTCACACACAGAAGTCACCAAAACTAGTGAAATTTGGCCCAAATAGAAATAAATCTATGCTGGATTAATGTATATATGGTTGCGGCCTAAACTCAGACACAGATGTGCCCAAAAGTATTGAAATTTGCCAAAAAAATGAAATAATTCTCTGCTGAGCTACTGTATATATGGTTGCGGACTAAATTCACACACACATGAGACCCAAAATACTCAAATTGGTCCCAAATATAAATAATTCTCTGCTGAACTAATGTATATATGGTTGCGGACTAAATTCACACACACATGAGACCCAAAATACTGAAATTTGTCCCAAATAGAAATAATTCTCTGGTGAACTACTGTATATATGGTTGCGGCCTAAACACAGACACAGATGTGCCCAAAAGTATTGAAATTTGTCCCAAATAGAAAAAATTCTCTGCTGAACTACTGCATATATAGTTGCGGCCTAAATTCACGCACAGATGTGACCAAAACCAGTGAAATTTGTCCCAAATAGAAATAATTCTCTGGTGACTAACTGTATATATGGTTGCGGACTAAATTCACACACAGAAGTCACCAAAACGAGTGAAATTTGTACCAAATAGAAATAAATCTATGCTGGATTACTGTATATATGGTTGCGGCCTAAACGCAGACACAGATGTGCCCAAAAGTATTGAAATTTGTAAAAAAAAAATGAAATAATTCTCTGCTGAACAACTGTATATATGGTTGCGGACTAAACTCACACACACATGAGACCCAAAATACTGAAATTGGTCCCAAATAGAAATAATTCTCTGCTGAACTAATGTATTGCAGACTAAATTCACACACACATGAGACCCAAAATACAGAAATTTGTCCCAAATAGAAATAATTCTCTGCTGCCCTACTGTATATATGGTTGCGGCCTAAACGCAGACAAAGATGTGCCCAAAAGTATTGAAATTTGTCCCAAATATAAATAATTCTCTGCTGAACTACTGTATGTATGGTTGTGGCCTAAATTCACGCACAGATGTGACCAAAACCAGTGAAATTTGTCCCAAATAGAAATAATTCTCTGGTGACTTACTGTATATATGGTTGTGGACTAAACTCACGCATAGAAGTCACCCAAACTAGTGAAATTTGTCACAAATAGAAATAATTCTCTGGTGAATAACTGTATATATGGTTGCTGCCTAAAGTAACACACAGATGTGACCAAAACTAGTGAAATGTGTCCCAAATAGAAATACTGTATATACTCGAGTATAAGACAAGTTTTTTGGCACATATTTTTGTGCTCATAAAGCCGCCTCGTCTTATACTCGAGTCTAGGTCTGTCTTAGCTCCGGTAATAGCAGGCAGTGCGGGGGGCGGCGCTCACTCACTGACGTCACGCGCCTGCGTCGCCTAGTGGGAGCAGGCGCGTGGCGTCAGTGAGTGAGCACCGCCCCCCGCACTGCCTGCTATTACCGGAGCTAAGACAAAGTAAGATATCCAAATAATCCGAGTAAAGGGCTTAGCAATGAGCAATGATTAAAGTTAAAGTATCGGTAGTTACTGATTCGTTTATAAATATACTGCTGTGAGCGTCGGGGAGGGGGATCTGTGGATGGCACTGTAGGGGGATCTGTGGATAGCAGTGCCATCCACAGATCCCCCTACAGTGCCATCCACAGATCCCCCCTCCCCTAAACAGTGCCATCATGGCACTGTTTAGGGGAGGAAGGATCTGTGGATGGCACTGTTTAGGGGGGATCTGTGGATGGCACTGTTTAGGGGGATCTGTGGATGGCACTGTTTAGGGGGGAGATCTGTGGATGGCACTGTTTAGGGGGGAGATCTGTGGATGGCTCCCTGTATTTAATGCAGAGTGTGTATATAATGCAATCTGAGTCACCCTCTTGCAGATGTGTGTATATAATGTAGAGTGTGTGCATTATATACACATACACTCTGCATTATAGCTGCATTTCCCACCCTAGTCTTATACTTGAGTCAATAATTTTTCCCATTTTTTGGGGGTAAAATTAGGGGCCTCGGCTTATATTCGGGTCGGCTTATACTCGAGTATATACGGGTAAATCTATGCTGAATTACTGTATATAACTAGTGATGATCGAGCACCAAATTGTTTGTGTGTTCGGTCCGAACACATCGCAATATTCGTGCGCTCCCCAGCCGAGCACCCGAGTATAATGGAAGTCAATGGGAGGCGACCAGGCACCCCCTGCTTGGATGAGGGGAGGGTGCCTGGTTCATAGGAAAAGGTCTGAAAGTGAAGAAACACCTCTGAAATTGATCAGGAACAGCAGGGGGACCATGTCTGGATGTATCTTGGACACCAATGTCGCTGCTGGGAACCATGTTGTTCGGGTTGTACGCCACTTTTACAGACTGACAAAAAAAGCCCAAAAGCCCGCCCCCACAAAAAAAAAATGCTACAATTGTTCAGGTAGTGGGACTCCTACACTCATACAGCCTGTGCACTAAGTAAAAGTCATGCCAAAAATTTCAAGGAACAGGCGCTCCAATGCACCTTTTATTAAACATAAAGAAGGGCATCATACACACCCTTTAAAAATTATTAATAATAGCCTGCTGCTGACCCTCAAAAAACATTCGGAGCAAGGGCCTGCTGGATACCCTCTTAAACATTATGGTTGAGGGCCTGCTGGTGAGCTGACCCTGGAAAACATTGGAGGTGAGGGCCTGAAGGTGAGCAAACCCCATAAAACATTGTAGTGAGGGCCTACAGCTGAGCAGATCTATGAAACATTGGAAGTGAGGGCCTACAGCTGAGCAGACCGTATAAAACATTGGAGGTGAGGGCCTACAGGTTAGCGGAACCTCATAAAACATTGTAGTGAGGGCCTACAGCTGAGCAGACCGTATCAAATATTGGAGGTGAGGGCTTGAAGGTAAGCAAACCCCATAAAGCATTGTAGTGAGGGCCTACAGCTGAGCAGACCGTATGAAACATTGGACGTAAGGGCCTACAGGTGAGCGAACCCCATAAAACATTGTAGTGAAGGCCTACAGCTGAGCAAACCGTATGAAACATTGGAGGTGAGGGCCTGAAGGTAAGCAAACCCCATAAAACATTGTAGTGAGGGCCTACAGCTGAGCAGACCTATGAAACATTGGAGGTGAGAGCCTACAGCTGAGCAGACCGTATGAAACATTGGAGGTGAGGGCCTACAGGTGAGCGAACCCCATAAAACATTGTAGTGAGGGCCTATAGCTGAGCAGACCGTATGAAACAATGGAGGTGAGGGCCTGAAGGTGAGTAAACCCCATAAAACATTGTTGTGAGGGCCTACAGATGAGAAGACTGTATGAAACATTAGAGGTGAGGGCCTACAGCTGAGCAGACCGTATAAAATATTGCAGGAGAGGGCCTGAAGGTAAGCAAACCCCATAAAACATTGTAGTGAGGGCCTGCAGCTGAGTAGACGTATGAAACAGTGGAGGTGAGGGCCTACAGCTGAGCAGACCGTATGAAACATTGGAGGTAAGGACCTACAGGTGAGCAAACCCCATAAAACATTGTAGTGAGGGCCTACAGGTGAGCAGACCGTATGAAACATTGTACTGAGGGCATATATACTGTATGGAACAGGAGAAGGAGGAGGATGAGTAAACAAGATTCAAACATATACCCTTTTTTGGAGGTAAAAAGGGTGTATCTGAATCTTGTGGATTGAGTACATTGTAAAGCATACATTTCAATTGCGTGTTTGTTCCTCATTAGCTGTCACTACCAGAGCTTTGAGATGTTCTCACAGCTCTGTTTCTCCGCCCCTGTGATGAGGTTTTTACTTTCTGTTTCCTTCCTCCCAGCTGTTCCTCCTGCGTTTGATTTCCCTGCCTTTAAATCACCCCTTCTCCTTTAGTAGTGTGTGGATTATATTTCTCATTTGAGTTGTAGCTCTTGCTTGAGTATCTTCACTTGTAAGCTATCATTTCACTGGACCTGTGTTCTGCTGCAGCAAGTACTCCGGATATTGCCAGCTGTCTTTGGATCCGTCTTCTCTGCTGCTGCAGCTCCTTCAGCTAAGTGTGCAGACATTGTAGTGTATCTGTTTATTTTCTGACTGGATCTGAGGCGACCACGGTTCCCTCCATATACTGAGCAGGGCACCGGTGGCCGTGCCCCTTCCACTATTGTAGGGGTTACAGTGGTTATCAGTCTTAGGTACGCGGGCATGCCTCGTTCCACCATTTGGATCCGGGCATGTGCTTTAGCAGCATAGGGAGAGCTTTGAGGGTCTGACAGGGGTCACCCTTTATCCTCCCTAGTTTGGGTCCGGTCAGTAGCTCTATTTACTGTGTATGCCCTTGTTGCTCACATACAGCTGTGACATTATAATCCACCAAAACCGTCCTTTTTGACATGGATCCGCTTTCTGGCCTGGTTGACCGCATGCAGGGTCTTTCTTTGGAGGTAGCGGATCTCCGTCAATCTATGACTCAGCTTCAAGCATTGGGCTCTGCTCCGGCCCATGGAGTCTGTTGCGAGCCAAAGGTCTCACTTCCGGAAACGTTCTCCGGGGGCAGTGAGAATTTTGTTCGCTTCAGAGAGGCATGCAAACTCCATTTTTGCTTGTGTCCCCACTCCTCTGGTAATGAGGAGCAGAGGGTGAGGATTGTCATCTCCCTGCTCAGGGGTAATGCTCAGACTTGGGCTTTTTCGCTGCCATCAGGGGATCCCTCCCTTCGATCCGTGGAAAGATTTTTTGTGGCCCTGGGGCAGATATATGATGACCCGGATCGTGTTGCTCTGGCCGAATCTAACTTACGTTTTTTATGCCAGAACAAACTGTCTGCGGAGCTTTATTGTTCTGAATTTCGGAGATGGGCAGCTGATTCAGGTTGGAATGATACTGCAGTCCGGAGTCAGTTCTGTCATGGTCTCTCAGAGAGATTGAAAGATGCGTTTGCTTTCCATGAGAGACCAACGTCCTTAGAGTCTGCCATGTCATTGGCGGTACGCCTTGACAGGCGTCTAAGAGAAAGAAACGAGACCTCTCTGTCCAGCCATTGTCAGTCTAGGGGCAGTGGTGCGGACTCATTCAGTGTGCAGGGGCCTCATCCTGTCTCGCTCCCCTCTGAGGAGGAGCCCATGCAGCTAGGTCGACTTGCCCCAGATAAAAGAGGATTTAGTCCTCAGAGTATGGTGTGTTTTTGTTGTGGGGGCATAGGTCATTTGGCAAATGTTTGTCCGTCTAGGAGATTCTCGAACTGTACTAAGAGCGATAATAGGAGAAAAACCTCAAAAGGTAAATCATCAGGTTCTGCTTCATCTGCTACTTTGGGCAAAGTTGATGTAGGAATTGATGCTTTTCCTCTGACCTGCAGTTCCCGTTTTCTCCTGTCTGCCAGGGTGGCGCTAGAGAGCAAAGTCCTTTCTTGTGAGATTTTTGTCGATAGTGGAGCGGCCGTCAATCTTATTGACACTCAATTTGTAGCCATGCATGGTTTTCAGGTTTGCACATTAGAAAAGGATATACCTGTTTTTGCTATTGACTCTGCTCCACTCTCACAGAGATCCCTGAAGGGCATTGTTCACAATATCCGGTTAGCTGTAGGTGACACTCATGTGGAGGATATATCTTGTTTTGTCCTTAATGGATTGCCTTCTCCTCTAGTTTTGGGGTTACCCTGGCTCACTAGACATAACCCCACTATTGATTGGCAAGGAAGGCAAATAAATGAGTGGAGTGACTTTTGTAGAGAGAATTGTCTCACAGCGACTTTTGCAGAGGTGTCTACTAAAACTGTGCCATCATTTCTCTCTGATTTCTCGGACGTGTTTTCGGAGAGCGGTGTTCAGGAGCTACCTCCTCACCGGGAGTTTGACTGTCCCATTAACCTCATTCCCGGCGCCAAGCTGCCAAAAGCACGCCTCTACAATCTCTCACAACCGGAAAGAATCGCAATGCGAACCTATATCTCCGAGAGTCTCGATAAGGGGCATATTCGTCCCTCAAAATCACCTGTTGCCGCTGGGTTTTTTTTGTTAAAAAAAAAGATGGCTCTCTGAGACCTTGCCTATATTTTAGGGAGCTGAACCGTATCACGATTCGCGATCCCTATCCCCTTCCTCTGATCCCGGACCTCTTCAACCAAATTGTTGGGGCCAAGGTTTTTTCCAAATTGGATTTGAGAGGCGCGTACAACCTGGTCAGGGTCAGAGAGGGGGATGAATGGAAAACGGCCTTTAATACCCCTAACGGGCATTTCGAGAATCTCGTTATGCCTTTCGGCCTGATGAATGCTCCGGCTGTCTTTCAGCATTTTGTTAATAGTATTTTCTACCATTTAATGGGGAAATTTGTATTGGTGTATCTTGATGATATTTAGATTTTTTCCCCTGATGTTCAGACCCATCAGGATCATCTTTTTTTGGTTCTGCAGATTCTGCGGGAAAATAAATTGTACGCCAAGCTGGAGAAATGTCTTTTTATGGTATCGGAGATTCAATTTCTGGGTTTTCTCCTCTCTGCTTCTGGTTTTCGCATGGATCCGGAGAAGGTCCGTGCTGTACTTGAGTGGGAGCTTCCTGAGAATCAGAAGGCATTGATGCGCTTTCTGGGTTTTGCGAACTATTACAGAAAGTTCATTTTGAATTATTCCTCTGTTGTCAAACCCCTCACTGACATGACAAAAAAGGGGGCGGATTTTTCCTCTTGGTCGGAGGAGGCGCTTGCAGCTTTTTCTAAGATTAAAGAGAGTTTTGCGTCTGCTCCCGTCTTGGTGCATCCCGATGTTTCCTTACCTTTTATTGTTGAGGTGGATGCTTCCCAGGTGGGTGTGGGTGCGGTTTTGTCCCAGGGCCCTTCTCCTGCCAAATGGCGACCCTGTGCCTTTTTCTCTAAAAAACTCTCCCCGGCAGAGAAAAACTATGATGTGGGAGATAGGGAGTTGTTGGCCATCAAGTTGGCTTTCAAGGAATGGCGCCATTGGTTGGAGGGGGCCAGGCACCCTATCACCGTTTTTACCGACCATAAGAATCTGGCATACTTGGAGTCGGCCAGGCGTATGAATCCGAGACAGGCCAGATGGTCTCTGTTCTTCTCCAGATTCAATTTTGTTGTTACATTCCGCCCTGGGATCAAAAATGTGAAGGCTGATGCTCTCTCTCGCTGTTTTCCGGGAGGAGGAAACTCCGAGGACCCGGGTCCCATTTTGGCGGAGGGGGTAGTTGTTTCTGCTCTATATTCTGATTTGGAGGCCGAGGTCCAGGCTGCCCAGACTGAGGCACCTGCCCGTTGTCCTTCTGGGAAGTTGTTTGTGCCTCCTGAGCTACGTCACAAACTCTTCAAGGAGCATCATGATACTGTTCTTGCTGGTCACCCCGGGAGTAGAGCCACGGTAGATCTCATTGCTCTGAGATTTTGGTGGCCGGCTCTTCGTAAGTCGGTGGAGGGTTTTGTGGCTGCTTGTGAGACGTGCGCTTGCGCTAAGGTCCCTCGTTCACGGCCTTCAGGTTCCCTTCTCCCGTTACCCATACCTTCCCGTCCTTGGACACACCTGTCCATGGACTTTATCACGGATCTTCCTCGTTCCTCAGGGAAGTCGGTGATCCTGGTGGTGGTGGACCGTTTTAGCAAGATTGCTCATTTCGTACCTTTCCCTGGTTTACCCAATGCTAAAACGTTGGCGCAAGCTTTTGTCGACCATATTGTTAAATTGCATGGCATTCCCTCTGATATTGTTTCCGATAGAGGCACGCAGTTTGTGTCCAGTTTCTGGAAGGCTTTCTGTTCTCGCCTGGGGGTTCGGCTGTCCTTCTCTTCTGCTTTTCACCCGCAGTCGAATGGTCAGACTGAGCCCCTCAATCAGAATCTGGAGACATATTTGCGCTGTTTTGTGGCAGAGAACCAGGGGGATTGGTGTTCATTTCTCCCTCTTGCTGAGTTTGCTCTGAACAACCT